>NC_135648.1:3910045-4265878 GCF_053574225.1 Canis aureus
CCCTTGTCTGATTTCCCAGATCTTTGTTTTTAAGCCTCATAATTATGAACAACAGAAAACTCTTCTTTTGTCACTTTTTAAACAGATATTTACTGAGCCTTCAGTTAATGCCAGACACCCTACTAGAAATTAGGGAAGCAACAGAGAGGCTCCCTGGCCATATGACACTGTTTAGTGGAGAGACTAAAACCAAACAAATAATTATTTGTATTACAAGTATGAAGAACACTAAAAAGGGAACCAGTGCATTATAAGAACATGTAACAGGGGCATGCCCCTGGGTGGCTCAATGGTTGAGCGTCTGCCTTTGGCTCAGGTTGTGATCTCAGGATCTTGGGATCGAGTCCCGCATCAGGCTCCCTGTAGGGAACCTGCTTCTCCCTCTGCCTGTGTCTCTGTCTCTCTCTTGTGTCTCTCATGAATTAATAAATAAAAATCTTAAAAAAAAAAAGAGCATGTAACAGAGATTCCTAATTTCCCCCGAAGGCTCAGAGGAGTTCCCTGAGAGCTGGGGGATGAGCAAAAGTCAGCAGGTAAGGAAGGGGAAGGAAGGAACATTCCAGGTAAAGGGAACATGACCTACAGAGGTTAGAAGGTACTCTGCATTGATGAAGTTGAGATGAGACCCAGTGTGCTGGGACACAGAGAGTGTAGATGTGCTGATAGCCTAAGGTGAGGCTGGAGAGGTAGGCTGAGGCCCAAGCCCTCAGACCACACAGGCCACACTGTCCCGGGCAGTCTGAAAAGCTGGTTCATGTCAAAATAAGGTTTTAGGAAGCCCGCGTGGGCTGCTGTGTGGAGAAGAGTTGGTGGAAGAACCAGAAAGAGAGCCAGAAGGCATTATTGTAGTTCAGTTGTGAGGTGGCGGAGGTTGGGCCCTGTATGGGAGGCGAGGAGAAGGACAGAGATGGCTGGACTCAAGAAATCGGCAGTAAGTAGGGGTTGTAGGATTTGCTAATGGACTGGATGACTGACTCCCAAAAGACAGGTTTACCTCTCACTCCTCAACTGCCTCCTAGCAGGAATAAACATGTCACCTGTCATTCCTGACCTGTCCTGGTCCCCAGGCAGAGGTCTAGGGCCACATCTACCATGGATCAGGGAGGCCTTCCAGGTCTCATCGTGGTGTTGCCACTGCTGTCCATACGTGGTTGGCTTACACCCTTTTGTGTGAGGGAAGGGCTGGAGGGGAGGAAGAGGAGGGAATCACTGACACAGGTAGATTTTTTTTTTAATATATGGAGAACTGAAGTCTCCTTTCATCCCCTAGTTATTCCAGTTATGAAACTGGGGCTGCATCAGTGTCACCTGGAGGGCTGGTGACCACGTAGTTGGCTGGGCTCCACAGGCAGAGTGATTCAGTAGATCAGAGGTGGGGACTGAGGATCTGCATTGGTATCAAGTTCCCCAGTGGTGGGGATGCTGCTAGTCCCCGAGTGCACTGTGAGGATTGCAGCCCTTACACAGGAATAGATCAGGGGAGCAAAGAGCCTCAGCAGGGGAACTGGTGCTCCTCTGACACCAAGCAGAGTATCCTAGGTGGGATCTCTCTCCCTCTCTTTCTCTCCCTTTCTTTGTTAAATATGGAAAGGTTCAGTCAGAGCATAACATAGACAGGATTCCTGAGCCCAGGAGATATGGACATGTTTCATAACAGCGGCTCAGCTGCAGCACTCTGTTAAAACTTCCTGGTTGCAGTTCCCAGGATAAGCAGTGCCTTGGTGGAGAAGTTATTTGCAACATTATCATGACTCACCCCATGCGACCCTCTTTCCCATTTCTGGTTTACTTTAGATGTTCTGAGAAACAGAAGTTCTCATTACACTTGTGGCCCAATGACTAGAGATGCACGATAGCCAGGAATGAAAGCCCAGTGGGACTGTGAGTGTGGATGTCTCTGGACTTCGGAATGGCCCCAGAGAATCATCATGTGTCCAGGCTGGAAGGGACCTGGGAGCGGTGCTTCCCAAGCCTGGCTGTACAGCAGAATCACCTGGGAAATCTTTTAAATATGCAGGTTCCTGGGCACAGTTTCAGATCTCCCAAAGAAAAGCCTCTAAGACGGAGCTCACAACCATATGTTCTACAATCTTCCTAAGCAATTCTAAAGCAGTCATCCATGGACTGGCTTTTGGGAACCCTTGCCTTGGAAAACATCTAATCTAGCTCCCTCGCTTTTTGCACAAGAAAACTGAGACCCAGAAGGGATGTGACCTTTGCTCGGATACCAGAGTGGATTTGAAATCTCTTTATTTTCAGAGGTTGTGTGGCCAAGAGGGCAGTCTTTCAAATCAGATTCTAAAGTGACTTAGTATTTAGTCAATGGATGGCTTTGGGCATTTTAAAAAAAAATCATGTATTTATTTTGAGAGAGAGAGAGAGAGAGAGAGAGAGAGCATGAGCAGGAGGGCCAGAGGGAGAAGGAGAGAGAATTCTAAGCAGACTCCTGTGCTCAACATAGAGCCTGACATGAGGCTTAACTTAATAGTTACTCAATGAACGGCCTTGGGCAGTCATCTTCTTCTTCTTCTTCTTCTTCTTCTTCTTCTTCTTCTTCTTCTTCTTCTTCTTCTTCAGATTTCTTTATTTATTTTTAGAGAGAGGGAGAGAGAGAACAAGAGCAGGAGGGACAGAGGGAGAAGGAGAGAGAATTCCAAGCAGACTCTGAGCTCAGCTTGAGCCTGACATGGGCTTTGATCTTATGATCCTGAGATCACAACCTGAGCCAAAACCAAAAGTTGGTCTTTTAACTGACAGCACCAGCCAGGCACCCCTCCTTGGGTGGTTATTTAAACTCTTACCTATGGAGAAGTGATTCGTGAGAAATATGAAGAAATGAGAGAAAACACCACATTGTCCGACACTTGACAACTACTTCTGAATGGATGCTATGGTTACTGTACTTCATCAAAGTTAAGACTCTGCTGACTCTACCATGTGTCATTACTTTGTGTAACTCTAAGAAGAAAAAAAAAAAAAACCCAGACAGTTAAGCTATGATTCACCATTTGCTTGTAAGCTGCATTCAGATTTTAGATCTGTTAACGTGTGAAAATTAATAAGAAATATGGTCTTTCACTCCTCTTTCCTCAGCCTGCACAGATTACTACTATTACTAAATTAATTACTTCAATGTCTAAAGAAGCATACTTAGTGTGCTTGAGGAACACCAAGGAGATCAGGGTGGCCAGATGGGGGAGTGTGCTGGATGGGGGTCCAGAGACCAACTCCACAGGTCCCTGGAGACCACTCGTGGGTTTTAATATCATTATGAGTGAGGTGGGAGATTCCTGAAGGGCAATGAGCAGAAGAGTTACAGGGTCTGACTTACATTTTTCTAGATACATGGGGCAAGGTGGACCAAGGAAGTCCAGGTAGGAGGTGCTTGTTCTATTCCTGGCGAATAGGAGGCAGTGGATTGGCCTAGAATGGTAACAGCATAAGTGGGAAGTAGATGGGTTACGGGAATTTTTTAGGGTGGCTTACAGGATTTCTTATCAGCTGATGGGGTGGATATGGAGTAAGAAAGGAGTCAAGGGTGGCCTCAAGATTTTTGGCTTAAGTAATGGGAAGAATGGAATTTGTTGAAATGGAACAGTCTAGGGGGTAAGATTTGCAGGGAGACATTATTTTACTCAACTTTATTTTTACTCCTAATTGATACCTAGTTCTTTTCTCAGTATTTTTGAGCACCTGTTGTCTCCCTAGATAGGCACTGAGAAATAAAATGGAATAAGATACAACCCCCCCCTTCCCCCTGTTTTTTCCCTCTAAAAAGTTTGCCATCTGAGGGGAGATAGGACTTCCCACACAATTATATGAGAAAGCACTATGTACCTAAGGCTATAAAACAGACACCAAAAATGTCAGAAATCAGAGGAAAGAGAATTTACCAAAATTGGTCCTATTCTTATTCAAAAATGCTTGCTTTGGAGGCATCCAGGTTCATTACATTGCAAAGCGACAATGCTGGATAGTAACTTAAGCTAGTTTTTCCACTTCATGTGTGCCACCTCCTTGTACCTGAAACAACCAAGAAGACTCTTTTCTCAACTTCCTGTTCCCTTTCCGTGAAACATCCCGCCCTCTAAGAGTCACTTGGCTCACTGGCTTCCTTCACTCAGGTCTCTGCTCACAGTCCCCTTATCTGAGCAGCCTTTCTTATCACTTTGCAGGAAAAAGCACCTATTACCTTTCCACACTTAACTTTCTTCACACCATTTACCATCTTCTCTCGTCTTGTGTATTTATTTGCCTATTGTCTGTTTCCCCTCACTAGGATGTAGACTCTGACAAAAGGCACTTTGTTTTGTTTATGGCTGTATTCCCATAGTGCTCCAAAATAAAATAAAATAAAATAAAATCACAGAATGAATGAATGAATACAAATAGGAACTTAAAAACCCTATGAATCTGGAAAGCCATGAGCAAACAGTAGATTATTGTGCTGGGGATGGAGATAGGTCTGGATCCACGAACAAAGCTTTGGTTTCAGAAGCGAGGGAAGGGGCCAGAGGCCAACTCTCTTACTAAATCTGCAAGGCTCCTGCCTCAGCCTGGCATGCTGGGAGAAACAGTTTGCATTGTGTCGCACCTGTGGTTAAAGCAGACGGGGACCGTCTGGTACGCTGGACTAATTTTGGATTAGGACTGCTTAATAGCTGTGAGACTTTAACTGGCTTCCTCACGTGTAGTTTGAAAATAGTAATACACGTCCTGTCTACCATGTAGGGCTATTGTAAGGGTAAACCAGATGTAAACACGGGGACAGCACTTTGAAAACTGTGAGGAACTGTATTTCAGGAGTCAAGATCGGGATTGGGAGCACCATGACGTGAATGATAGCCAAAGGAGCAAGGGTTGCCTGCCTTGGCCAGCCAGGCCCCCTCCCCAGAAGGTTCTCAGGGGAAATATACACACAGGGGACAATAACAAAAGGAAAGCAAAGGTCTAGTTTATTAGTAGCCGGCTTGTGTCCCAAATGCCAAACTGGACTGGTGCACGTGGCATGTGGGATAAAGGTGTCCAGAAGCTTCTCCTTGCCATTAAGTCACTGACCCTGAGAAGCACTAAGCACCAGCGCTAAAATCAGAGGATGGCCTCCACTGCATGGACGGGTGGCCCACAAGAGAGGACACGCCCTGTGAGTGATTTCTGAAATGTTCTTTGACCTCACCCATTGGTAATCTTGGCCTCACTGGCATCCTGTATCAATATTTCCTCATCCTTACTCCTCCTTTCAGTTTCATATCCTGGAGGGTTTAGAATCTGAGAATGTGGGGCTTCATTCCTGAACAACCCAGAATTATACTTGAGATTCAGGCATAATGGTTATGGGTAGAAGCTGTCACCTCAGATGGAGAAATTATACATCCCCCCATAGCTCCCATGTTCGTCCCTTGATTCAAATTTGACTTGGAAAATGTAGTGGACAGGAACCTAGAAGTGTTTCAGGGTGGTGGTGGCCATGATTCTGGCCAAAGTGGCTGTGTATGGTTTTGCTTCACCACACTGTCTCTAGAAGCATCACGTGACATTACAGATGTACTTTGTCAAATGCTCTTTCTGTGTCTGTTGAACTGATCATATGGTTTTTATCCTTTCTAATATTGATGTGACATATCATGTCGATTGTTTTGTGAATATTAAACCGCCTCTGCATCCTGGGAGTAAGTCCTATTTGATTGTGGTATGTGATTTTTAAAATATATTGTTAGATTCAGTTTGCTAATATTTTGTTGAGGATTTTTGTATCTGTATTCATGAGAGATAATGGCCTGTAGTCCTCTTTTTTTTTTTTTTTAAAGATTTATTTATTTATTTATTTATTTATTTATTTATTTATTTATTTATGAGAGACACAGATTGAGAGAGAGAGGCAGAGACACAGGCAGAGGAAGAAGCAGGCCCCATGCCGAGAGCCCGATGCAGGACTCTATCCCAGGACTCCAGGATCGTGCGCTGGGCCAAAGGCAGGCACCAAACCACTGAGCCACCCAGGGATCCTCTCTTTTTTTTTTTTTTTCCTGTAGTGCCTTTGTCCAGTTTTGGTATCTGGGTGATTCATTCCTCTTGTATTTTTTGGAATAGTTTAAGAAAAATAGGTATTAACTCTACTCGAAATGTTTGGTAGAATTTGCCTGTGAAACCATCTAGCTTTATTTTTGGGGAGTTTTTTGTATTGATTCAATTGCATTGTTGGTGATTGGTCTGTTCAAATTTTCTATGGCTTCCTCCTTTAGTTTTGGTAGCTTGTAATGTTTCTAGGAATTTATTCATTTCTTCTAAGTTGTCCAGTTTGTTGGCATATAGGTTTTCATAATATTCTGTTATAATTGTTCCTATTAGGGAAGTTCTTTTCTTTTCTTCTTTTCCTTTTTTTTTTAAGAGAGAGAGAGCAGGGGAGTAGGGGCAGAGAGAGAGGGAGAGAGAGAATCTTAAGTAGGCTTCATACTCAGCATGGAGCCTGACACAGGGCTAGATCTCATGACCTTGAGATCATAACCTGAGACAAAATCAAGAGTTGGACACGTAACCAATTGAGCATCTGGGGGCCCTGAGGAAGTTCCTTTCTATTTCTAGTTTGCTGAGAATGTTTATCAGAAAAGGATGTTTGAATTTATCAAATGCTTTTTCTATATCTACTGAAGTGATGATATAGTTTCATTTTTAAGTTTGTGGTGAATTTCATTGACTGATTTCTGAATGTCAAACCAACCTTGCATTCCTAGAATAAACCCCACTTGGTCATCACATGTTATCCTTTTTATGTATTTTTGGATTCAATTTACTAAAATTTTGTTTAGAGATTTTGCATCTATGTTCATGATGGTTATTGGTGTATAGTTTTCTTATAATGTTCCTGTTTGGTTTTTGTATTAGAATAATATGATGTCATAGAATGAATGAGGAAATATCCTCTCCTTTTTTTAATTTTCTGGAAGAGTTGGTGAGAGCTTGGTATTTTTTTCTTTCTGAAATATTTGTTAGAATTCAAAAGTAAAGCCATCTTATGCTGGAGGGTTTTTTTTTTTTGTGTGTGGAAATGTTGTTGACTATATATTTAATATTCAGTTTATCTATTTCTTTACAGGTGTGGTTTGGTAGTTTGTATCTTTCAAGAAATTTGACTATTTTATCAGAGTTGTTGAAATTGTTGGCATAATATTGTTTATAATATTTTCTTCCCGTACTTTTAACATCTGTAGTATCTGTAACTAGGTAACTTCCTACATTTCCTAATATTGGTAGTGTTTTTTTTTCTTTTTTCTCTCCAAGTCAACCTAGCTAGAGATTCTTTTTCCTTTTAAGTCTTGTCAAGGAACCAGCTTTTGCTTTTATAAAGTTTCTTTGCTATTTTTCTGTTTTCTATTTCACTGATTTCCACTAATATATCCTTTTCTTTCTTATAATTACTTTGTGTTTTATTTGCTCTACTATTACTAGTTTCTGAAGGTGAAAACTGAGATCATAGTTTTAAGATCTTTCCTTTTGGGCAGCTCGGGTGGCTCAGTGGTTTAGTGCCGCCTTCAGCCGAGGGCCTGATCCTGGAGACCTGGGATCAAGTCCCATGTCAGGCTGCCTGCTTGGAGCCTGTTTCTCCCTCTGCCTGTATCTGTCTGTCTGTCTGTCTGTCTCTCTCTCTCTCTGTGTCTCTCATGAATAAATAAATAAATAAATATTTTTTTAAATAAGATCTTTCCTTTTTTCTAATATAGGCTTTTATTGTGATAGTTTTCCCCATAAGTACTTCTCAAGTGGTGTCCACAAATTTTGTTATGTTGTATTTTCTTTATCTTACAGTACAGAATAGTTTCTAATTTCCCTTTTGATTTCATCTTTGACCCATGGCATATTTAGAAGAGTGTTATTTAGTTTGCAAATATTTGGGGATTTTCCAGGTATCTTTCCACTATTTATTTTTCTGAATAGTAATTGCATTATGACAGAGAACATACTTTTTTGACTTGAATAATTAATATTTATTGGGATTTCTTTTATGATTCAGAATATGGTTTATCTTGGTTTATCTTGGTTATATATGCACTTTAAAATAATTTATACTTTTTGTTGGGTAGAGTTCTATAAAGTTCAGTTAGGTAAAACTAGTAGATAATGTTGTTCAAATCTTCAATATCCTTACTAATTTTTTGTCCACTTGTTTTACCAATTATTGAGATATAAAACCATCTATAATTGTGGTTTTGTTAATTTTTCCCTGCAGTCTTTTTTTTAAATCCTTTTCATTTGTTTTGAAGCTGATACATGCATAAATATTTAGGACTGTCATGTGTTCTTGATTAACTAACTCCTTTATCATTGTGAAGTACCATCTCTATTTCTTATCTTAAAATGTATTGTGTCTGGTATTAATACAACCACTCCAGATTTTTAAAAATTAAGTATTCATGGTTTGTCTTTTTTTCATCCTTTTACTTATAACTTATCTGTGGTTCTCTGCCTTCTATTCAGTGAATTGAAATTTTTATGATTCCATTTCACCTCTTGCTGACTGATTAGCTATAAATCTTTTTGAAAATATTATTTTAGTGCTTGCTTTAGGATTTGCCATGTACATCTTTAATTAAATAAAGTCTATCTTTAAGTGATATTATATCACTTCATGTGGGGTATAAAAATCTTCCAACAGGATAACTTCCATTTTACCTTTTTTAGCCTTTATGCTATTGTTTTCATGCATTTCATCTTGGTGTATATTACAAAACCCACTGTATATTGTTACTGTTTTTGTTTAAATAGTCAGTTACCTTTTAAAAAGATGTAAATAACATGGAAACTCATCTTATATATTTACTATGTAATTACCATTCCCAATGGGACATTTGCTGTCATTTTCTTTGGTCCTCTGTTCATGATATGTTCTTTTAAAACTTAAAAAACTGCTTAAAACTGGCAGCTTAAAAGCTTTTCTCCTTATCACTTGTTTTAACCAGTTGGATCATGATGTACGGTAGCATAATTTTCTTCATGTTTCTTGTGCTTCAGGTCATTGAGCTTCTCAAATTTGAGAGAAAATTCTACCATGTTTTATTCAAATACTTTTTTGGTCTTTCTTTCTCCTCTTCTTTAAGGAATCCATTTACATGTATAGTAAGATGTTTGAAATTGTTCCAAAATTAACTAGTGTTCTATTTTTTATTGTTGATTATTTGGTTTATTTCTGTCATGGTTTCATTTTGGATGATTTCTATTGCTGTCTTTAATTTCACCGATCTTTTCTTTAATGTATAACCTTCCTTTAATCTTATCCAGTATATTTTCTCAGTCAGGTTCACCTCTAAAATTTGATTTATATTCTTTCTATATCACTTGTAGCTTTCCTTATATTTTTGTTTTTTGTTTTTATTCAAGTATTATTAACATTCAGTGTTGTATCAGTTTCAGGTGTACAATATAATGATCCAACAATTCAACTTTCTCAGTGCTCATCAATATAAGTGTAGTCTTTGTCTTCTTTATCTATTTCACCTATCTTCCCCATCCACCTCCTCTCAGGCAACCACCAGTTTGTTCTCTGTATTTAAGAGACTGATTTTTGTGTGTGTGTCTCTTTTTAAAATTTGTTTTGTTTCTCAAATTCCACATCCAAGCGAAATCATATGGTATTTGTCTTTCTCTGATTTACTTCTTTTAGCATTATATCTTCTAGGTCCATCCATGTTGTTACAAGTGGCAAGATCTCATTCTTTTTATGGCTGAGTAATATATACATATATATAAATATATATACTGTTTCTTCTTTATCCATTCATCAGTCAATGAATACTTGAGTGGCTTTCATATCTTGTCTATTGTGAGTAATGCTGCAAGAAACATAGGGGTGCACACATCTCTTCAAATTAGTGTTTGGGTATTCTTTGGGTAAATACCCAGTAGTAGTAGAATTACTGGATCATATGGTAATTCTTCTTTAAATTTTTGAGGAACTTCTGTACTGTTTCCCACAGTGGCTGACCTTGTATTTTTGAACACGTACAATATAGTTATAACTGTTTTAATACTCTTCTTCTTAAATTCTAACTTCTATATAAGTTCTGAATTAGTTTTGATTGTTTTTTTCATTATATGTTCTATCATCTGCTTCTGCACATGCCTGCTTCTTTAAAAATTATGTCATACAAAAAAATAAAAATTACATCATACATATTTACACTAAAATTATTGCTTATTTGAAATTTATTATTATTTTTAAAGATTTTATTTATCCATTTGAGAGAGAGAGAGAAAGAGCATGAGCAGGGTGAGGGGCAGAGGGAGGAGCAGATTCCCCGCTGAGCAGGGAGTCCCATGTGGGGCTCGATCCCAGGACCCCGAGATCAGGACCTGAGCTGAAAGTAGCCACTCAACTGACTGAGCCACCCAGGCACCCCTGTTTATCTGAAAGTTAAGTTTAGCTAGGAATCCTGTATTTAATCCTGTATTTCTCTGGCAACCCAAGATCCCCATGGCTTCTCCAGACCCTTGTCTCCTTGATTTGGGGAATCCTCTAGACTCTGCTTGAGTTCTCACTCACTGTGCTGCAGCCTGAATCTGTCACAGTAGTAAACTGGTGCCACTGTAGGACTTATCTTTGTCCTCTGTCTCTCAGGGATTGTCGTCCTCTGTTGTCTGATATTCATTGTATTGAAATCCAGTGTTTTGTGTACTTTGTCCATTTTTTGATTGTTTCACCCAGGAGAGTAAGTCTGGCTCCTCTTACTCTGTCTTGGCTGGGGATGGAAGTCCCTCTCCAGAGGCTATTATTTTTAGCCAGTGGCCAAAACATGGTGCTGTTGGGGGCCAAAGCTGTGTGTTCAGTCTGTTGGCTTTTTGAGTTTGTTGGCTTTGTTGGCTTTGTTCCACAGTTTTGTGCAATCACCTACCTAGAAAAAAGAATGCTTTGGATCACAGGTAATATCTGCTGACTGTGCGGATGACTCAGCACAGTTGGGAAACTGGTTAGAAGTGTACATTTGCTAATAGGAGAATGGGAACGGGCCATGGGCTTACTGCCAAATAAAAGGATAAATCAGGACAGTGCATTATGTTACATTAGTTGTCAGATTTTGGACCAAAAGATAGGTGTGGCTGAAGGTCAGTGCTCAAGGGATTGGACACTAATAAGTTTGGAGGGAGGGCCAGGGTGAAAAAGCTGAGAGAAGGTGATCAAACTGGGGTCATAGAAAGACTTTGGAAAATTTTAGTCCTCTGTTTCCCTGTCCAATAATCAATTACATTATTCCTACAAGGGGCAGGGGATCTTTGGAAATAAAAAGAAAAGTATTTCCTCTCTTTTTTTCTTCGGTTTCTCTTGGTCCAGCCATATGTCGCTATCCTCTGGGCATGTCAGGAGGCCACATTCCAGATGAGGACATCACAGCTTCCAGTCAGTGGTCAGAATCCACAGCTGCCAAATATGGAAGGTGAGGATGGATACCCCAAGAAAGCCTGAGTCCTGGGTTGGAATACGTTTTCTGACTCAAGGGACTGGGGAAGAAGAGTAGTATTTGGTGGGAGCTGGAAGGCATGAGGGAAGGACATCAAGTGGGCCTGTCATGTTCTGTATATTTTCAGGAAGAGAATTCAGGGCTTGGTACTAAATGGTCATCTGGCAACCCCATCCCAACCACAAGACCTTGCCCCACTATGGCCACAACAGATGGGTTCATTGACATGCAGTGGTTTGCTTTACTTCACCTTCTCACTGTGAGCACCTGCAGGAAGCTGGCGACAGTGGTAGGAGAAGGTGCAGATGAAGTTAAGGCACTGGGAGCTAGGAGACCCGGTCCTCTTCTCAGTGGGTGTCTCTGAAACATCACTCACAGTGCAAAGCATCAAGGCTGTAAGCATATGCTGAGGCCTCCAATAAATTCTTCCCTTCTCTCAAGGATACCTCATAGAAGGGCCATCCTCAACTATAAAGAGTATGGTGTGTTCCTAGTGGCCTAATAGCAGGGATCTTCTAAAGCAATAAACACCCTTGTCAAAGACTACTCTGCTTGTTAGAGCGCAATCCTCCTCCTCCTGGAATCTAATTCTTTTAGTGTAAAGTGTTGATTTCTGTTAAAATGGAATCTCCCATAAGAAAAGCAATCTTAGTAAACCTTCCCTATAATTTCTTCATATGTGAAAGATGAGAGTGGGTTGGTGGGGTTGGAAGAGAACAACGAGTAGGTGACATCTGTAAGAAAAGAGACATTCCAGGGAAGAGGGAAAGTGGTAAGAGGTTCCCAAAATAAACCTTATACTTATTTCACAATTTTCCTCACTGGTAGTTTAGTTTAGAGGTAATAAAATGAAACCAGATTATTTACTACTCCCCTGACATGCTCCTACCCCTCACTCTCATCATGGGTTCCCATGGCTTTCTGCTGGGCCGCCATGCCCATCCTGTTGGTTAAAATTCCACTGCGTTACATAACCCACACTGGGGATCTTATGATCCCTCCCTCCTCCTTCCTATAACTTGATATCCAAGCAAGGGGTGGCCACCCTTGTTATGTTGGGACTGAATGTGGAAGGGGGTGGTAAAATGACTCATGGGGGGGGTATAGGGTAGAAAAGGTTTCATTTCCCTTGAGACCTTTAAATCAGGATGAGAAGTAAAGACTACATCTGATCTGAAAGCCTCTAGGCCCTGGTTGTGTTTCTCTGGGTTTCATAGTGCCTCAGGGACAGGGGACTGACCACGGGTGATGGCAGTAAGGCTTGAAGGGAGACCAGAAGAGTCTTTTTAGAGTGGGAACCCAGCCTGCTCTCTCCCCTCAGTTGCTTGCTGTGGATTGGTAAACAACTGTAGTTTCATGGTTTCTCTCTGTTTCCCTAACCCTGTGTCTCAAGGCTGGACTCAGAAGACGGGGATGGAGCCTGGTGCCCTGAGATTCCAGTGGAACCCGATGACCTGAAGGAGTTCCTACAGATTGACTTGCACACCCTGCACTTTATCACTCTGGTGGGGACCCAAGGGCGCCATGCCGGGGGCCATGGCATTGAGTTTGCCCCCATGTACAAGATCAATTACAGTCGGGATGGCACTCGCTGGATCTCTTGGCGGAACCGGCATGGGAAACAGGTAGGAAGAAGAGACATCTAGACCCTGAGATGTCCAGGACCATATTTTGACTTAGGCTAGAAGAGGAAGTACGCAGGCTGTCTTGTAGGTATGTGCATCCACACACCTGGCATGCCCTTGTAAATGTCTGACCGAGGATGAGGGAGGGTGGACTGGGGCTATTGGGAGGAATATCAAGGCTGCTGAGACAGCTGAGTGGATACATTCTTCTCCTTCAATTCAAAAGAGAGGGTCCATGAAAGGGGTGATGAGGAAGAGTCAGTGTAACCTCATAGCATCTTCCTGCTCTTTCTCTTCTCTTTCCTCAGGTGCTGGATGGGAATAGTAACCCCTATGACATTTTCCTAAAGGACTTGGAGCCACCCATCGTGGCCAGATTTGTCCGCTTCATTCCAGTCACTGACCACTCCATGAATGTGTGCATGCGGGTGGAGCTTTATGGCTGTGTCTGGCTAGGTAGGTCTCCAGAGACAGAGAGCTTATAGACCTTATAAAAAACCCCAACCCCTGGAAAATAAAGGCAAACAGGTCGGAGAGGTATGGGATTAGTAATCTCTGGAGTGATGTGATTCCCTCTAGGTTAGAGTCAAGAAAGGATATTGTTTCTCCACCAAGATTTGGTGCTGTATGCTCTAAATGATGCATTCTGATTCATTTCACTGACTGCCACTGAGGAGTGCTCCTCAGCCGTGCTCCTTTTGTGCCCAGGTTAAGTCCTATGCAGACACACTGAACACGATTGCATCCTTGCAGTCTTATGTAACTCCCTGTGAGAATTGGTCTGAGCAGTAGGTGTATCTCCTTCCTGAGGCACTGACACATTTGTGTTTCCTTTGGCAGATGGCTTGGTGTCTTACAATGCTCCAGCTGGACAGCAGTTTGTACTCCCTGGAGGCTCCATCATTTATCTGAATGATTCTGTCTATGATGGAGCTGTTGGGTACAGGTAAATTCTCGGAAACTTTGGTCATCAGAATGAGAATGTGGCTACTAGAAGAGAGTAATATTTTATTATGGCTTGGGATTAATAATTAATCAACAGGTCAACCAACTGGTGTTTATTTAGACCCTGTATTAGGCATTGTGAGATAATTTAGATGAAGTAAAATATGGAGTTCTGCAAGGAACTTAGATCCTAGTTTGGGAAGACAGAGAAATAGAAAATTACATAAAACAAAGGCTGAAATTGTGGTATAGCTCTAAGTATGGTAGCCATATTTTTTTGACCCTTAAAACAGGACATATGGTCTGACTATGGAGACAAAGGACTAGAAGGATTGAAATTATAAGTATACTAAATAAGCTAAGTCATGAAGTTCAGGAAGAATGAACCCCATACATATAAATGCTTTAGAAGTCATGAAAAGGAGACTCATAAGGCTTATGAGAGACAAGGAGAGTTTCTAGGATGATATGATTTAGAGCAGAGAAGGCAGGTAGAAGGGAGCAGAGGAAAGGGCTGAGGACAAGAATGGCCTGATTGTAGCAGAAACTCAAGCTGGGACCAGCAGAAAGGACCAGTGGGAAGTCCTGAAATGGACCTATGGAGGGCCATGGTGGAAGAGTATGATTGGACATGGTAGGAATTTAGGGTTGGATGAGAAGTGTTCCCACTTATCTCACCTCACTCTGAGCCTTGCCATTCTTCTTCTAGTCCACTTCAACACTTTTCTCTCTCTTAACTTGGTCTTTGTCTGCAAAGATTGAGCCTGGGAGAGAGGTTAAGTCCAGACTAGATGTTGGAGGTTTCTAGTGGTTGAGAGAGGGAGAAATTAGTCTCAGGAAGGGGAGTGAGAGATTAGAGCACTTCTATTGTTTTAGGTGTGAAGAATAAAGCCCCCCAGATACCACTCCCTGAGAGTGAAGACCTGACTCCTCCAATATTCAATTTCTAGCTACTTCCTTTCCATCTGCTTAGTCACTGTTCTTCCCCATTCACTTAAACTGTCTGGGCATCCTTTTATTCAGCCACACTCCAACTGACATTTACTCAAAGCATAGAGGAAATCAGAGATCAATTGAATTCATTTAGGTCAATAAATCTTTGCTAATCCACTGTTACTACCTACAAGGAATTTGGACAGACTTGGCAGGTACTCAAAAATATAAGAAAGTCCTTGATCCTACCTTTAAGAAGCTCACAGTTAGGAATGGGAACTAAACCAGGATATAAATCACTGTGATACAAACATAGGATTAAGAGACATCTTATGAGTATGCTGGGGTTCAAAGGAACAAGTAAGCTATGGTAGGAAAGCATAGCACTGGGAGTGAAAACACTTGGCTGCATGTCATAAAAGTTGCTTATGTTTGCTTAAAGTGATAAAAAATGTATGAGAAAAGCATTTTGTAAAGGTAAAGTGAAAAATACATGTAAGTTTTTATCTGATTTGGAAAACTGGCAAAGACATGATGGAATAGATGAAATCTCAAGTGGGCCCCAAGGAAGGGTGGAACTTTCACAGGTAAAGAATGTTGAAATTCTATTTGAGGCAGAGTGAATCGCAAGACAGAAGAAACACACTGTAAGGTTCAGGGGAATGTCTGCTAAAGACCAATAGTTTAGGGCAGCCCGGGTGGCTCAGCGGTTTAGCGCTGCCTTCAGCCCTGATCCTGGAGACCTGGGATCGAGTCCCACATCAGGCTCCCTGTATGGAGCCTGCTTCTCTCTCTGCCTGTGTCTCTGCCTCTCTCTCTCTCTCTCTCTCTCTCTCTGTGTGTGTGTGTCTCATGAACAAATAAATAAAATCTTTAGAAAAAAAAAGATCAATAGTTTAACCACCAGCCATACTTAGGTAGCAAAAGAGTAGATGAGAAGCATGATTGAGCAGATGATGTCCTATTTTGGAGGTACTTGAATGTTAGGGCCAGGAGGAAGAAGGGGAGGAGGAGTTTTCTTTTCATCATCAACATAATCACCAACAGAACAAATCTTTGAAGATTTTGAAAGCTGAGGAAGGACATGATTGGAACTGTGCTTTAGACAGATTAATCAAGAGGCTTGCAAAGGTTAGATTTGAGTGAAAAGAGGAGGTGACGAGGGACATTTTCTAATTGCAAATTCTGTCAGATGAGAAGAAGGAAGGACCAAGGCTGCTAAAATGGTGACTGTGGGAACAAGAGGAGGAGACATTCACATAGGGGTCGTTTGCAATCTGATTGGATATAGAGGAGAGACAGTCGGGTGAGAAAAAGAGGTAGATGAAACCTTGGGGATGGCATTTATTCACTAACAAAAAAATTTTGGTGCTCGTGTTGTGCCAGGCACTTTGAGCCACTGAATATGAGAAAAATATAATGGGCAGAAATGAGAAACTTAAGGGGAAATATTTAGTTAAGAAAGGGATAGTGATGGGTTTCAGTTGGGTTATAAATTTAAGGGACTAGCAGGGGATTCAAATGGATAAATAAGGCAGGTAACTAGTAACAGAGGGAAGATCAAGAATAATTGCAATAGTTTTCACACAATCATCTCCCATTTATAGCTGAGGTAGTGAGGTTATCACTATGGAGTGTGCCTGAGTGATGAGGTATAAGCTCCCTAATTCAGAATCTCAGGATTAGATAGTTTTAGTAGCAAAAGTTATCTTTTTTTAACTAAAAAATTTATAGAGATAGTACATGCTTGTTGTAGTGATTTCTAACAATTCTAAAGGAGATTAAGTAAACCAGGAAAGTTTCTTTCCTTACCCATCCCCATGTGATTTAATTTTGATTAAAACAAATTAATTTTTCATTTGTGTTGCTTTCATAAGTTTCATGGGGATTTATAATTCTGGGGACAATGGGAAATATACTTATTGCAAGTAAACTTATGTTCTCCTAGCCTTCTGATCTGTAGAGAGAAGAAAAAGATGGCAAATCCTTGGAAGGGAGATCCAGGCTCTGGTCACTGTGGATAAGGCCAGTCAAATTTTATAATTTGCCAAACATTTTTCAATGAACAAATAAATAAAAAAATGTATCTGTAAGGCTGGCATAATCACGCAATTATTTTTTGTGAATTCACAACTTTTATGTAACCTAAAGGGGCACATGTATTTTTGCTTGAGGGTGAGTATCCCAATATTTTCATTTGGGAGACTCCTGACTATCATTTAGAGCTTGAAATGCAGAGTTTGAGGAGAGAGGAGTCCCAGTTGATGAGTTCTTGCTCTGTCCTTCCATAAAAAGAAGGTAAAATAAAAAGAGAAAGCCAATAAGAAATAGCCAAATTAACATAAATACACAATTGTCCTATATACTAATCAAGCAAAGCCTTACAATCAGAAATGGAAAGCCCGCCAAGCTAGAAAGCAAGACTAAATCCAATGCCTGAGCCCCTCATGTAATTCATGCATTTTATTTCATGACTCTAGTATTCTGCAAATTTAATTAAAATTAGAAATAAATTAGTATTTAAATTTGGCATTGATTACTTTCCCCCCTTTAGTTTGGGGTCAAATTGGGTGGTTGGATGTGGGGTAGAGGAGTGCATGACTGGCTTCTCTGGAATTGATTCACTGAAAAATGACAACATTAAGTCAAAGAAGAGTCAGAAAAATTTCCAACAAGCTCTGGGACTATTTATTGAGTGATAGTCAAGTGCTACTATCTACTGTAGTGTTCATTGTATGCATCCATCCATCCATTCATTCATTTACTCATTAATAGATTAATTAATCAAATGAATTTGATAACATTGAATTATTATTGAAAAGCATATTATATTCAGTTTCCAAGAATAGGTAAGGATACAATAGATTATAGAACGCTTTTCTTATAACCTGATAAAATATTGTTCAAAAGCTTTGCTGCTGAAGGAGTAAGCAATTAAGTATTTTATAAAATTTATTTGTATGAAATTCTTTGTTCTCCATTGATGCAGGATAAATGCATCAATATTATAAAATATACTGGATTTTTCATAATCCTTCAACCTTCAAGATAATCAACTCTTACAAAACCCTGGGGTGAAGAAGCTGGGTATAAAAGCTCTTCCTCGAATGTGCAATTAATTCTAGATTTCTCTCTCCCTTTCCCGTCTTTTCCCCTGGCTTGCGCAGCATGACTGAAGGGTTGGGCCAGCTGACAGATGGGGTGTCTGGCCTGGATGACTTCACTCAGACTCACGAATACCACGTGTGGCCGGGCTATGACTACGTGGGCTGGAGGAATGAAAGTGCCCCCAGTGGTTACATCGAGATCATGTTTGAATTTGACCGCATCAGGAATTTCACAACCATGAAGGTCAGTGGAGTTAGGTGTAGTGGAACGTGTCCAAGGAATCCAAAATGATGGTGTAGTGAAAAGGCACACTAGAAAGAACCCTGGGTGGTGCCAGCAGAACTGGATTCAAATCGGTATTCTGCTACTAATGAGCCACATGTGTTTCCAAGTCACTTCATCTCTTGGCTTCTTGCTTCCTTTGTAAATAAGGGGGTTAGACTAGGTCACTGTTTCTCAATGTTTTCTGTTGTTCCAACATCAGAGCCTACATACCATTAGGCACAGTGGGCCTAGAGCTCACAGGACTTTTTAAAGCCCCTGGAAATGTTTTAACTTTAACTTCTTTTAATGTCAGTGGGGGAAAAGAACTTTTAGGGTCAAAAATTATTTTCATCTGTTTAACAACACAATTTTAAAATACAGTTTTATTTTATTTTATTTTTAGTGGAGGGAGGGGCTCACAAGAGCAAAAGTAACAATTGCCCATGGAAATCATTTTATGGCCCTGCCCCATGTGCCCCAGGGACAAGACATACTTTTATCAATAAGGCTGGCTTGTTGCAACTCTAATTCTAAATGGAAGACATGAATATTTTGTATTTTGTCTTTGGAATAACTTTCCACCCCTACCCTGTCTCTTTAACCCCTGCAGCACTGAGAAATCATAATAGAAGGCTCTGTACTCTTCTGTTTCCAGAGTTCTTTGTCCCTTATCTGTTGCAACAGCACATCTGTCTGGTCATCCTACTAGATTTTGATCTCCCCCAAACTGAACTCTAAGCTTGAGGAAAACTGGGGCTTAAAAGTACAAAGTCCTTTTGTTGAATGTAAGGGAGACCCCTGAAGTTTTTGTGGTTCACATAGAATTTTTACTGGTTTGTTGAGGAGCATAAGAGGACTCTAATAAGAGGCCCAAGAAAGTGGACAAGTGCATTTGACCTCACACATGGATCCTCATTTATCTGTCAGTTTCCCAATTAATAGTTAATATCATTATAATAATATTATATTAATATTATAACATTATAATAATATTATTTCCCTATTAATAGTTGAATACAGAATATTAATGGCCAAAAACCTGGTGTTGCTGCCTCTATTTCAATCCCCTTGGGATGATTTGCAGTTCAGTGTGGGGAGAGGCACTACCTATTTGCAAAAGGAGATATGTAGGATGAGTTGAAGATCCAGCAGAAGGAAATCTGTGTTATCATTAAGGGTCCCTAGTGAATCAAAATTTGTTATTCTTGGCACAAACCTGGAGTCAAAGAGGAAATCCATGTCTATTATATCACCCTCACATGTTAATGTGGTAATATCTCCTAACTGGACTAATAGCTATCAGTTAAATGAACAAATATTTAAGATGAGAACAGAAGGATCAACACATGCCCATCTACTTGTATATTGTTCAAGGCTGGCTCCTTGGCAGTTGTAAAACATAAGTACGTGCAGTTGTGTGTAACACACTCTTCTTCACAAGGTTTTCTGGAGGGAGGAAGAGAATATGCATAGTGGCAAAAATATGTACCTCCAGGGAAAATTTATTTGTTTTGCTGAATAATGAGATAGCCACATGCGCCTATGAACATGTCTGTTGATTCAGAGAAATATACCATTGGGATAACTTTTAGTCTCAGAAATAATAAAATGTATGTTAAACTCTCCACAAAATTGTACTATTTAGTCAATAGACGTAATCTTCCTGAGTCCCCTGTAGCTCCGGTTTAATTAGTTTATCACAGGTCAGAATTATTCAGAAGCATAATCTACAGTAAGCAGGTGCCAGAAACTTCGAAGAAGCTATCTCAGGCTCAGGCCTCTCGAGCCCAAACAGGTCTCTAGCATATTTTAATTTTTCTGAGACAAATAAAATGTAAACGATGACTTTTGGATCACTAACATCTTTTAGAGAGTAGTTATTGGTTTCTAGGCAAATTATTGCCATTCCCCTCAGTCCTTAAATATAGTCAAAATAGCCTATTGAAGTATATTCATGTACTTTTAAAATGTTCTGCATTTATTAAATAAATATGTAAGCCCAGAGGGGAATGAAATTCTATACTATTTATTTGCATTCCAGGAGAATTCTCAAAACATCTGGAGGAGAGATTATTACCTCCCCCGCAGGCTACCTATCCAACACTTTGCAGATTTCAAAAAAAAAAAAAAAAAAATCTAAAAAATCTAGTGAAGCTGTAGATGGTATTTTTTGGATTTTTTTTTCTAGCCTTGCTCCATTGACTTGTGCTCAATAAACTGGAACAGTTAACTCATCCCAAAGAAAGAAGGTACTAACAGATGTTTTCAACATTAAAAAGTTTACAGGAAAATCCAAATGGAGAAGTTAAAGCAACTTGCTCCATTTCTGTGTGACATGGTATTGGCAAGAGCACTGGACTAAGAGTCTAGAGTTCTAGACTCCATCCTGTTGTTGACTGCTCATTTCTCTGCTCATTTCTTCAACCATAAAATTGCTGCAATCATTGCTGCTGCTTCTTCATTTAAAAATAAATTCTGAATGGTAGTCCTCCTGTATTTCCCATCCAGAGAGCAGAGGAGGGTACCAAAGACAGTCGGAGGGTTACAATTCAGGCCCTAAGCAAGACATTAAAATGCAAATAGCAAATATATCCCCAGAATGGCAAAGATGCTTTTCCAACTTGTGCAGTCTTTTAGTTCAGGGGATAGCGATCCACAAAGCTCCATTTTCCACGTACGACTAAGCCAGAGGAAATGTCAGTGAACTACCACGAGGGACCTGACCTAGTTACAAATATGCATATTCCATTTCTGAGGGATGTTAAATGCAGCAAGGTGCTCCAGAGGAACTGTTGTGGGATCTTTGTTTCCGATGACCCTTTTAAAAGCCATACAAATATCCTGGTGAAAGAGTCATGGCAGCAGGCAAGAGGATGCAAGCTACTTTCCGAAAGACCTTCTTTTCTCATCTCAGAAAATATCCGTGGGGAAGATTTCATGCCCACATCAGAATGGCTTCACCTTAACTTAACTTAAATGAAGATAGTGTGTCTCTGGCTGAAAAATGCCAATATGTGGCCCTTGAAATGAGATTCCTAAAGAGAAAGATGAAATTGTTTTGGAATGTGTACTGTTTCAGATTTCTCAGCTAACCCTGTTGGAAGGAGTGGACTGGCTTTAGAATGCACCTAGGAGGGAGCAGGAGAGAGGACTCCCCCTTACCTCAGTTCAGAGCAGCCTGCTTCTGGGTGCATGGCAAGCCTGTTGGAGAGGGTTAGACACCTGGGAGTGTTAAGCGCAAGGAAGGCCCCGAAAGGATGCTGGTCCAGCCCTCATTTAACAGATGAGGTGACAGGAAATGAGGTGACCCGGGCCTTACAGGTGTAGACAGGTGACCAGGGGAGCCACCTCGGTTCTGAGGGCCAGACCAATGTATCCCTGCCACCCTTCAAGTTCCTGGAAGAGCAAGTCTGAAAGACTACAGAGCAACTTCTCACCAAGGGCAGTGCTCAGATAAATGGTCAGGTCTAGGACGTCAGGGGTTAGGTTGCACTGTGTCCCTGCGCCACTTACTGCTGTCAGCCTGTCACTCGCATGCCTCTTTCTCTGCCAGGTCCATTGCAACAACATGTTTGCTAAAGGTGTGAAGATTTTTAAGGAGGTGCAGTGCTACTTCCGCTCTGAGGCCAACGAGTGGGAACCTAACGCTGTGTCCTTCCCCCTCGTCCTGGACGATGTCAACCCCAGTGCCCGCTTCGTCACGGTGCCCCTCCACCACCGCATGGCCAGTGCCATCAAGTGCCAATACCATTTTGCGGACACCTGGATGATGTTCAGTGAAATCACCTTCCAATCAGGTTGGGAGCTGAGGGAGCCTCCTGTGGAAATGGGAGGAACAGGAGGAAGGGGTGGACTGGAGCTGCTCACTGGAGGGTCTCTAAGGAAAAGGGTTGCATGGCGGCTTCTCGCAGATGCATAGAGGAATCTTCCGTAAGACTAGAATACTTACTGGGTTCTACATATTTTTGTAAAAGGCACATAAATAAAGGACTAATACATGAGAATACAATGAGCTAAAGCTATATAAATGAAGCCAGTTAAGGGGAAGCACACTACTAAAATATTTAAGTGAAAATTTCTAAATAGGGGCACCTCGTTGGCTCTTTGGTTGAGCGTCTGCCAACCTGATCCTGGGGTGATCCTGGGGTCCTGGGATCGAGTCCCACATTGGGCTCCCTGCAGGGAACCTGCTTCTCCCTCTGCCTGTGTCTCTGCCTCTCTCTGTGTGTCTCTTATGAATAAATAAAATCTTAAGAAAAAATTCTAAATACACAAAAGTAAAGACCCCTCATCAGTCACTGCCTTACTAACCACTGGTTTTGCCAGTCTTGTTTTATCCATTTCTCCCTTTCCATTGTAGAATTTTAAATAAATTTGAGACATTATTTGATTTCATTACTAAAAATGTGAGACCACATCTAAGAAAATAGCATTATCTTTATAAACATCATGCCTCATACGCATAAAGCATTATGGCATCTAACAACATTTGTTAATAAGTAATTCTTTAACATTAGCTAATAGGTTGTCCACATTCAGGTATCCCTGATTGTCTAATACTACTACTACAGTTGGCTTGATCAAATTCAGATCCAAATAAGGTCCTCTTGGGGATCCCTGGGTGGCGCAGTGGTTTGGCGCCTGCCTTTGGCCCAGGGCGCGATCCTGGAGACCCAGGATCGAATCCCACGTCGGGCTCCCGGTGCATGCAGCCTGCTTCTCCCTCTGCCTGTGTCTCTGCCTCTCTCTCTCTCTCTCTGTGTGACTATCATATATAAATAAAGAAAAAAAATTTTAAAAAACCAAAAAAACAAATAAGGTCCTCTTGGGAGATTTCCTTTAGGATATTCCTAAGTGTCTCTCTTAATATAAAACAGTCCTTTTAAAAAAAATCCATTCTGGTTTGGCTGATTGCTTTCTGTGATGCCATTTTTTAGAGCATATATCTTTTGTCATTTCTGTAGACTCGTGGTTATATCTACAGGCTGATTTGATTCAAGTTCAATATTTATTTTTGTCAAGAATTTTCATAGATAGTGCTGTGTCCTTTATGTTAAACCTCATCATGAGGATGTAATGTTAGATTCTCTCACCTTAAGTAATGCTAAGATTGATTTCTGGGCTCAAGTTATCTCCACTGATGACCACTGCTTGAATTATTTATTTCATTAGGGATTGTTAAATGGTGATTTTCTAGTTTTTGCATTCCTTCTGCATTTATTAGCTCAATTTCTTCTGACTAGTAGAACTGTTCCTCATGCACTTGCTTACCCTGAGATATGGTTCACATTGAAAGGGCAGGAAACATGATTAATTTTTTCTCTTCATCAATTTTCAGAGTTGATGCCCTAGCAACCTTCAATAATGTTTTGGTTTTTAATATCATCATGCATTCATTGCTTTTTTAATAATTTCAGTATGTTTAATCAGTTGTAATTATTAATTATTTCTGATGCTCAAATTGTCTTACATTTGACCAGAGCATACACCTTTAGGCTGGCTCTGTGTTCTTTGTATCTGGACTTATAAGACTTTGATAAATATCTTATTTTCTGGAAGAACAAAATTATGCAAGCTCTTTTTAAACATTGGTGTTCCAGATATGGAGTCAACCATTTCCTTAAGCAGTCCTCGTTCCTTTTATTGGAGAATGGTGCTTAGAGACCACAAACCGGGTAGTAGGGATTGTGCTGAATCTTGCAAAATTAAAAGGCATTTAGGACATTGTCTACCACCATTGAGATGAGGTACAAAACCCACACATTGATTTTTCTAAAGATGCTCAAAAAATCAAAAAACTGATACCAAGAATTAGCAGTCAGGAGAGAGGTCAGTAGAGGGTGGGTTCATAACAGTGTCAAAAGAGTGAGCCTTGCACTGGACTGGTAGAAAAGTTTAGGTGAAAAATAACAGAAGAGGGGAAGAGAGACTAATGTGAAGATAAAGTACAAGACCCCATGCTTTCTGATTTAACTTTTATTTCTTAAAAATTTTTGTTTATTTATTTTAAGATTTTAAAAATTTATATATTTATTTATTTGAGAAAGAGAGAGAGAGAGAGAGAGAGAGAGAGCAGGAGGATGAGTAGAGGGAGAGGGACAAACAGGCTCTATGCTGAGAGCAGAGCCCAACATGGGACTCCACCCCATGACTGAAGATCTCATGACTGAGATCATGACTTGAGCCAAAATCAAGAGTCGGACCCTTAACTGACTGAGCCACCCAGGCACCCCTGATTTAAGTTTTAAAGGAAGAAAATTTCAGGACAGTTTGCTCATTAAGATGTACTGATAAGGAAATAGAACATCTGTTTGAAAAAAAAACAAGTTTGGTGCCTTGATGCCTTCTTCTATAAAGACCTAATTTAAGAATAGATTGATTATTTTACATGAAGTATTTACTAAGAGCAGAAATTTAGAGCAGTCTGGGTGGCTCAGCAGTTTAGCGCTGCCTTCATCCCAGGGTGTGGTCCTGGGGACCCAGGATTGAATCCCACGTCAGGCTCCCTGCATGGAATGGAGCCTGCTTCTCCCTCTGCCTCTGTCTGTGCCTCTCATGAATAAATAAATTAAATCTTAAAAAAAAAGAACAGTGGTTTAGATGTTTAAAAACGGTGTCATTACATTGTGTTAACAATGAGACCATAGATTCTCATCCATCCTCAGGGATTCTATTCTCTTGGCAGAGTAATTAGTCCACTTACCTTGTTATACCCAATTGCAGCAATGGGCTAGTTTTTGACTCCTGGGATCTCTTGAGTTTTATAATCCAATGTCATGATAACATTCATTTCCATTGGAGCTTGAGGACCCAATGCAGAAAAGTATATGTAGATGCCAGATACCTCCCAATTTGCATAATAATGCTAAGAAGAAGAAAAATTAGGACTTACGGAGAGCATGCGGGTTGAAGGGAATTGCATATTCTAATTCTTGACTTCCTTCCTTAGACAAATCAGAGGGGAAAATGAGTTGCCAACATCAATCTAGCAAATACATTCTGGGGGGCTAGTTTTAGAAGCTTATACATCACAGTAAAGGACACTCCGGTATCAATAATTTACCTATAAGGATGAGGTTTGATTATAAATTAAAGGGCTAGGTCAATGAGCATAGTGAAAACAACTTAATTTCTTTGGAGAGCCGCTTAGCGCTATGTCTGTTCCATGACCACTTACCCATCATGTTCTCTCTACATTTTGCTGAATTTGGGTCTGACTTCCTATGCATGCTTTATGATAATGTGTGGTCACAGCCCTCTGAGCCACTGTTTCATAAACTTCTTTGTACCATGACACCTAGTATCGTTTAAACAAACATTTTCCAAAAGAAGAGTTGCTCTTACTGTCCAGATGAATGATGATTTTTTAAAATTTAGAATATTATATGAGTTCCTTTTTAAGAAAAGCTGATGACAACTCGCTAAATTGATTTCACAATGTGCTAGGTCACGATCTGCCTCCAGAAAAACCACTACTTAGCTGTATTCTCCCCAGCTCTGACTCACACTTATTTTGTAACAGACGCTGCAATGTATAACAACTCTGGAGCCCTGCCCACCTCACCTGTGGCACCCACAACCTATGGTATGTGTGATTTCTAGTTATAAAAGTTAAAATTGAAGGGGGCTTCTAAAAGATGAAGAAGGGTAGAGATTTGCAAGGGCCTGATTGTCTGCATAGGAGGCTTTATACCAGGTGGCTTTGGATGAAGGGTAGTTCTGGAAAGATAGAATCCAAAGTAAAGGATCCAAACTCACTCTCCTCACTAGTTCATTTTATTCTTCAGTTAAAGCAGAGTCTGGAGTTGTTCCAATTGCTTCATGAAAGTTTGGGTATCTCAGAACAAAAACAAGGAAAGGGACATTTCTAGGGGATCTCAATGGATGGAAGTCCATTAAACAAAATGGTAGTCTCTCTAATTGGAGATACATGCAAAAATGTATCCAGTGCTTTAGATGATCACTGGTAATATGAGCCGGCAATATGGGAAACACATATGATCAAGTGTCTCCAAGGGGGACTCTTCACCTATTTTTCATGAGGTATGACTGTGGGCCAGTAGACCTAGGCTGTGGTAATAAAGGAACAAAATTTGAGGATGAATTGAAAACTTCTCCATTATCCAGTCTGATACATGAGGAGGAGGCGGAGGCTACGGCCCCAAGGAGGAGGACTGTATGTTGGAGGAGCAAAGTCATACAAGACTAGCAAGACTGAAACTAAGCAGAAGTGTTAAGGCGGCATCTTGTAGAATTATCCTGAAGGAAAAAGTTCTACCTCTGTCCCTGGTCCAGTCTCTCATGCTTTTCCTTGCCCCATGAGATGGTGATGTTCTCCATCTCTCTCTTCTTGGTCACAGATCCAATGCTTAAAGTCGATGACAGCAACACTCGGATCCTGATTGGCTGCTTGGTGGCCATCATCTTCATTCTCCTGGCCATCATTGTCATCATCCTCTGGAGGCAGTTCTGGCAGAAAATGCTGGAGAAGGTAAGGAAGTGCAGAACAGTCATGGGATAAGAACCTGTGCTACACGTGCCTAAGCCACTGTCACCCCAGGAGAAAAAGGCAAACTATAAGAACTTGTAAATGCTTAGAGCATTAACTGAGGCCACTAAGAAGCCTGGGATTGGAGAAGCTTGTTGCTGAAGGGAGTCAGAAAAGAATAAGCTAAGTCCATTTTCTCATGTTTGAAACAAGGATTTTGGAGCCTCCCTAGGAAACTCTTCCTAATACATTGAATCTCAACTCAAACATCTTCCTTGAAGGTTTTGATTCACTGGGTTTGGGGAGAGTGCAGGCATCTGTGTTTTTTAAAAAAATTAACAGATGTACAATTGGTACCTAGCTAAAATTTCTGATAATGCTGTTCCTTCTCTTGTTACTGTTTACACACATGCATGTGTGTGTGTGTGTAGAAAAACATTCAGCCTCATTAATATCCAAGCCAAGTTTCTCATAGTCCTGTTTCTACTTTATTTACTTGGAAGTTGTGATTATGCATCCTTCTGGGTCCCTCTTCAGATTTGTTTTGTCCAGCCTAACTTACCTGAATAATTTTTATACATTTGCCTAACATTCGACAATCTGCAAGGTCTTTTTTTTGTGTGTACTCTTTTACTTAAACTTTGTTGAATAATGGTGAGCTGGGCCTAGTAAGTTATATAGAAGTGTGATGTACTTAAGGTCATATAACTGATAGCCTATTTTCTATGGTCATTCCAATTGTCAGTGTTGAAATTTGTCAACTTTTTTCCTTTTAAAATATATACATTCCACTGAAAAGTTGGAATATCTATAACTTTGGTATTTTAGGCTAGATAGCAACTCCCTGGGCATTTCTGCTAGGTATCTGATACTCTTAGGGTCTGCTGATGTTTAAGTGTTTCTAGATTTGGCCATGGACGTCTTCACTGATCCATGGATTCAAAGGGATGTGGACTGAAAGGTTAGAGAAGCTCTGAGCTTTGAGGTAATTCAAGACCTTTCTTCTAGAATGCTGGAACACACTGGGTATCTAAGTTCTGGATGAGGAGCAGCAAAATGTGCTGGTGGTAGTAGAAGCTGGTAGTCTGAAGGTCCATGGGACAGCTTGAAGCTGATGTGTGTCTTATTGAGTATTTTGTTATGCCTGCATTTTCATTGGGAAGAGGGAATCTGTGTTCTATACCGTGTGAGCTATATTTCTCTTTATTGGAGAAATTACCACACTTCTCTGGATCTTCTGAGCCTGATTGGAATATGTTCATGACTGGAAGAGGAGTATTGGATTGGAGATTCTTCAAGTAAAAGGGAAAGCAAAAATTTTGCCCTGGAATATTTAACTTGGTCCTTCAAAAAATTATTTCTACCCTGTGTATCCTAGTAAGATAAATCCAGATGCTTTGGAATGACAGGATTTCTTCCTGGGGACAGAATTTGTGTCTCTGTGTGTGTCTATGCGTTTGTGTGCACGTATGCGTATGTGTGTGTATAAAACCCTTAGGCATACACATATATTCCAAAAACCATGATTCAAAATAGCTTTAGACTAACCATTATTTGCAGGATGCTTTTAGTAGTGTCCTTAACATTTTTTCTTTGAGAGAACTAAATAAACCCATATTTATTGAGTACCTACTATGTGCTGGGCTCCAAACTCTGTATTGAGGATGTGATTGTAACAAAGGACTTTTTAGTCCAGGGGATAAAGCAGACATCTAAGTGTCTCCACTGAACACTCAAACATGTGTTTATGAGAGTGGAACATTTTTTATGTTCAAATCCAAATAGTTCACATACATTCAAATTCGTGCATTTTCCTTTAGAAGGTGCAGATAGATCACATCGGCTAGGATGCCAAAACAATTTTATTATCTTTCTCCTCCCTCCCCCCCTCCTCCTCCCCCTCCTCCTCTCCCTCCTCCTTCTCCTCCTCTTCTTCTTCTTCTTCTTCTTCTTCTTCTTCTTCTTCTTCTTCTTCATTAGGTATAATTCACTTCAGTATCCCCAGGGATTTCCTTTTGCATTCTTATAGCTATTTTATTTTGGGCTAGTAAAAATGCAGGATTGAGGACATATTATCCTAAGCTATGGAGCCAGAGTGATGGAGTGCACTACTGAGCCATCATGTTATAGCACATCTGTTGAGTGAATGAGCATTTTAATGTGTCTACACAGAATCAAACCAATTAAAAGATAAGCCTGCTAAAATCCAGTATATAATAGAACATCAAAAACTGTAAGATGGAGAAGATCTTTGATTGGCCACTGATAGGTTCTCACAGTGTCATATAAATAATGCTTATAAATGCTTCAGTGGAAGTTAACAAACATTGGCAGCACAGAAGTTAGGAGATCACATTTTGCCTTGAAGCAATGGAGGATTACTCTCAGTTCCTATGACACAGGCATTTGACACAGGTCGCATCCCTGTCACTTGTGGTGCTTCCAGGGTTTAAGAGTAACAGAGAGGTATTTCACCTGAGTGGAGGAGCTGGATCTCAGAAGAGGAGGAGGCTACGATCCCCTTTGTGCCAACATGCCTTCCCCATTCTTCTCATTCAGGCTTCCCGGAGGATGCTGGATGATGAAATGACAGTCAGCCTGTCCCTGCCCAGTGAGTCCAGCATGTTCAACAACAACCGCTCCTCATCGCCAAGTGAGCAGGAGTCCAATTCCACTTATGATCGCATCTTTCCCCTTCGTCCTGACTACCAGGAGCCATCGAGGCTGATACGAAAACTCCCAGAATTTGCTCCTGGGGAGGAAGAGTCAGGTGAGGATGGCCCAGTGGCAGAGAATGAGGGAGAGATCTTGACGGGCATCATGAAGGTGTGACACTTTTCTCCTCCTCAGCCAAGACTGGTTTTAATCGAGAGGAGCCCACGTTTTCCTGAGAAGTCCACACTCTCTTTCTAGACTGATCTGCCACTGGTCCTACCCTAATCTGAGTGCCTCTCTTTTGCTACTGCACATAGTAGGTATTTAAAAGGACCCTCAGGTCAGAAGAGAAAGAAAATAGATAAAGGTTGTCGCTAAGGTGCTAACACCTGAAGAGCCTAAGCTAAGTCCAACTAGTCTGGTCTCTTCATTTTCCATAGGAAGAAGGTGAGGAAGCCCAGCTAGGGCACTCACCCAATACCAAACATCATTAGTGGTAAATTCAGGACTAGCATTTCACCTGGAGAAAACAAATAAATGAAGCTAAAGACATCCTGGAATTCCCAATCTTCTAGCCATCTAGATAACTGAGTTTATCTAATTTTTGTTTATTTCTCTTTGGTGAAAATTTATTAGAATGATACAAGATCTTTTACATCAGTGAATATTTCTTGCCTTTCTTCAATAAAAAGCATTGCTTTGGTAAAATAGTGCCAATTGATTCATATCCAGTGTTTTTTAGAGTGCTGCAGAGTGACATCAGAAGGGATTCTGGGGTCATCAGTGAGGCTCAGAGCAGCTTTTCCATAAGGTCAGCACCTGAGGAATGACCTAAGTCAGTGGAACTTGTGTTTGGGAGAAAGGCCAGATGGAGAAGCAGACAGACCTAACTGGGCACGCATAGGCTTTGCAAGGGCTCTTTTCAAAGGAGGAAAGGAAACTCGCATATGTTTATCACTCAGCGGATAAGAAACATTGAAGGAGCACGTTGAACTCAAGGATATTAACGAATTTATTTCCTAGGCTAACCTAAAGTAACTTACCTATTTTCTAATATGTTAAAACATCTCCCCCCTCATATTTTAAGTTATTTTTTTTTAAGGAAGAATGTGTCTCAAACTATATTGAATCATCAGAAAGTTGTTTCATCCCTAAAATATGTTATTAAATCAATGAGAGTGTCTTCAAATTAAAGAAATAAGTGATGTGATTAAATCATCGAACTTTCCTACTCTGCTCTTATCTAGAGTGAACTACACCTACAGCTTCACCACGATCCCCTAAGATTAGCCAAGGAGGTTGCTAATGATCACGTAGTTTGAGAAGAATAAGAGAAAATGATATTCTACATTCTGAAGGCCACGAGACAGGGTCTCCAGGGGAACCATTCTTTGAGTGAGAATGGCATGGAGTAGTGTAGGCTGTCTTAGGGGCAGGTCCTAGCCTTCCTTTTGGATTTTCTTCCTGGAAGGATCTCCAAAGATGCCCCTTGGAGGAGGACTTATTGCCTGTGTCTTCCCAGGCTGCAGTGGCGTCGTGAAGCCTGCCCAGCCCAGCGGGCCTGAGGGGGCGCCACACTACGCAGAGGCTGACATCGTGAACCTGCAGGGGGTCACGGGAGGCAACACCTACTCGGTGCCTGCCGTTACCATGGACCTGCTCTCAGGGAAGGACGTGGCTGTGGAAGAGTTCCCCAGGAAACTCCTAACGTTCAAGGAGAAGCTGGGAGAAGGCCAGTTCGGGGAGGTGAGTTGAATCTTTTAGTGGGGTCTCTGGTTCTTGGTATCTCAAAGATAGGGGTTGAATACAAATGGCCAGTAGAGCCAAGTGTCCCTTCCGAAGTGGGTTCAGACCTCAGTGTCTCCTTCACTCCTCTGTCCTTGCCTCGTCCTCTGGAAGGCTGGTATTGGGATCAACCTCATCTTTGTGAAATAGCCCACAAAGGTTGCTGGGTCTTCTGAGTTCTGTATAGAAATTTTTAAAGCAAGCAAGTCACTAGACTGCAGATATCTTGAAAAACATGCAATATTTTCAAATTTTTTTACGATAGGTTACAAAGGGTGGGGTCCCGTAAGATGTGATCATCTTTGATAAACTGTCCAAGAACATCCTGCTACTTGATAGCCACTTTGTTTTCTTCCTGTCAGTGGGAGTTATGTGTAAAGTGGTCAAAAACAACCTCGCCCCTGACTTGAGTCCCAGAATCAGCCGGAGGGAATGAATTGCCAACTGAGATAAGGAGGAGCACTCTTCCCGATGGCCCTCCGAGTGATGCACGTAATAGTGACTTTGCACTCTTCTATCAGTCACGGGAACCTTCTGAGAATCCAAAGCCATGACTTAAGTGGCAACAGGAGCCTTTCACCAGCACCATCTGAACCCCAGATGAAATATAGGAATATGTTATTGGTTTTCAGTGTGGGTGGCATGCTTTGCCCTTGGGTAGGTTTGGTGTTGGTGGATGTACAAGGGCCGGTGACATCTGTTTGTGATGTCGTATATACTCATTCTGTCCCCTGGGTTAAAAACACAGGCTCATTATTCTGTTACTAATACATAGGGGTTACTTATGTACTAACACCATACTAAGGGATTACCTTAGAGAAGAAACTGCCATATGTTTCCTATGAGCCAATAACTAAACTTCCTTGAGTCAAAGTTGGAGTGTTTCTGCCGAGCGCCATTTTAGAGTGGCCTATGCCGTAATACAATAGTATGTTGTAGGTTCAGTCACATAGCATCCCAATCCACGTATGTTTCTTTTATAAAGCAGTAACAATGTCAAACTTTATCATTGTTTGTCTCGACTATTTGCATTAAAGGCATGTTACACGTATCTTAACATGTATGATTTGGCTTGAGTTGTAAGAGTTAGCTTATCTCCAGGAAATGCCCAGCAAGAGTACTGAGCCATCTTCAGGAGAAACGATGATGCTGAGACTAGATGACTTTTGTCTAGGTTCATCTCTGTGAAGTGGAGGGGATGGAAAAATTCAAAGACAAAGATTTTGCCCTAGATGTCAGTGCCAACCAGCCTGTCCTGGTGGCCGTGAAAATGCTCCGAGCAGACGCCAACAAGAATGCCAGGTCTGTGGTCTGCATTTTGAATTTTTCTTTATGTATTTCGCCTTCAGGATCAGGAACACTCCTGGAAACCTTTGAGCATTTTTTGTTTTTCTTTGAGATGGGAAGGTCTGTGAGCTGCCTCACCTTTCACTGTTGTGCTCTATTTTTCTGAGGGGCCTGCAGTCCTCATCTCTCTTCTCTGTCTCCGGCAAATGCAGATGTCCACTTTCCATTGAATTAGCTCCATGTTTACTTCCTCACTCCCTTTGCACAGAGCTGTACTTCCCAACACACCCAACAGCCTGAATATGTGCTCCTTCGACCATGGCGCTCAGACATCCTCCTGAATGTCATTACTGCCTCTTGGCCGACTTCCACTTTTACACACAACTTTCTTGCTGAGTCTCCTCCATGCTCCTTTATTCGCGTCTCTATTTACTGTCTCATTCCTTTTTTTTTCTCTTTTATGCTCCTTTTCTTCTGTGACCAGCAAACCCCCAAATGAGAAGCTACCTCTACTTGGAAAAGTATCCATGGACCTCAAAGCAAAAGGATCCTACAGTTGGTTAGCGTGTCCCAAACTGGCCAATAGTCTCTTGGATCCTTTACTACATAAATTGCAGTTTCCAGCCATACTCCGTTGTCTGACAGCCTTTCCATTACAGTAATGGTGAGTTAATCCTCACCCAGAGAGGCATGCTGGTTGAAAGCTGGTTGTCTGTGTCTCAAAGAAGTCTGCACATCTGGGTAACGTATGTATTTTCCCATTTGTGTTGACTTGGTTTGTCTCGCTGATACTCACAGCGAGAGAAAGCTTATTATCCCTGTCCCCCAAATTATTGTAAATTCCAAGTATGGTCAGTAGAGTTTCATTAAAAGTGTTGCAACGGACAGGATGTGAAATGAAGAAGGAAGAAAGGTGAGGGAACACAATTGGAATTTTAACTGTGAGAACTTCAGTCTTAAAGACCTGGATATGCATGAAAAATGACATCCTCTGGGTCCCTTAGAGAGACAAGATATTCTTAATATTAACTTTATCACGTGATTGGAGAGAGTGGCGAGAAGAAAAAAAAAACATAGGATATAACAAAGCCTTTGCCCATTGGTTTGGTTGGTGAGGTTTGGTGTTCCTCTCCCGGGGCCACTGTAATTTAGCAGTGAAGGATGGTCTCCCCCAAGCTGTGGAGACCCCTGGTTTTGAGTGGAAGGGAAATGAAAGAGGGGACATGTCACATCAGGACTACATTGATTTCTGGGGTTTTATATTGATACAGTATAACTCCCAGTCCAGAATTCCTAGAAAACTCACCAGAGATTCATAGCTCATCTGCTCTGATAGTTTTAAGAATGTGGGCCAGTGGTCTCACTGACCCAAATATTGTTACTGGGAAAGATGATAGCCCATTTTGTGACTCGAGTGGTTGTCACTAGGGTCCTCAAACAGTTCTAGTCCAAGTGAGTGCTGATTTGGAAGCAACTCCACACTACCACCATGAACTTGAAAACAGCTCTGTTTTGAACAGGCTGCTCAGTGTGTGTTGTGACTACTGCTGGTGTGCCCTGTAGTGCGAACAACCAGTATGAGAAAAAGAAAGAGTTCCCAGATAAAGCAGAGGATGATTTTTCACGTTATAAAGGATTTCTTTGCTTGATCGATAGAGTGAGTCCGTAGCTTTTTAAAAAAGTAAATACTCCAGTGTACTTAAGAAACAATTTCCAGGGAAAAGTTTCATTTTGCATATGAGTTTTTAGCAGCATATCTGTGTTTCAGCAAATAGTAGTCACTTTCTATGTGGTGGGCCTTTTGTTGGACTCTAGGGATGTAAATGTGAGCAGGTCATGGCTCTTGTTCTCAAAAAGACCACAGTTGAATAAACATGCATCCTATTCCAGGATGTGTAGAATAAGGCATTTCCAGGTACCAACTTCTCTGTCCTCCCAAAGGTTATTTAAAGGGAAATAAGACTCTGGGGAAATGGGTAGGACTAGGCTTTGCTGTGTCTCCTTCCCCCTCTTGTTTCTAACCCTGGCAGCCTCTGGGTTTACCTATGTCTGTGTCCTCCAAAGGAACGATTTTCTCAAGGAGATAAAGATCATGTCCCGACTCAAGGACCCAAACATCATCCGCCTCTTAGCTGTGTGTATCACCGATGACCCGCTGTGCATGATCACTGAGTACATGGAGAATGGAGATCTCAATCAGTTTCTTTCCCGCCACGAGCCCCCTAGTTCTGCCTCCGGCAATGTACCCACCGTCAGGTAAGTAAGTCGGGTCCCCCATCCCTTCTCTGCATTCAAGAGGCTAACCTGGGCTCCGGGGAGTAAAGTTCATCAATGTTCTGGCATGAGGAGGGGAGGTTAGCACGCAGGAATAATGGAGCAGCCACCCTTTGAGGGAAAGCAAAGAGATCCACTGAGAACAGAGAAGAGATGTTGGTGGAAACTCCAGTTGACTGGTACCCCCTGGAGAATGTGTGCCTCTCGCAGCTTGCTCTTTCCATAGGCTACTTCCTCCCCTCTTTTTTTATTCCCTCAGTTATGCCAACCTGAAGTTTATGGCTACCCAGATTGCCTCTGGCATGAAGTACCTTTCCTCTCTCAATTTTGTCCACCGAGATCTGGCCACACGAAACTGCTTAGTGGGTAAGAACTATACCATCAAGATAGCTGACTTCGGAATGAGCAGAAACCTGTACAGTGGTGACTACTACCGGATCCAGGGCCGCGCGGTGCTCCCCATCCGCTGGATGTCTTGGGAGAGTATCTTGCTGGTGAGTTCCTCTCGTTTTTAAGCGCTACCTCAACAACGGACGTGTAGGCAGGTACGCGTGGCACACAGGGACAAGCCTGAGACAAGGCAAGTTTGCAGCAAGCAAACACTAGATGTTGATATTTTCTCTGACTTGAGATGATTTACTCGGTATATTCACCATTATTATTATTTTTACACTTGCCTACTTCTGCTGATAAAGTGTAACATGCTCGCTATAGAAAATTCAGGACAAGGTTAAAAATGCACCTATCATCATACAAGATTTACTATCCTTCGTTTTCTCTCTACCCTTTCGACCTACTGATTGGTCTTCATTAATTTGTGATATTAAAAACCTTATCATGGGGATCCCTGGGTGGCTCAGCGGTTTGGCGCCTGCCTTTGGCCCAGGGCGCGATCCTGGAGTCCTGGGATTGAGTCCCACGTCAGGCTCCTGGCATGGAGCCTGCTTCTCCCTCTTCCTGTGTCTCTGCCTCTCTCTCTCTCTCTCTCTCTATCATTCATAAATAAATAAATAAATAAATAAATAAATAAAGCTTTAAATAAATAAATAAAAATAAAAACCTTATCACTTAATGAAATGTTATCCACACAGAATATTTTTCTTCTGTATTAATTTCATAACCATATTTCTAATGAATTATTTGGATTGACATCTCTATATTTATTTTAATGAGTTTTGCTGCTTTTTATTTTAAGTTCATCATTCTTTGCTTTATAATTTTTATTCAATGCTTGGTATTCTGGACCATGAGCGAGTAATTTTTTCCAAATGTCTCTCTTGGAGGTGTATTTTCTGACCCTGCGAATCTGAGACATGTCAGTGTTGATTTTACACCACTTAGCTGATTTGTGGAATTATTAGACTTTAAACACTTACTTCCTACAATGCTATGTACATGTAATTTTGTCTTTTGTCATTTAGTATTGCAGAGAAAAGCCTGAGAGCAATCTAGCTTTGTTCATTTATAGTCAATCAGCTTATTTCTTGTTCATATTCTTAAAGGATTCATTAATTAAATTTGAAATGAAAAAATATAGTTATTCCCTTTCTCTCACCAAGATAACCACTTAATATTTTGGTATATTTCCTTTGGGGTTGTTTTCTATACACACATTTCTGTGTATGTGTATATGTGTCTATGTATATATACGTGTATATATGTATATATATGTGTATATGTATGTATGTGTATATGTACAGTAGACCCCCTTATTTACGGGGGATATGTCCAGGGCCTCCAGTGGATGCCTGAAACTGCAGGTAGTACTGAACCCTATACATACTATGTTTTTTTCCCATACATACACACCTATGATAAAGGTATAATAGATATTTTAATATAGAAATCAGGTACAGTAAGAGATTAAAAACAGTAATTAATAATAAAATAGAACAATTGTAACAATATACTGTCAAAAGTCATGTAAATATGGTTTCTCTCTCTCTCTCCAAAATATTGTACTGTACTCACCCTTCCTCTTGTGATGATATAAGGTGATAAAATGCCTGCCTGAAGAGATGGAGCAGGTGAATTGTGGAGGCATTGTGATGTAACGTTAGGTTACTACTAACCCGCTGATGATACATTAGAAGGAGGGTGCTCTGCTTCTGGGCCACTGTTGACTGTGGGTAACTGAAATCATGGAAAATGGAACTGCAGATAAAGGGGACTACCCTGTGGAACTAATTATAGTACATAACCAGGGTGATGTAATGCACGTATCATTCTACATCATTAGCCTTTCCTATGTCATTCAATGTTCTTCAAAAACCTGACTTTAACAGCTGAATAATATTCCATTGTGTGTATCTATCCAATAATTTAATAACATCTCTGTCATTTGACGTGTAAGTGCTTTCCAGTTGCCCCATTGTTATGACTGTTGCTGTGATGTACACCAGTTTACGTAGTCCTTATAAGGGTCTTTATCATCTCTGTATGTGAATCACATATTTTATGTGATTATTTAGCATTGCTCCCTTTAAAGGTATTATACAGTGTTGTAAAAGAGTATTAGTGTGACATTCACAGGATCCTGTTCCAAATCTGTTTTTCCATTGCTAATGGCCTTACTCTCTAGGAGATTTTGGTAAACCCCTCATCTCACTTTTCTGATCTGAAAAAATAAGGATAAATAACATCAGGTACCTGAGTGTTGTATTTCTTGAATAGGAAATGTGCACGATTCTATGCGTGCTGATCACACCTGAAGCCCATTGCCGTCACGTGTTAGTTGACCCTTCAAGACTGGGACTTTCCCTGGCCTGGAAGCGAGAGTCCTGGATTCTCCCAGGGACCTCTCCGAGCACTTAAACTAGATTCCTTTATCTCTAACATCCAAATGATTGACCTCCCATTCTAATTTTGCCATCCCCATGGGCATTTTCCCAAGGCTACCCTAGAACCTGAAGTTTGAGCTTCTGACACTGAGTGGCAGAGTCAGATAGCTTCCGGCCGCACCTCTTTCAGCCCCAGGATCTCATCCCCAGGAGAAGCACACCTAAACTGAGACCAGGAGGACGAGACAGTGGCCTGCAGCCTGACGTCAAAACAACGTCACTTTTTTCTTTTAGATTCTCTGTGTACATCGTGGCAGTTTTAGTAGTCCTTGCCCCGGGTGTCACAAGGGCATAACCAGGTCATGCAGACCTTACCTGCTCTTGTCATGCACAGACTATTCTGGTTTCTTCTTTTTTTCTTTGTGTAAACAGGGCAAATTTACGACAGCGAGCGACGTGTGGGCCTTTGGGGTGACTCTGTGGGAGACTTTCACCTTTTGCCAGGAGCAGCCCTATTCCCAGCTGTCAGATGAACAGGTCATCGAGAATACTGGAGAGTTCTTCCGGGACCAAGGGAGGCAGGTGAGAACTGCTGGGGATGGCTGGGTCTGGAGCTTGGTGCTCCAGAAGGTGAGAAGAAGAAAGTCTTGACTGAGCCAGGTATCCTGAGCTGGAAGTTGGGCTACCTGGGTGGCAGTCTTTGGTGCCTAATTTTCCAGATGACCTGGAGGATGGACTGAGAGGTTCCCCCCTCCTCAACTCCTGCCCCACCATACCCTCTGCTTTATCCATATGGCAACCCATGATCACTGGAGGGGACAGGAGGGGTCAGTTACATCAGGCTCCTCCCCAACTCAATGGTAGCAGGAAATAAAATCCTCTTTCTCGTGTTGGCTCTATTTTTTGATCTAGACTGTGTAGTTTGTCCTCCTAGTGGAAATACACAAAAACAAAAATATAAGTTTAAAAGTGAATAAGGGATTTATTGGTAGGAATTAACAATTTGGTTTGGACTAAACATTTAGCAATGTTTCTAGATTTACATGCTCAGAGATGATCAAGTGCATCCTGGACTGTGGCTTCCCAGAGCTCGGGAAAATCTGGATTCCCACGCTGACAAGGATCCCAATTCCCGGTCAAGATACTCCAAGATTTCTTTGGCTGACTCCGTTTGTAAAGTCCCCATGAGATGTAGAATTTAGGGCTTGCTGATGTGGCTAGAACTCTGACCACCCCACCCCACTCCACACCCCCCCCGCCCCGCCCCTGGAGCATGGCAGCTCAAGCTAACAGCTGGGGATGGAGAGAAAATAACTCGATTTTCCCAATTGCTTAAGTGTATTGGAGCAAGCAAAAGATAAGGGAACGACAAGAGATAGGACAATATGCAGGTTGAAAATAATAGGGAGAGGTCCTGGAATTTCATTTTATTTTGACACTCTGCACATATTTTGGGAGCAGGGGACCCAAATTATCTATCTTGGTTATAAAAATAATTGCTTTCTTACCATGACAGAGGGCAACTTTACTCCTGTGGCAGAGATAAGTGAGTGGACCAAGGAAAAAATGGTTTTTCTCCCGGACTAAACCATCATGACCCCAGGTTGACCTAGTTTCATTTTAATTTCTAACAATCTCCAGGATTTTATTTTTCTTATTTATTTTTGAATACTCAGCTTAAAAGGACTCACCATTTCATCTTCACTAAATACTGGTTGTGAACCAAATATGTTTTCACCGACCACCAAATGGTCGAATCGTGAAGTTAAGTAATTGAGTGAAGCCAAGGTCAAAATCAAATATTGCCATTATATATGCTGAGTAAACGTCTCACCTATAGGCATAAGTTTAAATTGTCAACAAAAATATATTGAATTGAGCACATTGATTACTAAACATAATTTATCAAAATTATACCTGGTTACATTTTACAACATTTAATTACTTTATATTTGATTGCTAAAATTTCAGTATTCACATCTTAAAAGTTTGACATTAGAGTGGAGGAATAGTCATTTCTCAACACTATCAGCTGCGAGGTGGGCTCTGTGGTCAGCAGACTCCTCTCTGCAGAGAGGGGAGAGGTCTGGGGCAGGGGGTCACAGGGGACATGACAGTAGGAGCAACGTGGATGCTTTGCAGTGTCTGTGTCCGGCCAGGCTCCTGTTCAAGTGGGGGAGCTGAGACAACTCACCCGCTTGCCGCCCCTGCCATGATTGGCTCAGCCAAGATCAACCTCAACATGCGTGGGCCGTAAACGGAGGATCTAGTGTTCTAACCATTTGCTTTCAGTCTGAGACCTCTTTTTGCTTCAGGTTCATCTTTTGCATGATGGTAGGGACCTCAGAGTGGTTCATCAGGAGATCCTGGTCCAGATGACTTGGCACGACAAGGGAAGGGGACAGGGGCCGAGATGAGCGTGGGAAGAACAGGCACCTCACCTGTTCCAGTTATCAAGTTCAAGCAGAGAGGGAGGCAAATAAAACCACAATGCGGCTACACTTCCTCTTTGCCCTTCTTCTGAACATTCTCATTTTTTGTTCACTTTTGTTTTCCAAGATTTACCTCCCCCAGCCTGTCATTTGCCCTGACTCTGTGTACAAGCTGATGCTCAGCTGCTGGAGAAGAGACACCAAGCACCGTCCTTCGTTCCAGGAAATCCACCTTCTGCTCCTTCAACAAGGGGACGAGTGATGCTGTCACTGCCTGGCGACATTCCGATGGTCCAGGTCCTTCTCACGAGACCTACCACTCACCCACGCCTAAGCCACTCCATCTGGACGTTGAATGGGCCTGGGAGGCGGAGGCTTGTTCACTTCTCTCTCCGTGTCCCTGGCCGCTCTTCACTCCACTCCCACACTTCTCTACCCCCCAACCCATATATACTCTTTTTTTTTTTTTTTACATTAAAGAACTAAAAAAAGAAAAAAAAAAGCCTAGGACAGATAAAATCTAGTAAAGAAATCTTACTTAATATACCAAAGTGTTGGATAGCAGGCTAGACAATTTAGATAATTTATAAAGGTTAAATATGCTATGTTTATAAATGTGCAGATGCTACAATACTTCTTCTATGTCACCTTTTAAAATGTATTTCCAGAAAGAAAAACTTGAAGAATACTCATGTCTTAGGAAACATGAGATGAGGCTTAGGGAAAACACTCAGTAAGTGTGGAGAATTGGATGGAATGGTTGGTATTCAGTAACTGATCATAGATTTCTTGGTTTCCTAATTTGGCCCTCTGGACACGTCCTACTCTCTGCGCTTGCCTGTCCTGTCAAAGCAGACGATACATGCTTGAAAAACCCTGGCTTCTCGGAGTGGGTGTTTTGTTCATTTGTGGGCAGGGGTCAAGGATAAGGTCTATACGGTCTACACGCATAGGCAACACAGGGGATGCGCAGAGCAGAGGATGTCCGCTGCAAGGCTGTATGAAGGGGCGCTGTCACTTGCCAAAAAGGTACCTCGTGCATGGAAGGATTCTTGAACAGAGAATGGACATAGGAGAAGAGGTCTGTGGAGGACAGGTAACAGGTGTGCTATTCCCCTGTGATTTCTGCAGAGGGTCCTCTTGTTCAGATATTTTCAGGTGTGTGTGTGTGTTGGTGAGAGCCTGGTTTTGAATCAGTGAAGACTGGTGTTTTGAGGTCTGGATCACAGGCCCTTTGGTTTATCTTCTCTAAGTCTTACAGCCCTTTTAGTGGATGCATCATCCCCTAGGGGACCCGTATCCGAAGGCTGTGTGCAATACACAGTAGATCTGTTCTGCGTATTTCCAAAATGTTGACCACTGAGGGCCAGTGAGGGAAAGGTACGAGCAGAGAGCTTTCCACTTTTCATTAGAGAAAGCCTGGACAGCAGAAGACACAGGAGGCTAAATGGGCTACCTCCAGAGGGCGGGTGGTAGGCTGAAGAGTAGGCAAGAGAGGTGTAGGCTTTCAAACACGAGGTAAATGGTTGTAGGAGACGACATTTAATGTCCTTCTAACCCTAGGAGCCCTTGATTTCAGAATGGGACGGGGAGAGCCCGAGAGGGAAGTCATTCACTGCTGCTGCTCCGTACAGACGCTCTGGCCTCAGGGATGGTGTGAGCAGCAGGAGAGAAATCGGGAAGGTCCGGGTGAGAATTCCTGGAAACATACGCTGTCATTTAAGAGTCCCCTCGGAAGAGATTGTGAGCTTTATGCTTCCCAAGGGCTCAGATGTAGTGGAAGCAGGAAGGGGGGGCTTCTCAACTCCCACAGAGGAGAACAAGAAAAGGTTACAGAATAAACTTCCCGAGCTCAGAAGTAATAGTCTTAATGGTCTTGAGTCCTTGGGTCTGCTGCTGGAGCCCTTGCCTGGTCCCCCTTGTCATGGCCGTTCGGGGACTTGAGATTTCTCCCCTGTTCAGCCCTCAAGCATTGCTCCAGGTGACAGCAGAGGCAAAGTTCCCCAATTCCCCAGATCATCGGGTGACCCTAGCAAATACCTTCCCCCACCGCTGTCCTTTGTCTCTGGGTTCCAGTCTCTCCCGGGACTAATTCTGTGGAGATGGTTGGTTTGGGGGTCAGGAGAGCATCGGTTTGGGAGCTTTGATCCTACTTCTGCCTCAAGCCCAGCATGTCACCTTGGACAAGTCCCTTTAGTCTTTCCAGACTTCGGTTTCCCTGTCCGTAAGATGAGGAAATTGGATTAGACGGACTTGAAGCCTCTCCCAGTCCTGATATGAGCAGGGGTGTCTGGACAACTGGATCAACAGGTGATGCAGATTCCCTTACCTGACTGTGTCTCCTGCTCTGAAGATCGTGCTCAGCAGAAGGAATAATGGGGGGAACTACTGCAATAGCGACAGCATCAGCTGCCACGTGGACAGTGCCTTAAAGTGTACCAGGCCTTTCTACAGACATAATCTCATTTGATGTGTGCCAGGCCGGACAGGTTCTTATACCGGATACTCTGCTTTCAAGACCAGTGCTAATTAACCTCATGTATTGGAGAATTCTCTAGAGACACAGAATCAATTAAGTACAGACATAAATATATATAATTTATTATAAGGGATTGGCCCACGTGGTTGTGGAGCCTCCGAAGCTCAGCATCGGCCGCCTGAAGCTGCAGCCCCGGGGAAGCTGGTGGTGGTGTGCTTTTGAGAGACAGGCCGGGAGACTGGTGTCCTAGCTCGGCAGTCAGGGAGCAAGGATAGAGCCCCCCTTCCTCCATCTGATTCATCCTTTCCCCATTCTCCCATGGATTTGATGAGGTCCCCCCAGCACAGGAGAGGGGGAGGGCAAGGTGCTGCACTCAGTGCTCCAGTTCCCACGCTCCCGTCACCTGGAAACACCGTCACAGACACACCCAGAAGTTGTGCTGCATCTGGGCACCCGACTTAAGTAGAATTAAAGGGCCGTGAAATCAGGCCAGCGGGCTGTTCTCCTGCACACCCATGCGTCTGGGAGGGCGACGTGCAGACCCTGCCCACGGCTTCTCTGTGTGACAAGAAGTAACAGCATCATGTCCCCATCTTTGCCTCATCTCTCCACTTCTTTCTTTTTACCCTTCTGCCTAGATGCACTGCCTTCCATGATCCCATAAAAAAAAATAATAACCCAATCATCTTGAAAATGAACTTAATGTGTCTGGATTTTCGTCGCCTCGAGTCACAGAGCAACATGCTGCAAGTGGCTGGCAGGCCTGCTTTGGCAGGTACAGCTGCCCCATCCTGGGAGGAGGAAGCTCGTCTTCCAGCACAGACACAGGTCTAGCTTCTCACCTGGTTGCACCCACAGAGCCTCGCCCTACAGACCGAAGAGACCCAACACGGGACATGGAGAAGAAGGCCTAGTACGTAGAAGTTAAAAGCAGTTCAAACCCCGATGAGAGGAATGCTAGCTGGGCATCTTTAGAAAAGGACCTAGGAAGAGGGACAGGAAACCACGGGGCTTTGTTACGTTTGTAGGGAGTCCTCCTCTGCATGACATAAGTGGAAAAGTTTATGTCCAGATCATGGTGTGGGATCGCCAGATTTAAATTCATACTTTTGCTGGTTAATGTGCTGATAACTAGGTCCCAAGCTTGATGCGTGATCCAGACACACACGTGGTCAGCAGAGATCTGGAGTGGAGCGAGGCACGGGGCAGGGGGCACGTGGCTTTCATGCTGTGGAAAGGTCACTTGCAAGTGCACGGGACAGTATCGCAGAGAGCATCATAGGGAAGTGGAGTCGGAAATGAGGAGATGAGTGCACAGGTGCCGGAGTGGGGAGGCTGGTGGGGAGGACAGAGAAGGGTCTGGGGAGTACCTGGGAGGGACCCAGGGTGCCCTGGGCAGCGAGGTAGAAACAGGTGGCGCCGAAGCAGGAGAGCACATCTCTGGAGAGAGATCCGAGAGCGGGCAGGACAAGTAAGTGTCTCGAAGATAAAGGATGAATATGTATAGAGAAAGAGGTTCTGGATGACAGAGATTTTATAAGTATTAAGAAATGAAAAGTCAGGTGCAATGTATGGAAAGGAAGGGAGTTTTCAGAAAAGGCAAGTCCTTAGAGAAACAGGCAAGCAACCGTTGGGGGAAGGTCTTCTCATTTCAGCGGAGGCGGGGAAGGGGGGTGTGAGGGTGTCTGTGGATGCCGGGCCCCTGCGAGCTGGGGATACTGGTACTGAGAGGGAACCAACTCCTAGCCTGAACTGCACTGTGTTTCCCAAGTGCCACTTTGGACACGAGGACCTAGAAATAGGGTATTTATGGCATCTCATGGGTCTCTTCTCCCCCCTTCCCTTCCTTCCGCCAACCAAATCCATTTTAAATAATGCCTGTCATTGCTGTGCCCAGAAGGGCCACCGGGAAACATTGAAACAAGGGCTGAAGTTAGACGAGACCAAGTCTTGTTTGAGATCTACACAACGAGGTATGTGGCACATTGGAGCCATGTGTTTTCCTAGTTCCATCCAGACTTCCCACAAGAAAGCCATGATGTGGGGCTGAGCCATGTGTTTTGAGTAAAGGGGAACAGAAGAAGGGGAGTGTCTGCAAGAGGGAGGGATGAGATGTTCCAAGGAAATATTCTAAAACAGAACAGCATCTGTTTTGCCCAAGATTGAAAAAAAAAAAAAAAGAAGAAGAAGAAGAAGAAGAGACATAGAGTTAGGGCTTTGGTTACTCCAACATTTGGCTCTTAAGTCTTTGATCTGAACTTGCATTTATATACCTGCCATCTTGGTCTTTTCAGCAAGGCTCTGACCTCTGGCAGTACTTTGGTAGGCCCCAGAATATTTCTGGAAGTTGCAGATCCTGCTTTATGCTGGGAGATCCTTCTGAATTGAAATTTAATATTTTTATAGAAACAGATGAATGTCTTTTCCACTCGGCAAATGTCTTGGAATGCTGAATCAAGATGGAAAGACACCAGAATGGTAAATGGTGATTGGATTTCTGGCATTTTGAGTTCTCTGGCACAATTAGCTGCGTTGCCTGGTGGCAGACAAGTGGTGGGTAATTATTTACTTGCTGTGTATGTCTCTCTCTCTTTTTAAAACTTGTTATTTTGAAATACTTTAAGACTCACAAGACGTTGGGAAAGTAGTAGAGCGGCCTTCCCCGAACGCCCATTGATAACATCTTACATAATCATGGTCTGTTTTCAGAATCAGAAAGTTGACATTTGAAACGCTATTAACTAAACAGAAGACCTCACTCAGATTTCACCACTTACTGTTTGTTTGTTTTAACATGCATTTATTTAGTTTCTGGATACTTCATCCCTTTCTGATTTGTAACCTGGTCTGGCTTGGATGCAGCAGGAAAAATACTATCTGGGTATAATTCTACAAAATTCTAAAGAGAGTAAAACAAATCAATCTGTTCCCTATCAATGAGCAAAATCCTGCCTAGACTGCTTCCACATTTTTCTGACTAGTTTGGCTTTGGATTTGGAACCACAAGAGACAGTGAGATCTGCACGTAGCTTGCTGGCTAGAGAATCAGGTGTGGGGCATTCTAGATGGTTCTTGCTGTTCCTATAAGTGAGTAGGATCTGTAGTGGTGGCAGGCAGGGGGCTTTGGGTTCACCCAGTATTTTGGTCAAGAGCTGGGTGGCACTTAGTTAATGGCACCAACGCTGCCTTGTGGGAGGAATAGAGTACAATGGCATCGGATCCCCCAGCGTGTGATGAAACACAACGTTTGGAATAGCAGAGACCTTCCATTTGGCTAAATATCCATTTTTAAACGGAATAACGGCTACATTGGACCAAACTAAATGTAAACACAGAAGCAACCTCAGGGGTGGGGTTGCTTAGTGTTTCATAGTACACTTCATAGTACATTTACTATGAAGGAGCTGTGGGTTTTGTGCAGGAATCTTTCACCTCCCCCCTTACTGGGTCACAAGGTGGTTACTGGGTTCACACTGCCTACCGCATGTCCTGTCAAGTTCCAGACACATAGCGAGCACTCAGGAGGTATCTGCTGAGTGTTGTTTCTTGAATGAATAAAAGTCAGAAGCTGAAACTTGTCATCTAGTCTAAGTGGGGTGAATTTAGGGAGAACTGCTTTGCTATAATGCCGGGGGCTTATTTTCAAATGAAGAAAGAGAGAAAAGTGCCCAGGCTCGTACCTGGTGAAGTACATTCTCCATTTGTATATTTTCTAAGGATGAAATAGATGTTTGGAGATATCTCATTCTTTGGGGTTATTTAGACAGCAGTGCAAGGCAGTTCTCTACAAGGCACCCCCCACCCCCAACAAGAGCAGGGAGGGACTCTGGTCCCAAACCCAACCTATTTGAAACAAACTTTTTGGTTTCTCCAGCAGACACCTGTCGAGAACCTCTAAGGGCGAAGGATCAGAGTCCCCAGCTAGGCTCTGCTTACCAACATGCACAAAAGCATACGAAGGAAGAATCTGCAAAGAGGCTCAAGGGAAAGCACAATGTGATAAGGCGATCACTTTGCATGAAAACCTGTTTTCTTGCAAAGAGGCTTAGAATTAGTTGGAATTGGGTAGGGTTCCTGCAAGCACACCAAGAGTTTGTAACCTAGCCTGTTCATTTTATGTCCTTTACTACTCATGATATCCTGTTCTTCTCCCCGGTCGTCTGGCAACTTTTCCTGAGGACTGAGTTTCCGAACCAACAGGGCTCGCTCTTCCTCCGAGGAGGGAATATCTGGGCCTCAGTTTTGTGGGCTTGGGAGGATGATGTGTCTTGTCAAGGGGTAAAGAGCAAACTGATCGATCCCTGCTTAAAACTATCATAGTCATTCCCAAATAGAACACGTAAAAGTTCTCTGTATTAGAAAAAGGAACGAGATACCAATTGTATATTTTCTTTTCTTTATTTATTCTCTGTAAGTCTGTCAGATGATAAATTGTAAATAACAATGATTAAAGAAATATGCTACTGATGGATCCTTCTTTCTGTGTCAACAGCACCAGTTCTGGGCTTTCTTACCTTTACTCCTTACGGTCTTCCTGGAGAAGTGATGGGGTGGCGGGGGGAGGTAGGGGAAGCCAAGGGTGTGCCTGTTTGTGGGGGGATATCCAACAGAGGGTTGCTTACACAGGCCTCTCACATATTACTTGACTGTTTATTGGAGGAAAAGCATCTTGGTCTCTGGCACATCCAAACATACTAGAGATTGGGACTTTGTGTTGTCACATTAGTCCAGTTTTGGAGAATCCAGTCCAGAATTAACTGCAGATGCTTTATTGTTGTTGTTACAGAGTGGTCTTGTTTGATACATAGAGATCTCTTCTAAATCCAAATATAATCTGCCTCAAGACCACCCAGGCATATAAAAAATAACAAAAACTATGAACAACCGGAATACAGACTCCGTCTTCACAGGAGAAATTAAGATGAACCGGCACCCCCACCCCCGCAAAAAAGAAAAGAAAAGAAAAGAAAAGAAAAGAAAAGAAAAGAAAAGAAAAGAAAAAAGAAAAACAACAACCATATTTCTCACTTGGTCACTGAAAAATAAATTCATACTTTTAATTTTCTGAATAATTATATATTATTTCAGCAATGGCCATGATAAGAAAATGGATAAAAGTTTTCAGAGAATACTCAGAGGACAATAATTCACAAATGCACACTCTGACCCCCCCAGAGTCAGGGCTAAAGGCCAGGGATTCAAGTATCTATGTGGTGGGAGTGGGGTTGAAGACAAAAGAGAGAAAAAGAAAACAGGAACAACAGAGGTGTTCAGAGAGGCACAGTTCTACTGTTAACACCTGCTTCAAGCTTTAGAGGAAGGTGCGAGTGAGATGTATTTGCACAGGATATGGCATATATGTACTATGCATGTATCTGAGTGATTTGTTATCATTTAGTGCCAATTATACTTTTATGTTCACTTTGTATTTGAGAAAGAAGCATGCACACTTACCTTCTGGTCTTGAGTCACACTGAATAGCTGCTTATGTATAAGGCACATACTTACCTCTTCCTATCTGATGAAATGGGTGAAATCCCACGCTCGAAGTAGGTTTGGGCCAGGCTGAATGTGTAGTGATTTGAAGAGGAGACGGATGAAAGCTACCCCCAAGAAAAGCTACGTGGCCCCGCTGGCAGCTGTTCTTTTGCCCCTGTTTGTAAAACAGAGGCAAGTCAATTCTGGAGAGGTTTCTAGGGACCCAAAATAGATGTCAGTCATGGGTGCTAAAGGTACCTTTACTCATCTTTGTCTACCTAAGGACTATGTTGGGCACCACCAAAAGAGCCAGAAATCACTTTCAGCATTTACGGTAGAGGCAAATTTATTTTATAAGGTAGTAAATAGTCAAAGGTGGAAGCGCTACATTTACTATTTTTTTTAAAGATTTATATATTTATTTATAAATAATAAGAGACACAGAGAGAGAGGCAGAGACACAGGCAGAGAGAAGCAGGCTTCCTGAAGGAGCACGATGTAGGACTCGATCCCGGGACTCTGGGATCACACCCTGAGCCGAAGGCAGGCTCTCAACCGCTGAGCCACCCAGGCGTCCCTACATTTACTATTCTGTTCAAGGGGCCAAGCGTTGCCAGGGATAAATGGGATCTTTGTGTACCAATTTTTTCTTCTTTTTCCAGGAAAACAGCCCAGGAACAGCATAAACTCAAGATGACTAGTTCAGGATGATGAAAGCAATACTTACCTATGAATACACTGTATATTATACAGTTACTGACATATCCTACGTGTGATAAAATATTTTTAAAATACAAAGTCCAATGACATCTGTTGCAACAGATTTCTGTTCTCCTGGTCTCTCTAGCACCCCTAGTGGTTCATCCCATCTCGTGAAGGTTGAAGGACCTTGAAAGGTCCAACCTGAATTGAAAGAGGGAAGCAAAGCCCAAGGTTTCCTCGCTTGGATTGGATGGACATCATGCTAGTAGGAAACTGCCGTTCTTGCTTTGGGCTCCCTGTAGTGGGTCCTACACTGGTTGTCATCCCAAGATCGTGATGATTCTGACTCTCCAGGAGCCCAGGCCCTTCTCTGTCTTTATAGGAATGAGTTTTTCATAGAATAGCCCCACAATCTTATTCCTTTTATGTGTCACTTCTGAGCCCTAGAACATTTTAAAAGGAGCCTTTGGGTCTAGACTGTAAAGATTGGGGTTAATTTTATTCTAGAACTCCCAGAAAATATTGTTAAAGCGTGGTCTCTTTAGAATGGTGGAAAGTGTCATAAAGGTAGGAGCTGAGTTCCACCCAGATGACAATAAAGACATTTTAATGTTTTGGGAATCTAATATTCAAGTAACTGGATTTATTTTTTGAATACGATTTTATGGTATAAGATCACTACAGTAGTCAAAATTGTTACTGGACAGAGAACCAGTTCTGAACTCAGGTTCGGCTGCTTACCTGTGGAAATCAACACTCGAGAGACACGTGACAGTGAGAAAGCACAGTTTGCTTTATTCAGGAAGCCGGCAACCCGGGATGATGGTGGACTAGATTCTCCAAAGACCATTTTCCCATCCAGGCAAAGGTAGAGGGTTTTAAAGGGGAAGGCATGGGAGGAGGGAGGGGTGGGCTGTACGGAGGAGAAGCTCCAGCCCAGGTGGTTAGTTGAATGTTGACATGACCCTGAACAGACCTGCCAGTATACACGGCAGCTGTTTTTGAATCTATGTAGTCAGATCTTATCTTCTGGGGAAGTTTGGTTCCCTTAAGGCCAGTGGTCTGCAGATTTCAAGGAAAGTAGGTTAGTTCTGCTGCAGACCAAGGGACTTAGGTCAGCAAGCAGGGAGCGCGTGAGCTAGAAGCAAGTTGGAGTGCTGTTACAATATCAAATTAATCAAGACCTCTATGATTTCAGAAGCCAGTGTAAATGCTCTCAGTCTCCCGTTGCTCAGGGCTCATTGCTGGGCATAAATAATTGAAACTCTGAAAGAGGCCATGAAGTAGATTAAAGTGTGTTCCCTAGAGTCGGGCACATGGTGCGTGGAGTTCAGGACACATACAGAAACCTAGAATAGGCCTTAGAAACGTCAATAGCAGTTTGGCTGAAGATCCTTTTACATGTTGAATCTAGTACTACTACTACTACTACTACTACTACTAATAATAATAATAATAAAAATGGGGCTTGTGCTTTGCATCCTTCCCTTTTTATTTCATTTTTCTAATAATCCATTGTTACCATAGTTTCCAAAAGTACCCATCTGGGATGGCTTGGAAAACCATAAGGGGCCCTTTACCACGGAGTTTGAGAAACACTGAAGTAGGAGCTTCCAGTACAGCGCCCATAATGTCCTATGAGGTTCTTGGACACTCTGATTCATGCCATGTTCCAAATTTTGAAAATTGGTAAATTCAAGCGTGATTCTACAGACACGTTTTACTGAAATCCATGTTCATTTCTCCAAAGGCGATTTTTTTTTTTTTTTTTTTAAAGAGAAAGAGCAGGTCTGGGGTCACCAGAAGCCGGCCCGTAAAGCGCTACAGCTCCCGTGTTCCTAGAGCCACGGTTCCAAAAAAGGAGTGGAAAACAAGGTCGACGATACCCAAACCGTTCGTTCCTAGGCCCAAGCCCTTCCCCCCAGGCCGAGGCGTTTGCAGGCGGAGACGCCCCGCGCGCCCCCGAGCCCCGCGCCCGCCGCAGGGAGCACCTGGACCGCGAGCCGCAGGTGCGGGAGGGGCGGCGCCCGGGGACACCTGCGCCCTCGGGCCGGACTCTCCGGATTGGCCCGGGCGCGGCCCCGCCCCTCGGCCTAGGTCACCCCACGCCGGCCCCGGCCCCCGGAGCGCAGCGCGGGCCGCGATTGGAGGGCCCAGCGCGGAGGCCGTGACGTCAGGGACCCGGCGGGCGCTGATTGGGCGGCGGCGGCATCGTGGGCGTGGCCTCGGCGGGCGCCGGCCTCCGCTGCCCGGGAGGGAGGCGGAGACGGCGGCGGCGGCGGCGGGAGGCCATGCGGAAGGTGGTGTTGGTCACCGGGGCCAGCAGGTGAGGCGCCCTCGGCGGTCGGGGGCCCCAGGGGGCGGGGGTGTCGTTGCAAAAAGCCCGGAGCAGACCCCGCGACACATCTTAGTGACCCTCCGGGCCGCCTGGCTGGCCCAGGCCGTGACCCCGGGGTCCCCGGATCGAGTCCCGCATCGGGTTCCCTGCATGGAGCCTGCTTCTCCCTCTGTGTCCCTGCCTCTCTCTCTCTCTGTGTCTCTCATGCATAAATAAAAATCATAAAAAATAAAAATCACCCTCCACCTGATAAGACGTGGGAAGAGTGCAAATAACCCCTGCTGCCGCTTCCTAATTGTTCCGGGGCTGTCCCTGTGGACTCAGCCTCTTCAGTGAAGATCGCGGGCAGGATGACACCCATCAAACCATCAAACCATTCTGTTTGCATGCCTGTTGCAGGGGGAGGTCTTGAGGGATTAAGGCAGAGAGGATGGGTCCAGTGTCATCCCATCAGACGTGCCCTAGCCACACCCCCCTCAGCTGAGCCAGCGGCGCAGGCGCAGGTGTCTGTGAGTGTCCTCCCCTGGGTGCCCTGAACCCCCCACCTGGTGCTGCAGGAGCCCAAGGCCTGGAGGCAACTCAGAGCTGTTTTGGTGTGTTTCTTTGTTGTGCGGATATGGTGATGGATGCCATTGGATGTTCATCGTAAGGACCCACTCTGCTCAGGGAGGAGGAATAAACGTGCATGTATTTGGTGCTCTGCTGGGACGGCCCCGGCTTGGGGTGCAGCCCTGCCCAGCTGGTCTGCCTGGTGCCCTCAATCCCCATGCACTTGCAGATGCCGTTCCTGAAGTGGTTCATCTGTCTTTGACCTGTGCCCTGCCCGCCCCCCCTTCCTAGGCGCCATCTCCTATTTCCTCTCCTTACCTGCTGCTTAATCAGTGGAGTCTTCAATTAGGAAGTGGCAGCAGGGGTTATTTGTCCTTACTGAGGGGGACCTGCCTCCTGCTGTGTTAGGTAAAGAGCCATCTGTTCCTTACTGGGATTGGCTCTTGCTCTTGCTCAGGATGGTGGCAGCGATGCCAACAGGTAGTAGAGCCCCTGCCCTTGAGCAACCCAGCAAACAGCCACCACGATGCTCTGTTCAGCTCTCGCTGGTGACAGACTGAATCACTCTCCCGAGTGTCCTAACAGGTACAAAATGAAAAGCGCCGGGTGGGTGCCCGCCGATGAAAAGACAGCTCTGCGCGCAGTGCACTTTTTGCAAAATGAGAGAAACACAAACTGGACAGCATCCTGAGCACGTGACTGACTATTCAAGTTGGGGTGGGGGGGTTGTCCCTTCTTTTAAAAAAAACCTTTGAGTCTTTTTTCTCTGCCTGGGCCCTGCACTGGAGCCCACGTTGGCAGAGGTGGTTTTCCGAACCAGAGAGCAATGCCTCCGTTTGGCACTGTCGGCATTAATGCGTGTTCTTGTCTGAACTGTCCTGTCAGTGGCGTGGGCCTCGCGCTCTGCAAGCGGCTGCTGGAGGAGGACGACGAGCTGCACGTGTGTTTGGCATGCAGGAACGTGAGCAAAGCGGAAGCTGTCAGCGCTGATCTGCTGGCTTCTCACCCCGCCGCCGAGGTCAGCATCGTGCAGGTGGATGTCAGCAACCTGCAGTCGGTCATCCGGGCCTCCAGCGAGCTCAAGCAAAGGTAACACCTCTGGTTAGTGGCTTTTCTCGCCCGTGATCGCATGACACAGCAGTGGATAAGATCAGAAAGAGGAAAGCCTGAAAAGAAACAGGTGCAGTGTGAGAAGTTGTGCTCTAGAGTGACCTGTGGTGTCTCGGTAGCGCATTTTCACGCCCAGTCCTAGTCATGCTTATTTCATGAGGATTAATTTGAGTGCACCTTGATGTATGGCTAGTTGTGTGGACATTATGGTAACTCCTTTCTGAATATGGTTTTTGCATCTTTCCTCCATGTACAACTTTGCTAAGTAGGTTGGGCAGGTGCCTGAGAAGGTTGTAGGACGGGATATTGATCGGGTTGGACTTAGAACCCCCATCGGTACCCCGTTTCTTCAGAGATTTTCCCCCCCCCACAGGCCTGTAAAGATGTGTTTGCATATGCGTGGTAATCGGCGTGTAATAGGCATTTGAGAAATACTTGGCATCTGAAGGAATAGAGTCTTTAGATGTCTAACTCCCTAGAGAGTGTACACAGAATTGCATATAGGTGCACAATGCATTTTTTCCTGGGGAAAGAGGGCATAGTTTGTTTTTTTGTTTTTGTTTTTTTTTTTTAATTCTAGGGAGAATTTATGATCCAAAAAGCTCAAGAGCCCCGCACTAGTCCATACTCAGCCCCAAGGGTATGCAGAATAATTAATTTTCAAGCATTTTTGTAATTGAAGTCCTTAAGAAACAAGAACTGCTTTATTTTCTTGGACAGTAAAGTGAGGTTCAGTGAAAACAAGGCCTTTTTTTTAAAGGCATTTTCCTAAAGAATACAACTTCGTGTTTCATGTATGGGGGCTGCTAGCCCATTTGCATTTTCCTGTTCCAAATGTACAAGTTATAAAGCAAAGGTGGGGCCGGTTTTCTTCACCCCACTCTTCTAGTTTCAGCCTTAGCCTCTTGTGAAATGTCATTTCTCCTAGAATTTTCTGCCACATTATCTTTCTACAGAACTAAGGAGATTTTCTAGGTTTGATATCTCCTACTCTTCCACAAATATGAGTTCCCGAGTCTGTGAAGCTACACAGTAAATGTCCTTACTGAGGTAAAAACCCGAGAGTCAGGACAGAAGTCTTGAGCTCAAATCAGGTTTCAGGCATTTCTTTGCCCAAACCTTCTCAGCCAGCCGGCTTTCTGTTTTGTATAGATTTAGTTATATTTCCTCATTTAGCAGAAAAGAACCTTCATCCTCAGTTAGGAATAGCCCATTCCAGGCCAACAGACACAGGAAGAAATGCTCAACATCACTCAGTATCAGGGAAGTACAAATCAGAACCATGATGAGAAACTACCTCACACCCGTCAGAATGGTTAAAATGAACAAGTCAGGAAACAACAGAAGTTAGCGAGGATGTGGAGAAAGGGCAACCCTCTCACGTTGCTGGTGGGGATGCAAGCTGGTGCAGCCGCTCTGGAAAACAGCATGGAGGTTCTTCAAAGAGTTGAAAGTAGGGCTACCCTGTGACCCAGCAATTACACTACTAGGAATTTACCCCAAAAGTACAAATGTAGTGACCCGAAGGGGCACCTGCACCCCAGTGCTCATAGCAGCAATGCCCACAGTAGCCAAACCATAAAAAAAAAAAAAAAAAGAAAGAGCCCGGATGTCCATCGACAGATGAGTGGATGAAGAAGAGGTGGTATCTATACAAGGGAATATTACTCAGCCATCAGAAAGAATGAAATCTTGTCATTTGCCATGATGTGGATGGAACTAGAGGGTTCATGCTAAGTGAAATAAGTCAGTCAGAGAAAGACAATTCACTCGTATGTGGAATTTAAGAAACAAAACATGAACACAGGGAGGGGAAGGGAAGGAAAAATAAAATAGGATGAAAACAGAGAGGGAGATAAACCATAAGAGACTCTTAACTCTAGAAAAAAAAATGAGGGTGGCTGGAAGGGAAGTGGGTGAGGGGATGGGGTCACTGGGTGACAGGCACTAAGGAGGGCATGTGATGGGATGAGCCCTGGGTACTATATGCAACTGATGAATCACTAAATTCTACTCCTGAAGCTAATAATACACTATATGTTAACTAAATGAATTCAAAGAAAAGAATAGATGGGCCCGCATGACTTCATGGCGCTTACATGGATGGCCCAGTAGTACACATCAGCATTTTATTTTTTATTTTTTATTTTTTAAATTTTTTTAAAAGTCTCTCCTTTTACTTATTTATTTAGGTTTTATTTATTTATTCATGAGACATACAGAGAAAGAGACAGAGGCAGAGACACAGGCAGAGGGAGAAGCAGGCTCTATGCAGGGAGCCTGACATGGGACTCGATCCCGGGTCTCCAGGATCACGCCCTGGGCTGAAGGCAGGCGCTAAACTGCTAAGCCACCCAGGGATCCCCCACATCAGCATTTTAAACAGAAAGTTTAGTAACTAGAGTCATTTGGCTGTTAATTACTTATAGGATGATCAAGAGATGTTTGCGTGCAATCTGTATTGGTAACGTAGATGTATTTTAAGGTAACTGTGGCCCGTACGGTCTTGGGCGATGCAGAAGAGGGCACGGAGACAGTGTAATGTGTAGAATTGTAGGAGATCTTGTGAGTATTCACGGTGCCTGTATCACGAGGGCAGGCTTGGCCCTAGAGGAATACGCTACATTAAGGCTTATGGAGGTTTAAAAATGAAAAAGCTCTCACAAGTCCACACATCACTGTTCTCTCCATGACAGATGTCCTGTAGGGAGCTTTCCAGGAGCGCCTTCCCCCATTCAGCATCTGTCATGTCATTGTCTTCCTGTGAGCTTTCTTCATTTTGTGATTCCCGAGCACCTGGCTGTGAAGAGTGGAGGGTTTCCACTTGGCTCTGTTGTTGCCTTAGTAGATACGTTGACACTCAGCCTCCAGCACTGATGGATCAGATTGGGCGATCACGAATATTACATATATTTTACTTATCCCTAGGGAAGATGTGAATCTTAAGAAAAAAGTAGAAGACGTCCTAAGACCAGAAAGAGAGTGGGTTTAATGGACAGAGGGTTACGTAATTAGGTGTGCAGTGTCAATTGGGAGGACAAAGCTGGAAGGAGTATCCATCTGAGTAGACGTAACTTCAAAGCCCATTATAGCTCCCCAAATTGTTTGAAGCCACTGTAAAAAAAAAAAAAAATTCTCAAATATTTACTGTTTACTGTGGCTGGAGAAACCCCGTTGAGAAAGAAGCGGTGTCAGCGGATGTGCCATGCATCCCCTTCAGCTGGCTGTGGCCACTATTTGGGTGCAGAGAGCATTTTTCCGTCCATCGTAGGGCTTCTTTATTCCAGTTGCTCTAGAAAAAAAGAACAATCTGGTCTTGTTTTCCTCACAGGTTTCAGAGATTAGACTACGTCTATCTGAACGCTGGGATCATGCCCAATCCACAGCTGAATATCAAAGCACTTTTCTGTGGCCTCTTTTCAAGGTAATGTCCATTTTCTAGATGAACTGAGTAGGAGGAGTCAGGTTTTGGTTTTGGTTTTGGGTGTTTTTTTTTTTTTTTTTTTTTTTTTTGCCTGGTTTTGCCCTCGGTAGGTTAAGTTGGGGGCTGAGGGCCGGGTGAGAAGAATAAGGACGGGAAGTGTTGCAGCCACGTCATGAAGGAAGAGCACCCATCTTTTGTGGAGAACGCTGCACGTCCTGGGCCTTAGGGTGCTCCAGGTCTCCGGGACATTCCAGGTGGCTCCATGCTGCAGAGGGTCCATTTTTGGTCTGCCTGGATGTGCCTCGTAGCAGGGTCATGTCAGGATTTGGCAGAGCTGTCGGTGAGATTGTCCAGGGTTGTCAGTACCCGGGACGGCTGCTTTGGAAGCGTCCCCTGGCGCTGTGGCAGGTGCTCTGCCCCGTAGCCTGGGAAATGCGCCGAAGGAAAGGCCTCCCTGGGAGAGTCTCAGTACGCGGTAGCACAGACGTGCTTCTGAAAGGTCTGGCCATGACCCACAGTAAGAACTGAATCTAGGGGCGCCTGGGGGCTCCGTCGGCTGGGCGTCCGCCTTCAGCTCAGGTCATGATCCCGGGGTCCTGGGATGGAGCCCCACGTCCAGTTCTCTGCTTGGCGCCGAGCCTGCTTCTCCCTCCCCTTCTGCCTCTCCCCCTGCTTCCGCGTCTCTCTCTCTCTGCCAAATAAATAAAATCTTTAAAAATAAAAGAACTAAATCTTACTCTGTGACTTAGTAAACTTACAGGTAGATATTCTCACTCTTCCTGCATGCTCCTTCCTACGTTGCTACTTCTGTTTTACTTCTCTTCCGTCACACACACACACACACACACCCAGGTCTTGACCTACTAAATTGATCTCACAGCAAATCACCGTGTTAATCCACTCGGTGCTTTAAGAATTCCCAGTAAAAAAAACCAACCTGTGTAGCTTTGGCAGTTACCCAACAGCTTGTGCAGGGGAAGACTTTTGCTCCTTGGCACGGCTCTTTTTCCCCCAGAGAGGTTCACCTGCGACGTGACATGGAAAAAAGTGAGAAGAGTTTCAGCAGCAGTTTTTTTGAGCCAGGGTCCTATTGGTAGTCTGACTTCTAACGTGAATACTTCTCTGAATCGGGGCCAGGGGGGCAGGGCGGGTGGGGGGTAGGAGGTGGGGAAGGAAGCATTTTTGCATGGTATTTATAGATTCACAATAACACAATCTGAGAAATGGGTATTTTTATTCTTGATATTATAGGATCAAGGAAAATGTGGTTTTGGGGCAGGGGAGAGCAGCAGGGACTATTTTTCAGTATCTTCAGTTAAAGAAGCTTTTCAAAGGCATGCAATTGTCTTCTGTTTCAGAAAAGTGATTCATATGTTCTCCACAGCTGAAGGATTGCTGACCCAGGAAGACAAAGTCACTGCCGATGGCCTCCAGGAGGTCTTTGAAACCAACGTCTTTGGCCACTTTATTCTGGTAAAGAGACTTGGGGCCCAATTCGCTCACTCTAGTGCTCTAACCCTAAAGGCTTGTGTGGCCTCGTCCTGGGCCTGTTTGCTCAGCTCGTTAGCTTATGGCTAGCGTTGGATGCTTGAGTATTTGGATTGAATGATCCCTGCACTCTATGAAAACATTGCTTCGCTAAAGCAGTGTATCGATGTATATATATGTTTTTTTCTGTTTTTTTTTTTTTTTTTCTTTTGACATCAACTCTAGACGGCAGAGACAGAGTGAGAAGGAAACACAAGCGCCTTCAGAAACAGCGTGCAGAACTGTGAGAAAGTACGGGTCCTGCTCTGAACGGCCTTTGCAACTGGGCTGGGTGCCAGATAGGATGGGGTGGTGGGCAAGCCATTGTTAAACAGCAAATTTGTAATTAGTCTTTTATCATTATGTTGGTTTCTGATGCTTCGGCATCGGTACCATGTGTTACAGTTCCAGGCGTACAGGTACACGTAAACAAGAGCTGTGTAGTTTGTCTGGCTTGTTCCGTGTTCTTGCCTCATGTGTAACCCAGAGGACAGCCTTAATACCTAGATTAAGTAATGCCCGGCTTTGTTGCTGGTTGCCTAGAATTGCTCGGTGTTGGAGGATCAGCTCCTGTTGCCGGGTTGGCCTGCACAGAACCCGCATTTCTGACGCCTCTGTATTCACCAGCACTCTTCTCCACTGTCAGCTTAATTTCCCTTAACGTTGGAACTCTTTGAGTACTTGGCCCGTATTTAGAGTAAATGAAGATAGAGGCAGATGTTGGAATATTATGGATCCATGAGAAGAAATGAGGTAAACGTTTTGCACTTACATGCGATGGCCTCTTGTGGTTTTTTTTTTTAATTTTTTTAATTTTATATTTTGTTGATATATTCATGAGAGACAGAGAGAGAGAGGCAGAGGGAAAGGGAGAAGCAGGTTCCATGCAGGGAGCCTGATGTGGGACTCAATCTGGGGACCATGGGATCATGCCCTGAGCCGAAGGCAGATGCTCAACCACTGAGCCCCCAGGTCTCCCGGCCTCTCGCATTTTATCGTGAAGAAGGAATGGCAGGGTGCAGCATGTATAGTGTGATCTCATTTGTAGAAATAGAAGAAGATACATGTTTACCTAGAGTATATAAACGTACATAACATTTCTAGAATGATACGGATGAAATTGGGAGCACTGGTTGCCTTGAACTGGGGCGCCAGTTCATGGTGGGGGGGCTTCATGTTTCATTCTATAACCTTTCATGCTATTGATTTAACACAATACGGTGTCACTTTTTCAATGACAAAAGTCAATTAAAATGTAAAGTCAGAATGGGATTCAGTTCTTGCCTTTCTTTATACCTTTACACAGATCCATTATCTACTTTTTCCTTTATCTTTTTAATATAATACTCGTTCTTTGCCTTCTCTTTGAATTATTAAATTAGTTGGCAATAAAAGAAGATAATTATTACTAGTCTGTTAATTTTATGATAAATCTAGTGTCTAAAAATTAATGTTCAGGAGATCAGGTATTTGGGTCATCTGGGTTGGGGGAATGGCAGTGGTGGCCATGGGGACAATGGTCACAGGTGTCCCGATGACGTGACCTGTCCATGTGTATCCTGGTATTGGTAGGCATATCGGCAAGGTTTTTTTTTTTTTTTTTTTTTAAGATTTTATTTATTTATTCATGAGAGACACAGAGAGAGAAAGAGGGAAGCAGAGACACAGGCAGAGGGAGAAGCAGGCTCCATGCAGGGAGCCCGATATGGGACTCGATTCCGGGACTCCAGGATCACGCCCTGGGCTAAAGGCAGACACTTAACCACTGAGCCACCCAGGTGTCCCTCGGCAAGGGTTTTGGAAGTGATTTATCAAGTAAAATAATCAGAAGGCGTAGAGCACTTCCCACTCTCTTCAGGTTCGATTTAACAGTCTTACCACTTCTCCTGGAATACAAACTTGGATTCTGGGTTCCGGTGTAAATGCATTGTGCAAATGGATCATCCGTCCCCAGTTTGATTATAGGTGACGTGACCAAACCTTTAGGGTTGTTACAAAGAGTGGAGGTAATTTCTCTGGAGTCCCGAGCACAGTGTAGTATTACTGTCCAGGAACCAGTTAAACTGACTGCATTTGACTTATCTGTTCATTGCAAATGGGGCGCGCATTTGGAAGCTTTTCTACGTTTTTCTCTAATACGGTTTTTGTTATAGAATAGTTTTAGATTTGCAGATTCGTTGCAGAGCTAGTGCAGAGTTCCTATGGCCCACCCCCTGCCGCCCGGCCCAGTTTTCTCTGCTACTAACCTCTTACATTATTGGGATACATTTGTCGCAATCTGAGAACCAATAGTGATGCCTTATTATTAACCAAAACTCTAAACTTGATCCAGATTTCTTCAGTTTTGCCTAATGTCCTTTGTCACGTCCAGGATCCCCTCTTGGGTACCACAGTACATGTAGTGGCTGTCTCCTTGGGCTCCCCTTGGTTGTGACAGTTTCTCAGATTTCCTTGTTTTTGATGACAGTCGGGATTTGTCCGAGGTTTTCCTCATGGTTAGACTTGAGTACTGTGTCTGCGGGAGGAGGACCACAGAGGTGAAGTCCCATTCTCATCACATCGCATCAAGGGCATCATCAGCTATCGCTGTGACTTGTGGGTATTGATGTTCTCTTTGATCATCTGACTCGAGGGAGTGTTTGTCAGGTTTTTCATTGTAAAGTCTCTTTTTTTTTGGTTTTCTCTCCCTTTCCATATTGCATTCTCTGGAGGAGACTTCTATGTGTACCTCGTACTGAAGGGTTTGTGTTTGACGCCCCGAAGGTTTCATTAGCTACATGAATTGTTTGGAATTTCTCTGCAAGAGAGATTGTCTGTTCTCCATCTGATGCTCCATTCAGTCATTTCTTGGTCAAGTATACCTCAGTAAAGCTGCAAAAATCACTTATCATCTTCCCATGGGCTTGTGGATATGTATTTTCTACTTGGAGCTGGAAATACTACTTTATTGGGGCACCTGCATGGCTCAGTGGTTGTGGACAGAGTCTGCCTTTGGCTCAGGTCACCATCCCAGGGTTCTGGAATTGAGTCTCACATAGGACTCCCTGCATGGAGCCTGCTTCTCCCTCTGCCTGTGTCTCTGCCTCTCTCTGTGTGTCTCTTACAAATAAATAAACAAAATCTTTTTAAAAACAAAAGGATGGGGGAAATACTACTTATTTTTGTTCCCCAGTTATTTGAGTTTAGGCCATTGAGGGCTCTTTCTGTTGGATCCTGCATCTCTCTGGTATAGCCTCATCCGCATGGTTTTCTTTTTGAGCATGTTCTTTCTGGCATTACAAGATGGTTCAGACTCATCAGATTTATTTCCTAGAATCAGCCATTTCCCTAAGGAGATCTGGTGCCGCTTTTTTTTTAGATTTATTTATTTTAGAGAGAGACAGAGAGCTTGAGCAGGAGGAGGAAGAGAGGGAGAGGGAGAGAATCCTCAAGCAGACTCTCCACTGCTGTGGAGCCTGACGTGGGGCTCCATCCCAGGACCCTGAGATCATGACCTGAGCTGAAATCAAGAGTTGGACGCTCAACCAACTGAGCCACCAGGTGTCCCAAAATCTGGTTCTTCTTACTGGACAATGGTATTAAAAACCAAGATCTGGGTGCTTGTTGCTATTGATGGATCAATAGATTCTAGGCTAACAGAGCAGAGAGATAAACATGCAGGGTCATCCATGTATATGTAAGTGCCTATAAATATCTTTATATGCATCCATCTTTATGAAGCTAAACATCGGTTCCAGATGTCTCTAACTCTAACTCATCTCACGTGGGTCGTTCCAGCCTCCTCTCACACGTCCAGAGTAGCCCCGTCAGTGATGACATACCGGTTTGCTTCCAGGGTACACGGACAATGGTTTCACAGCTCATACCTGTACTCCTCCAGTAGATTTTGATCTTTTTTTTTTTGTTCCTTTTTTTAATCTCATTCAGATTCAGGAACTGGAACCTCTTCTCTGTCACAGGGACAGTCCCTCCCAGCTCATCTGGACATCGTCTCGCAATGCAAGGAAATCTAATTTCCACCTTGAGGACATCCAGCACAGCAGAGGCCAGGAGCCTTACAGCTCCTCCAAATATGCAGTTGACCTGCTGAGTGTGGCGCTGAACCGGAACTTCAACCCACGGGTGAGGCCTGTCCCGGTGATGGGAATGGCAGGGCAGTGGTTTCCCAGCTATGGTTGACTTCCTAGTAATGGGGTTGGCTTTCCATGAACTGTCATCATTTAGAAGACGCAGTATCGTTTCTTGAGCAGGATTGCTCTGAGGACAAGATAAGATGTGAATAAGATTGGCAGTTGGCGTGCCTAAAAGTTTTGGGGGCAGAGATAATTAGCTCCTGACCTTTTAGGTACGTGTGGTTTCGTTTGCCCTTCCGTACCTCTTCACGAGCTATAATTTATGAACAGAACGACATTATTGATGATGGCAGTACTTACTGGGTCTGAGATACTGTACTCCTTCCCTGTGTACGTCACTCAGTGCCCCTCCTGTCACAGCGAGGCTAGGCCTGAGTGTTCCCAGTTTCATGTGAGGACACCACAGTCGGGTGACATGAGGTACCCAGAGGTCACACGGCTGGTTAGTGGTCAAGCTCAGACTTGAGCCCGGGCTGTCTGACTGTCAGACGTTTCCCACTAAGCTGTGCCATGTCCTAGTGTTTATCACGTCAGGCACTAGAGGACCATCAGGAGTAGCCAAGCCTCCTGGGTAGTGGTGATCTTTGGTGAGACTCACTCCACAGGCCTGTCTGTGCAGACTCCAACTTTTGGGACTGTTTCTATGGAGAAGGTGGCCTTTGGCAGTTATGTGGGCTCCCTGTGGCCCCTGGGGTCTGGAGCTTACAGTAGCTGCCCTGGATACCTCTCCTGCTCAGGTCCAAAACCTTAACTGAAAATCTCTAGTTTTTCTCGGGGCATTTTCCTTGGTTTTCTTTGACTCTGCTATTTGAGGGTGGGACTGGGGAGAAATTTAATCCTGCTAATACTTACAGAATGCTTACCATCTTCAGGGCTTCGGGCCAGGCTTGGGGTTGGAGAGAAAGGAGAAATAAAAAGATGACCGAGAAGCTGTCTGCCCTTGCGGGACCTTCTCTGGTGATGCTTTGGACACAGTCACAATCCTGGCGTATCCGGGAATGGATCCCCTATCAGATTAGAACGAAATCTCCTGGAAACATGCCTCTTAAAAAGGAGGGTGGTCTAAGAGTAGAAGCTGAGAGTATCTCCCAGAACTGGATTTGAATCCTTAGACAAATTGTATCTTCTCCCAATGCCTCAGGTTCCTCATCTGAAAAATAGGGATGAACATAGTGCCTGTCTCGCAGGTCTGTTGGGAGGGTTGAATGAGGGGGGTGGTGTGGAGCACTCCCAGGAGCTAGAGGTCTCAGAATGTGTGTGCGTGTGTGTGATGTGATTATACATGTGCTGTCTGCATGTGTGTAGGCGTCATGTGTGTATGGAAGTCATGTGGTCTGTGCACAAGTGTGCATGAGCTTGTGTGTGTTTATGTCGGCTATCATCATCATCATCATTATTATTACTGTCATTGTTATTATTTGAGTTCAGTGTGTTTGTCCAGTTGTTAGCTTCCTTCTGAGGTTTCTTGAGATATTTAAAAAGTTGTCACAACTGCTTGTTCTCTGGAAGCTCTCTTGTGGGCACAAGGTCAGGGTGGATTAGCTTCTCTTTTTATAAAATGCTTTGGGACTTTACTCAAGTTTTGTTGTCAAGTAAGCTTCGGGATTTCATCTTTTACAAGAAGGGAGATTTAGCAAATGGTGCTGTCTCCTAAAATCTGTGTGATTGGTTTTCAGCCCACAGCTTTTCCTCCTTGGCTCTTAGGAAGAGAGACTTTAAAAGTAGTAGAAATAAGAGTTAAAATAGTCAATAGCTACGTAAGGTAAAATGTAGTAAAAATTGGGGCACACCTGGGTGGCTCAGTGGTTGAACATCTGCCTGTGGCCCAGGGTGTGATCCTGGGGTACTGGGATCGAGTCCCACATCGGGCTCCCTGCATGGAGCCTGCTTCTCCCTCTGCCTGTGTCTCTGCCTCTTTCTCTCTGTGTCTCTCGTGAATAAATAAAATCTTTAAAAAAAAAAAAAGAAAAAGTGAAAATCTAACTAAATAAACTAGTACAACAAATCCCAGTGGTCCAAGGATTAGTAAAGCCCACACAGGGCCCTTCCTGGTAACACACGCTCTGTGGTAGTTGGGCCCTCTTTCTAGGGCAGATCTTTCTAAAATGACAAGTCCTGGGCCAAGGACCTGATGTAGAGCTCTTCAGTTGGGGTGGGGGTCCTTGTGGAACCACACGCAGCCCTTCATTCACCTCTCGTGTCAGGAGCTCCCACCTCAAGCTACAGCGTGGGTCTAATGAACTGCAGGGAGACAGACAGAGACTTTAGGTCTAGCTGTCGTATTTACTAGATCAGAAACTTCTTGAAGGCAGAGACTGTACTGTATATGTATTTTTTTTTTTTAAAGATTTATTTTAGAGAGAGAGCAGCAGGGAGGGGCAGAAGGAGAGAGAGAGTCTTTTTTTTTTTTTTTTTTTAAGATTTTATTTATTTATTCATGACAGACACAGAGAGAGAAAGAGAGAGACAGAGACACAGGCAGAGGGAGAAGCAGGCTCCATGCAGGGAGCCCGATGTGGGACTCAATCCTGGGACTCCAGGATCACGCCCTGGACCGAAGGCAGGTGCTAAACCGCTGGGCCACCCGGGCTGCCTGAGAGAGAGTCTTAAGCAGACTCCCCGCTGAGCACGGAGCCCAACGCAGGGCTCGATCTCCTGACCCTGAGATCGTGACCTGAGCCGAAACCAGGAGCTTGGATGCTCAACTGCCTGCCACCCAGATGCCCCCGTATATGTCCTTTTTTTTTTTCTTAAGTGCTTACTATGATTCATAAACCGTTCTTAAATTAAGCCAATACATGGGAAACTCCAGTGACCGGATCCTACTTTTCTCTTCCAGCTTCAAGCTCGGTCATTCTGTGTACTGTGAGTTTCTTGAGAACAGAGATCTTGTCTTACTAATTTTTGCATCCTCAGCGCTTCTCATAGTGAGTCCTCCGTGCGTGACTCTCTCACCGAGTGGCTCGCGCAGCTTGGGGCAGCCCAGAGCATCCGTGCTTCGTGCCCTGGCGTCCTGGCTCATCTGCACGCCCTCTTTACTCACACGCGTCCTGGTGGCCTGGCTCAGTACACACTGAGTTTGAGTCCTCTTCTTGGTCCTCTCCGTGCTGCCAGGGTCTGTACTCCAGCGTGGTGTGCCCGGGTACGATGGTGACCAACATGACCTACGGGATTCTCCCTCCCTTGGTGTGGACGCTGCTGCTGCCAATCATATGGCTGGTGAGTGTGAACGCTCCGTTCTTGGTTTGCTTCCGCTCTTCCGCGTGCGGCCAACGTGACACGCTTGAGGGTTGGGAACGGATTTAAGAAATTGAACCAGAAGGTGGCAGAGTTTCATTTCATTTGAGGTTTTTGAAGTTCCTCAGTCCAGTCACCCCTGCTTCGCACTCCCTGGGGCCCCGCTGCCTCACCACCTGCACACCCGCTTCTCTTTACAGGGATGTGCCTTTGATCATGCACCGTAGCTCCCGAGGGTACCAGGATGACATCATTTTTAGAAACCTGCATCAAGGGATATTAAACTGGGTGTCTCTGAGCTTTCAGAGTGGTCATATGCATTAAAAGTTCCCCAGAAGGGGATGGTTGAGCACGGTATGACCACAGAACCGTGTTTTTGCTCGTTTGTTAATGTTTTGAGTGTCTTGCAGGACCAGTGTTCCTCCAGCACACGTTAGAAAATGCCCCTCATAGGAGACATTTCTCTCTTGCAGAGCTCTGAAAAAAATTGTCCCTGCATTATGGCAGGTATAGGAAAAAGATGAAAAGGAAATATGCCTCCCTGTTAAAAATGGTTGGCTCGGAGCGACAGAGATTGTGAGATTTCTTTTTTAGACTTCTTTATTTTTTAGTACTTAAGAAATGTTCTATGACAAGAAATGAATGTCTTCTTTTAATGTCGCTTTTGTGACTGTTCTAAATCACCACAAAAAATGACTGTTCGTTTCTTTTCCTCAGCTTCGCTTTTTTGCAAATGCTTTCACTTTGACGCCGTACAATGGAACAGAAGCCCTGGTACGTTACTAGAGTTGCAGTTGCCTGTACGCTTGCCTAGCAGGTATAAATTTCAGTTCGCCGGTAGTGGAAACCCTCTCAACAGAAAAGAGAAGCTCTGTGAATGATCAGGGTCCTGCTTTGGACTAAGGGGGACCATAAGACTGAGTGTAGAGTATGAGGAGTCAAATTTCAAAGTGTAGTGTCTACCATAGCACTGGGGAGCATGGTCGTAGGGACAGCACTTCTGCAGAAGCAAGATCCACCAGCAGCTCGAGGGCAAAGCAGCGGAACACCACAGGGGCAGGCAAAGCAAGATGGTGGCCGGGCCAGCGGTTCCCATGGAGAAGGTGCACCTTGCAGGCCAAGAGTACAGGTGACACCATCCAACTCCATTTCCTTTTATATGAAGATTCTCTTTCCTCTGTTTAAATATTAGAGAATCGAGTGTTAACTTTATTTGAAAATCAGTGCACTTCCTTAAAATCACACATGGCAAATGGATTACATGTGTTTCCCCATCAATGGCAGATATTACTCATTACACAAATGATGCCTTTGATGATTCATCAACTCAAGGCCCCAAAGGCACCTTCTGCTAATGGATCAGAAACGTCCCTCAAGATGAAGCTCATTTGTCCCCTGTCACTGTAGTGCTTATACTTAGTAGATTCTTGAATCTTGGCTGAATTGAAATTAGCTAAGGAGGGGCAGCCCTGGTGGCGCAGCGGTTTGGCACCACCTGCAGCCTGGGTGTGATCCTGGAGACCCGGGATCAAGTCCCGCATCGGGCTCCCTGCATGGAGCCTGCTTCTCCCTCTGCCTGTGTCTCTGCCTCTCTGTGTGTCTATGAATAAATAAATAAAAAATCTTTTAAAAAAAATGAAATTAGCTAAGGAAAACACTGAGGGATTTGGTTTGCACTCTTGTTTTGGTAAATGTTGCAGAAATAAATGCGTTTTGTTGTAAGAACACAGATTGTCAAGTACTTTTAAACCAATTTTAATTAGTCACTGTATTTGTCAAAGCACTAGAAGTAGTATGTGATCCTTTAGAGATAATGAAAATCAAATGTGGAGGTCAAGTATATATTGAGTATCAGTGATACGAGGAATACTTAGGAGACAAAATCCCCAGGTACTAAGGAGCTTAGGGTCATATTTTGAAAAAAAAAGAAAAGAATGTAGGAGACAGGCAAGAAAATAAAACATTCTGTCATCAGGTGGTGAGTAGTTAGACTGTTCAGAGAGGATGATCACAGGAAGCTGGGATGGTGGGCACAGGCTTTGCTTCACTAAGTAGGGCTTGATCTGGGCTCTGAAGGATGCATTGATCTGGATAGGACAGCATGACCCGTGTCACAATTTAAAATTTTGTGACTTTGCTGTAATTTTCTATAATATGGATGGATGCCTCCGATTGCCAAGTAGTAATGATTGTAGATGCTGGTGGATGTGGATGGATGAGGATTTGGGCCTAGTGCATGTGTCGTAAGAATCTCTGCAGTCCTCACGGGAGTTTCATCTCCGTACGTGAGCTAACCTGGAGTGGCCAAAAGCCAGTGGTTCAGAGTGTGGGCTCTACAATTCTGCTGATTCTGTTCAAGTCCCACTTCTCCAGGTTCTAGCTATGGATCCGGGGACACATTTTTTGTTTTGTTTTGTTTTGTTTTGTTTTGTTTTTACTCATTTAAGCCTTTTATCATCTGTAAAACAGGAATTCTAGGCATAAACAAGAGGAAGCTTACTGTAAAGGATTCTTCGTATTTCAGCATTCAAGATATTTAAGAAAACTCTCTTAATGAAAACAGTATAGTGCTGGCATGTGACTTGGCTGATGAGGGAGTAGACTAGAAGGTTCAGGACAGGCCTGCGGCATGTAGGGACCTGGCAAATGATGGTGCCTGTATTCTAGATTAGTGGGGGAGAGGGATTATCTGGCAAATGTTGCCAAAAAATAGAACAGGATCTTTTCTTCATCCCTCACACTCAAAATTCTAGATAAATTAAAAGATTTACACCCAAAAGTCAAAAAACATAATGACTAGAAGGAAATAGGGGAATATGTTTTAATAGTTTTTTTTTTTTTTTAATTTTTTTTTCATTTACTTATGATAGTCACACACACAGAGAGAGAGAGGCAGAGACACAGACAGAGGGAGAAGCAGGCTCCATGCACCGGGAGCCCGACGTGGGATTCGATCCCGGGTCTGCAGGATCGCGCCCTGGGCCAAAGGCAGGCGCTAAACCGCTGCGCCACCCAGGGATCCCTGTTTTAATAGTTTTAAGGGTGTAGGGGCTTAGCTACTCTTAGAACTGTAAGAAAAAAAGATGGAACTTTTTTTCAAGATTTTACTTACTTATTAGAGAGAGAGAGGCAGCATGAGTGGCAGTGGGTAGGGATAGAGGGAGAGGGAGAAGCAGACTCCCCACTTAGCAGGGAGCCTGACACAGGGCTCGATCCCAAAACCCTGAGGTCATGACTTGAGCTGAAGGCAGATGCTTGATTGACTGAGCCACCCAGACACCCGTGAACTTTTCGATTAAATTAAAATAATCCCATTTCACGTGACCAAAATCCTCACTATAAATATGCTCCAAAGACTAACCAAATTGTGGAGGAAAAATAGCTGCCATTCGTATCATAGGAAAGGGCTAATTTTCATACTAACGAGTATGGAGGAGCTTCAGCAAATCAAGAGAAATGACCATCTGTTGGCACGGTGGGCAAAGGGTATGAAGAGAGTCTTTAAACTGTGTTGGTCACGGCAAAAGTGCTCCGTCTTACTCAGGCAAATCACAACTGTAACGAAAGATTGTTTTCCACCTCTGATTAGCAGCCACTAGAAAGTTCGGTATTGCACCCACCTGGTGGGGCCGTCAGGAGTGGACATGCCCCCGCACTGCTAGGGAAGGTGGACTGACGCAGCCTGTATCCAGGACTGTTTGGCAGGATCTTTCAAAATAATTCGCGCCCAGCCTCCTCACCCAGCGATTCCATCTTTGGTATTTATCTTACCGACGTACTCAGGTTCTATGAGCCGGCGTATTCATCCTTCGGTGCAGTGTGGCTTGTAATAGCAAAGACTGGAAACTACATATACGTCCGTCATTTGGAAATTGATTTTTTTTTTAAAGATTTTATTTATTTATTCATGATAGACATAGAGAGAGAGAGAGGCAGAGACACAGGCAGAGGGAGAAGCAGGCTCCATGCACGGGGAGCCCGATGTGGGATTCGATCCTGGGACTCCAGGATTGCACCCCGGACCAAAGGAAGGCGCCAAACCGCTGCGCCACCCAGGGATCCCCTGGAAATTGATTTCATAAATGACGGTCCAGCCACGAGATGGAATACTGGGCTGCTTTAAATAAAAAAGAACAGAGCAGCTCTCTACTGGTCTGAACATCTCTCGAAAGGGCCTGTTGTTCAAGTGAAAGATGCTGAGTCTGGAATAGTATGTATATTTTGCTTCCACTTGAGTTAAGAGAAAAGGCTATCTATGTTTTTAAACAAATAGATTTTCTTTGGAAGAACATGTAAGATACTAGCAAGAGTGCTTGGTTCCAGAGAGGGGTGGCTGGAAAATTTGGGAGGGTAGGGAGACTCACTTACTACCATGTACATCTTGTGAACGATGCACATGCTCGTGCTTATCTATTAAGAAAATGAAAATGAATAGTACAAGTTTTAACCTGTACTTCCTGTGGCATGGGCTGAGTATCAACCTTGAAAAAGCTATCTATACGCGTGAACTTTAATTTGGAGATTAAGGGAAGAGACAGCTAAAATATGAGGCTTTTTTTTTTTTTTTTTTAGCTTTAAATAAATTTTCAAAGGATGCTATTAAGCAAGTTGCCCTCCTTTCTTCCTTCAGATTATGTTAGTGGTTCATGAGGACGTCACAGCTGATGATACCCAAGAGAATTTTTAGAGTTTGTTTAGAGCTCGGTAAAATGCTGATTATAGATCCCCCCCACTCTCCCTGGCTTCACTCATCTTGGGCAGAAGAAGAAAAAAATCATTGACATCCTCTTCCTTTCTAGGTATGGCTTTTCCACCAAAAGCCGGAGTCTCTAAATCCTCTGACCAAATACCTGAGTGCCACCACTGGCTTTGGAAGCAATTATGTAGCGACCCAGAAGGTAAATGTGTTTACACTGCTGCACGGAGGACGCTTGCTGCTTGGCTGCTGAACTGGTCCCCACGGCTTCCCTCTCTGGTCGCTGGCGTCCGGCTGACCTGCTTTCGTTCTCTGCTCTGTCCTGCCTCTGAGTCTTGCATGTCTTCTTCCGTCCACCTGAATGGCTCTTACCCTTCTTCTTCCTTTTTTTTTCCTAACGATTTTATTTATGTGTTTTTGTGTGTGTGAGAGAGAGAGACAACAAGCATGAGCTGGGGGAAGGAAGCAGAGAGGGAGGGAGAATCAGGCTCCCTGCTGAGCAGGGGGCCGGACGTGGGGCTCGATCCCAGGACCCCGGGATCATGACCTGAGCTGAAGGCAGAAGCTCAACCAACAGAGCCACCCAGGTGCCCACCCTTCTTTCAACTGATAGATTTCTGCTTATGCTTAAGACCTCAGCTTGTACCCCAGCTTCTGTGACCTGGTAGACCAGGTTAGGTGCCTCCATCACAGGCTTTCTTGGCATCTCGTACCTCTTCTGTGTAGGATTCCTTCCACGTCGGACTCCTGTGTCCAAATATAAGCTCTGTGAGGGGGAGGATTAAACCCCCTTCCCAAGCAGGTTGCCTCCCATGTGGTAGGTGCACAATAAACGTGTTGCAAGTGTCTTTCTGAGGGAAGCTACCTTCCCCTCGAATGTTCAGTTCTGCTTGTGACGATTATTAGCTTTGATAGATTGGACTTTTCACGAGGCAGGGCATGAAGTACGGGGAAATAAAGGCCTTGATGCTGTGGATTTTAGCCTCTGGATAGTCTTCTAAAAACAAGTCAAACATGGAATTACATACAAGAAAAAGAAAATTTATTTTGAACTTATAAAACTGTTTTTGCTGTATTTTTGTCAGGAGTAGGGTTTATTTCAGCCTCCTGTTTTCCGCTGCCTAGTTTATGTGGGAGGCGTGGGCCTAAAATAAAACTAGATTGAGACAAATAATTTTTCTCCGCGATGTCAAATAATTGGCAGTGATCAGGTCTGTGTCAGGAGCTGAGGTCTGAAGGGAACCGTGCTCTTGCTCCCGCAACGTCTCTTTACTAAAAATGAACCTGTGAACCTCCAGTGTTTTCCAAAATATGTTCTGTGGGATTCTGGTTCCTTGAGAAGATTTGCAAAAAGCTGTTTGTCGGCCAAGGAAGTTTGAGAAAAGCTTCATATTGTGTTCCCCATTTGCAGAGACCTCCACTGAGCACACTCGCCCAGGGAAGGCTCCGAGAAGGTGCCGGAGTTCACCTGTGTGTGTCTGCAGTGTCCCATCCTGCTCTTTCTCACTTTTTCTCGACTACATGACTTTTTATTTTTTCCTTCACGTTTTATGTAGCACTTAATAAAATCCCAAAGAACACACCTTGGGCTACTCTGTTGTAAATTAATAAACTTCCTTTTAAGAAGGGCCTCAGAGTTTGTTTGAACAGACTGTTAATCTCAAGGGCATGACTTGTTTATCAATGGTGAGAAAACGCTTCATTTTACAAACCAAAATATTAGCATTTTATGGAAATGCGTTGAAAGTTTGCTTTAAAAACGTTGATCAATTTGGGGGGTTAGCTTTCTCCTCTGTTCAGAGCGGGGGTTGCATGAGATCGCTCTTGCCTCTTCCAGTTCCCATATGGAAAACTCTGATGAGATTTATGTTGAATGTAAAAGTTACTTCCAAAATGTTAAAAAAGTTTTCATTTTTAGCCTGTCAGCTTTGTGCAGAAAGAGCCTCTGTGTTGACCTGAAAGGAGATGTTGCTTTATTTTATAGGGGCTGAAAGTTTGCTTTTACATAGAGTGTATCAATTAAAATTAAATTTTCTAGGGGCGCCTGGGGGCTCAGTTGGTTGAGTGTCTATCTTTGGCTCAGGTCATGATCTCGGGGTCCTGGGATCGAGCCCCACATCGGGCTCGCTGCTCAGCAAAGAGCCTGCTTCTCCCTCTGCCTCTGTTGCTCCCCCAGCTCATGCTCATGTGCGTGCTCTCTCTGTCTGAAGTAAACAAATAAATAAAAATAAAATTGGGTTTTCTACGTGGGACAGAAGAGTGTGAACTAATAGATTAAACAGGATGGAAACTCAGGTCTCTCGCACGTAAAAGCAGTTTTGGAGAGAGGTAGCCTTGGGCGGGTTGGGCAGCTCCCCAGATTGTCAGGACCCAGGGTCCTTCAGCCACCCTCTGCCATTCCTGGGGTATGACCCTCATTCTTACGGCTCAAGAGAGCCAGGGGAAGAAGGGGAAAGGGAGGTGCTGATGCCTTTACAGGAGACTTGTGGGCAATACCACCCACTTCCACTCAGCTCTCATGGCCAGGGCACAGCTGCAAGGCACCCAGTAGCTTCCGTGGAGCCTGGCAATGTAAGTGAGCTCTTACCTGGAGGCCAGTGAGCCCAGCTACAGCTGGGGTGCTTGATGAAAGAAGATGGACATTAGGTGGATGTCAGTTAAATTCCAAAAACCCTTGGCTGGTGTCTCCTGTGACTGGATACACAAGAGTTAGGGGAGAAAGCAAAACCAGGTCTTTCACTCTTGCTGTGTGAGGGCGGCAACGGTAGGTTTCCTGAGGGCTGGAGCTTGGGACACGTCCTCAGAGTCAGGAACCCCAGCCCCGACCTACCAGCCCTGTTCTTTTTTCCCCCGTTCTCTTATGTATGTCGAATGCCTTCCTTTTACGCAGATGCCATTCATATTATTTTTCCTTTTTGCTTATATCCCTATCTTTGCCTCTTTTCCAGATGGACCTAGATGAAGACACTGCTGAAAAATTTTACCAAAACTTACTGGAACTGGAAAAGCGTGTTAGGGTCACCATTCAAAAAAACATAATCAGAGCTGACGATGACAGTGTCTGAAATCTGAAACATCGCACACCTGCTGTGCTTTCTGGGTTTTTGTGGAGTTGGATGATGTGCATTTGTGGTAGACAGTGAGCTATAATTGTCTCTTTTCCTTCCTGTCAGGATTATCTCTAGGATTACGGGTGCATCTGTATATAAACAGGAGAAAAAGATCGATAAGTAAAATACGACTTAGAGGTTCTCCAGAATGGTGTCACATCAGAGTTGTGCTAGAGTCACCCAACCAAGTGTGTGCTTATTGGTTCTGACAACTGGATCCCAAGCTCCACCTCAGGTAGAGGTGACCCAGGCACTCACTGGTCCTCCTTTTGGCCTGGCCCCTCTCTGAGTGGTAATCTGAGCTTTGTTCCTTTTTTTTATGGACAGTTTTCTTAGGTCTTATACCTTATTTCTTCCTCCACGGGGTGTTTCTAAAAATCCTCAGATTGTGGGGTGTCTGAATAACTCTGTTAGGCGTCCGACTCTTGATTTCCACTCAGGTCATGATCTCACGGTTGTGAAATCGAGCCCTGAGTCAGGCTTTGTGCTCTGTGCAGGGTCTACTTGGGATTCTCTCTGCCCCTCCCCCTGCTCACGTGTACTCTCACTCTCTTTCTCTCAAATAAATAAATAGAATCTTTAAAAATCCTGAGATTGTTAGACTCCTAACAGACCTAATACAGATATCCATGTAGTTCATCACAGGAACAGAAGAATATATATGTTTGGGATACTGGAATTTTTTCTTATTTTGAAAGTATCTTTCATTGATGTTGAGGTAGTCAGTGTTAATATTGGGCTTGACCTTTAACACCATTTGCAAATGTGTTCATTGCTGACCAACCTGTTTTTCATGATTGTATTTTAATGTATGCAAACTTGCAGGAAAAACTATTTACTCACATTGTTTCAAGGAAGTTTTCCAATCGAATAATTGCTGGCGGGATATCTGCTGGTATCAGAAGTGGTCGGAGGTGGTTAAGACTTAGTTTGTATGATATGAAGACAGGATGCTAAAATGCCTGAATGTTTTTAACCCTAAATATAACCACTATGCCCAGAATATAAGAAAGTGGGCGAAATCTTGAACGATTTAATAAAAGTCAAAAGTTGCATAGAAATACAGTTTCTATACATATTCTGTATGAGTTTCTGGTTATAGTTTCTCAAATTTTGTTGCTAAAGATATTTTTAATAAAGTTGAGCATTCCGTATGTGCAAACGGGCGGTGAGGTTGGGGAGCTGAGAGCAGCTCCAGGTTGTGCTCTTGCGATCACTCACCCTGCAGGTTTGCGAGAAGCACTTTACTGTGAATCCCAGGCTTCTCCTCTGTAAAGTGGAGTCCTTCTCTTTCTGCTCCTGGGTGTGGAGGAACATTAAATGCAATAATACGTGTGAATGAATAAAGAGCATTTTTGAGAATGATGCCAACACGGTTTTTATTAGAGATGGATAAACCAGAATGTCATGGTTCAGGTGGCGCAGCAGAAGGTTCTGAGTGACGACAGTTGTCCCCTCTGAGAGCTGGCTGGGTTTTCTGAATGCTGAGGAGGCAGAGAAGATCCAGGGAAGCAGGAAGGCACCGGGAGGAGCGTGGGCTCTGGGACGACGGGCTCTGTCTGGGACAGCGAGGACACTGGGTCAGATTTGGGTCCAGTCATTAACTCGATGACTTAGGGAAAACTACTTCAATTTATACTTTCATTGAGTCACCGAAAATATTGCTACCAATGCTTACTTTGAAGAATTGTGAGATTGTGTCCTAGTAGACGGTCGGTCGGTGCAAACTGTTACTTATTTCTGTTCTATGATAAGTGCCCAAAAGGAGACTTAGAGCATGAACTCAGTCCCCGTCTCATGCTATTATGATGTTGGTTAGTGCTCTACATATTTTCTGAGCCATTTTATCAAATTTCCTTGAAATGGAGAACAAATCACAGCCCCCCCTCAAGTACATACCCCAAGTGGCATACCTCAGCAGTTGGTTCTTGTCATTAAATTATCCCAGATTTCACTGTTTTTGTACCTGAACTTAGATACTAGGTTGAAGATTCAATTATTAAGAAGGGCTCCAGGAGATGCCTGATTTTTTTCCCTTAAAAATGGCTAACCAGATTTCTTTGGACTGGTGCATTTATTCTGATTTCCATGATGGATTTAGCTTAAGTCATTCATTCATTCTGCAGATACGTATCAGGCCTTGGCTTTATGCACTGTTGGGTTTTGAGGATAGAGAGTGGACATGTGGAAGATAGAATGGGACATTTCGAAATGCATTTAGTAAGTGTTCCAGAAGGAGGGAATTGAGAAATGGGAAAGAGGCAACATTTGAAGAGAGAAAAGCTGAGCATTTGTCAGATCCGATGGCAGCTGTGATCATCAGATTGAGGAAAAATGACGATTCTCAATCACAAACCCAGATACAATGAAAGTGCTGAGGGTCCGAGAAACGGACTTGCCCGTCAGAGACAAGAGATCACTAATGAGAGTTCTTGAGACTGACAGCAGACTTCTTCCCGCATTGCCTTAGAGAAGACAAGAAAATAGTAAGCACTGAGTGAAATTAAACCCATGTGAACTGTAACTTCAGAATGAGGCTGAAATAAAAATTTGAGACAAAAGTTGCAAGTTTATCACTAACCCTTTCTGACAGTTTACCTCTAACATTCCTTTTTTGAAAAAGATTCCTGGGAGATGTATTTGGAGACGAAAATGGAATCCTGCAAAGCAGAAGTGAGATGCAAAAGGAATAATGAGTAAAGATACTTGCAGTCATGTAGATAAGCTTTAAACTCTGACTTTCTAAAGCAATAACAAAGATGGCTAATTTCAGAAGGAAGTAAAGCAAAGTGGCCGTATGCAAGCTGGGGGAGTTGACTAAAGATACTCAAGATATCAGATACGCCATTTAAAAAAAATATTTTATTTATTCATGAGCAACACAGAGAAAGGCAGAGACACAGGCAGATGGAGAAGCAGGCTCCCCGCTGAGCAGGAAGCCCGATTTGGGACTCGATCCCAGGAGCCTGGGGTCACGACCTGAGCCAAAGGCAGATGCTCAACCGCTGCGCCCCCCCCCCCCCCCCCGCCCCAAGCATCCCAAGAAAACCACTTTTAAACTCACGAGTCCAGGGAGAATTCATATTGGAATCTAGAAAATATTTGCAATTAAACCATGAAAATTCTACATGCGGATGAGTGAAGCTCCTCTGAGAACTACTAAAGGAGAGATTTATAGATGAGTAGATTAGAAAAAAGGCAAAATTAATGACTTCACTCTACTCAAGAAGTTAGAGGGAATATGGACAAATTCCAAGAAAGTAGAAGGAAAGAAAAGACAAAAGCAGAAGATAATAGGTGTACAGTGAAAACAAGTGAGAGTTGATTCTTTAAAAAGAAAAATAGGGGAACTTCTGGTGAGGTGAATATATGCAAAAGGAATAGACTGGTAAATAACAATGTAGGACCCAAAGGGGGAACATAAGTACAGAAGTAGAGATTTTAAAAATGGGAGCAAACTATGAAAAAGCTTACACTATTTTTGGTGGAATGTTTACAAGAAAAAAATGTTCTTTAGCAAAATGAACACAAGCAGAAACAGAAAACCTGAATACCTGAGAGCAATTGAAATCTGCATGAAGAACACCCTTCTTTTCCTCTGTGGGATTATTGAAGGGCAGGACAAAGAATCCTGGTAATTATGGGACTGTATATCTTGATTGTGGTAGCAGATACACAAATCTGTAGGTGTGATGAATTGTATAGGGCAAAATACACCAACACAAATAAGTACAAGTAAAACTGAGGAAAACTGGAAAAGGCTTATCAATGCCTGCATCGTTTTTGCAAGATGTTATCAGTGGAGGAAACTGGATAAAAGGTACATGGAATTCTCTCGATTTTCTACTCCTATAAACCAACCTACAATTCTTTCAATAAAAATTTCAATTAAAAAAGGGCACAACCATCCCTAGATGCCAGATAGGATTAGTGACGAATTCCTCCAAACATCAAAAAACAAACCTTAGCTCAATCCTAATACAAACCATTCCAGATTATTTGGAAAGGAGTGCTTTTTACAAAGAACGTTTCATGAAGGCAGCATAACATCTTTACCAGACAAGCACGGTCCTTTAAAGGAAAATCATAGGCTGAATTCACTTACCATAGAAAGATGTCATAGCTGAATATAGCAATATATTAATAAAGCGAAGCATGACCAGATTGTATGTATACGAGGAACACGGGACAGCTCAGCACCAGAAGAGCTAATAATGTAATTCATTACATCGAGACAGAGCTTGAGCGAGGGGAGGGGCAGAGGGAGAGGGAGCGAATCATCCAGCAGATTCCCCACTGAGCGCAGGGTCCCATGTGGTGCTCGATCCCAGAACCCTGAGATCATGACCTGAGCCAAAACTAAGAGTCGGATGCTTAACCCACTGAACCACCCAGGCGCCCCTGTGAATCATTGTTAAAAAGGAGGAAAAGTAATAGGCTCCTCTTGGTAGATGCAGGAATATATTTAATAAAATTCAACACTCATGCAATAGTAGAAACATCTCAAGTAATCAGTAATAGGAACTCCCATATCCTGCAGCCAGCAAATACCCTTGGCATCACATTCAATGAAATATTGGGAGCGTTTTTTTAAAAGACAGGCACCAAGTGCATACATACATCTACTATCCCCATTTCTTTTCAGCCTTGTACTAGAAGTTTGGACCAGAGGTTAAAGCAAGACAGAGAAATAATAATGCTCTCAGGATCAGAGAGCAAGAAAGAAAATAGCTATTTGCAGATGACATGGAGCTCTAAAGGGTCAACCAAAGAGACACACACATTAATTAAAAAAAAAAAAAAAAAAGTCCATTGCATTCCTGTGCATGAAAAAGAAACAGCTAAGTGACCCTTAACAGGAGACTAGGTGGTTATGCCCCAACAGTCTGTAGAGCAATTTAAAACTAAAGACCTAGAGATACTTGGGTCAATAGGGATAAATCTAAAAATACATAATATTGAATAAAGACAGACTTCAGAAAGATGTATGCAGCTTGGTTCCACTCATAGTTTAGGAATACCTTCGTATGTGCAAAGAGCAAAAGTCCCATCAAATTCAGGACACTGGTTGCTCTTGACGCCTGGCTATGGGAGAGCCACGGGGGGATCGCACTGGTGCCTGGGATGCTCCTCCTAAGCTAGATTGTGTGCACGTCCGCACAGTTCGGGGTGGACAGTGTGTTGTGTCGGTCTCGCTCTTGGGGTCAGGCAGGGAGAGGAGTAATTAGAGTCGTTATTTGTGTTTTGTTTCTTATTTTCTTTGCTTCTCAGTGGGCTCCTTTCCCATCTCCTCATCTGGAATTTCATCAGGCTGGTCAAGTTTTCTCATCTCTCTTTTTTTTTTTTTTTTTTTTACTACTCATTACCTGGGGACCTGGGATCGAGTCCCACGTCGGGCTCCCGGTGCATGGAGCCTGCTTCTCCCTCTGCCTGTGTCTCTGCCCCCCCCCCCCTCTCTCTGTGTGACTATCATAAATAAATAAAAATTTTTAAAAAAGAAACACACAGTTTTGTTGTTAGTGATTCATAAATGGGTTTAAATCTGAATAGGGTCCCAGGTGCAGCTTTAGGCAGAGGCCATGCATAGATTTCTTTCTTCTTTAGGCTAGGAAGTACCTCTATCCCATTCTTTTCTATTTAACAACCAGGATGGTGCTGTATTCTCTGGGTTGTTGATTGCAAAAGGATTTCCATTTATAACTATCATTTACATTCTGTAGTTGAAAAGAAAGCATATTCACAAGCACACATTTTCTCATTTCTGAGATGTTTAGAAAGGAAAATGATTTTTTTTGTGGCCTATGAGTAAGAAGATGAAATGTTAAAATAAAAAAAAATAAATAAAAAGTAATCCCCCCAATCCTATCCCCTGAATTAGTTCTGAACCAGGCTGGATGCAGGGGGATTTGAAAAAAACAGATATGAGGGGTAAGAGGGAAGGGCTGGGAAGGAGGGAATATTTGATTTCAAGGCAGTACTTCTTTCTTTCTCCTGCTTACAACTGGAGGTTCAACTCATTCCAGAGAGATTTACAGAGAAGTGGAAGTTCTCTGTTATAAAGTGCTAAGGATAAGTCATTTTACCCTTGGCCGTCCATGACAATTCAGGCACACAAAGAGAATCAAAGCTAGATTTTAAAGTTCAGAGTCGAAATGGATGGGGAAAAGAGCAAATAACCAGCTGGAGGTAGATCTAGCTGGCAGATTATTAGTAAAGGCCTGGATCAAAGATTTTATAGGAATAGGGTGATCATGACCAAGCTGTTCTCCTGAGTGCCCAGAAACTGAAGTGTCTATAGCAAAAAAACAAAAACCAAAAACAAGATGAAAACACTGGAGCTATTGAAAACACAATCGAGACATGGACAAAAGGATGATATTATGACAACCACCCATTACATCATATAATAATATAATGGTGTAAATAAATGACATTGCAATCATCCCAAGGTCTGTCCTGGCTTCTCCTTCAGCCAGTTGTTCCAAGTCTGCAGCAGCTGGAAGGCCACTTCTTTAGTTGAAGTCAAGTCGAAGTTGAAGCCAAGTCTCTGGGAATACAAGCAAGTAGGTCTTTCTTACCTGGTGCAGGTGGATGTAGGATGGGAAGGAGAAGCTGCTGACCGGGCTCCAATGCCCAGAAGCTTCCTGGAGCTCACAGTTTCCTCTGGCTGTCATTCCCAGAGTATAATGAGCACCGATCCTACAAGATCCAGACCTTTCCCTCATCTCTACAGGGGTGAGCTCCCCATGGAACAGCCACACACCAGAGCTTCTGCTCTTTCTTCCCTCACGGGGCACCGTTGAGCCCTGGACCTTTCACATCGAATCAATGGCACTGGCCCCAGAATGGGACTATTCTGATTGCCAGGAGTTTTAGAGTTGTCAAATACAAATCTCTTGCCCCTAGAGGAGCTGAAAGCGGCCGAATGGAGGGGCTGAGTTCCACTCAGATCAATGATATTTCCGAATTGTCCAGCAATCCAAATTTCGAACAACCAAATTGGTATCAGTGATTTATTCAAAAATAATTGTGGGACAACCGGCTAGTAATCGAAAGAAGTTAGACTCTTACTTCATTGCTCTAGTAGGCCAAATTCGAAATGTGCCCTAGGATCTTTGCTCAGAGTTACCCTCATGTTTATCTTTATGGCACAGTTGACCATAACAGGGAGATTATCCCAGATTTTTGACATGGGCCCAGTGTAATCACATGAGCCTTTAAAAGCAGGAGAGAAATAGCAGAGCTCAAGTCAGAGATTTGAAGATACAGTAGATGCTACCCTGTGGCCTTTCGAGAAACAAATCACCATATTGTGGAAAGGCTGTGTGACTAGAGAGGATGGGTGTCCTCTAGAAGCTGAAGCTGGGTGCCCAGCTGGGAGACAACAAGGAAACAGGGACCTCAGATCTACCGGGCAAGGAGCTGGAATCCTGCCTGGCCAATACCTTGATTTTAGCTCAGTGAGTCTCTGAGCAGAGAATCTAATCAAGCTGTGCTGGACTTCTGACCTACACAATCGAGAGATAATACATTTGTATTGTTTTAAACTGCTAAGTTTGGGGATCCCTGGGTGACTCAGTGGTTTAGAGCCTGCCTTCAGCCCAGGGCGTGATCCTGGAGACCCGGGATCGAGTCCCACATCAGGCACCCTACATGGAGCCTGCTTCTCCCTCTGCCTGTGTCTCTGCCTCTCTCTCTGTGTCTCTCATAAATAAAATCTTTAAAAAAATAAATAAAGTGCTAAGTTTGTGACAGTTTGTTATGGCATGCAAACAACTCCTTACATCAAAATAAGTTCCAGATGGATCAATGAGGAATGAATCCAATTACAAAAGAACTAAAACTTCCTCTACAATAGATTATCATAAATAAAACTAAAACAAAATACAAACAACAAATGGGGAAAAAGTATTTGGAACACATATTGAGAGTCATTGGGGTAATTAAGCTCATACCTAAGGAATGTACATAAATCGATGGTAAATTCTAAAGATGCTTAATCTCACCCATAATAAAATGAGCTCGAAACTACATGTGTTATCTTTTCACTGATCCTATTAGCAAACATCAGAAAGTTTTGTTTGGATGTGAAAGAAGAGGAGAACAGGCATTTTTTAAATAAAGATTTTATTTATGTATTTGAGAGAAAGAGCTCTAGCGAGAGCATGAAGACAGGGTGGAGTGGCAAGGGGGAGACACAAGCAGATTCCCCGCCAAGCAGGAAGCTTGATGCAGGGCTCGATCCCAGCACCCCGGGATCATGACCTGAGTTGAAGGCAGATGCTTAACCGACTGAGCCACCCAGGCACCCCAGAAGAGGCATTTTTATTTAATATTATTTGCGATGTAAATCATGAACTCCTTTGAAGAGCAATTTGACAGTATCTGTCAAAATTTGAAATGCACATTTTGTTAGCAGCTCTACTTTTCCAAATTTATCCTCAAGATACAACTCATAAATATGTACAGAGATATTTACACGGGGCTATCGTCACTGCCCTAAAACCGTTACTGCTGAATGTGCTGCAGAACTTTAAACTGCTTGGATTTTAGAAAGATAAGTCTGTGCACACAACACAGTATTTTTTGTAACAACTCTAGTGGGAGTTGGTATAACAACCTGTAATCAAACCCAGTAATATGTCAGCAAAAAGATATATGAATTCACATTAAGTGGTATAAAGGCTATAAATAGCCTCACATTTGCTCAGCTGTAGTTTAGCCGCCAAATGACTGTGCCAAAAATTTGAAAAGACTTTCAGTTATTTAAGCTGTTTGGGCTTTGGAATTGCAGACAAGGGATTTTAGACAAGAACACTCATTGCAGCTTTAAAAAAAGAATTTTTTTTTTTTTTTATCCTGCAACAGCAGAAGAGTAGAAAGACTTAAACAGCTTTACCCAGCCACAGGGTACTGGATAAAGAATGATGTCATAGCCATAAAAATGTAAGAACAATATTTAAAGCCATAAAAATATTAAAAGGAATTAAGTACAAAGAATATAAGCAGGTATAGATGGATTATTTATTTATTTATTTATTTATTTATTTATTTATGAGACACACACAGAGAGGCAGAGACACAGGCAGAGGGAGAAGCAGGCTCCCTGCAGGGAGCATGATGTGGGACTCGATTCCGGGACCCTGGGATCATGACCTGAGCCAAGGACAGATGTTCAATCACTGAGCCACCCAGATGCCCCATGGGTTGATAAGTGAATAAAAATAAGGTGCTGTGAAGTGTGTATATTTTGCTTCCAGTTGTGTTACACACACACACATACACACACACACACACAGAATCTCGAGGCATGGGAAGAAACTAAGGTTTTATGGTAGTGACTGGTTGTTCCGGGAAGCTGAACAAGACCCGGGCTTTCCTCTGCATTTCTCTTGCATTGAATTTGTAGTTTATATATTTTATTTTCAATTGCCAGCACGTATTACTCAAAAAGGAAAAAACAAATCTCTAGGACATTAAACGTGTAGCTCAGATTTCGCTGCCTCCAGGCGTCCTATGTTGACCTTGCCACCTCCTCTGATGGGGGATATTTGGGAAGATGGTCCTGAAAAAGCAGAGAAAAAGTGATGGTGGGGGCGGAGGTGGGAAATGGATTGAAGTATTTTCCAGAACTCCAGGGTGGACTGCAGGCAGCTGGGGTGTGTCCCCTCGTCCACACCATGGAATCATATACCCCGTTATATTACATACGATTCCTTACCAAGAGCCAGATTTCTTTCTGCTTCAGCCTGTAATCGAAGACATCAAGTCAAATGGAGAGTCTTCTCGAAGGCGGCTGCAGTTAGGGGTGTGGTGGCAATGGAGGGAACGCAGAGGAGATGCCCGGTGGGAACGGGAACTCAAGGATGTCCTTACCTTTCAAACAGAGCAAAAGACTGACCGGAATAACGATGCCAAATGCCAGCTGGTGGGTGGGGAGCTCGGGGACTGGCCAGGGCATGGGGGGCCGTGGGGTGCCGCGTGGGGGGCTGCCCTAGGGCAGCAGGGGTCGCCCTCCCGCCCAACCTGGGCCCAGGTGCATGGGAGCGCAGGGCCCGGGGTCAGCTGCGGGCAGGAACCAGCCCTGGGGAGCCGCTCTCAAGGCTCCCGGGGCGCATCTGGGTTCCCGGCCTGCAGGTGCGGCGCCGAGCAGGTGCGAGTAGCATCCAGGTGTGGTGGGCAGGAGCGGCCACCCTCCCCGACCCCAGAGGGCCCCCCGCTCCGGAGGTCAGGTTGTGGTTTCCTGTGGGTGACATGTTCTGCTTCTCTCCCAACTGGACCTAATTGTCCAGTGGGATGGGAACTGGTGGTGGGGTATCTGTTACTTGGGTGACTAACCGATCGGAGGGAAGAACCATCACCTTTTTATTTTATTTTATTTTATTTTATTTTATTTTATTTTATTTTATTTTATTTTATTTTATTTTATTTATTCATGAGAGACACAGAGAGAGAGGCAGAGACACAGGCAGAGGGAGAAGCAGGCTCCACGCAGGCAGCCCGACGTGGGACTCGATCCCGGAGTCTCCAGGATCACATCCTGGGCTGAAGGCCGTGCTAAACCACTGAGCCACCCGGGCTGCCCGAACCATCACCTTTTGAACGTGGAGAGGATCAGAGACTCCCAGAACGCCAGTGCCTCAGCAGCTGGCTCTGCTTCTGGATGCTTCCCTTAGCTGCCTTTCCAGTGCAGGGGCCTGGAGAGAAAGGCCTTTAGACCTTAACCAGTACATTCCGTTACTTTGGGGCTCGGGGCTCGTAGTTTCTGCTGGTGCTCGGTATAAAGGGTTCAGTAAAAATCCCCCTGCGTGGATGGAATTTACCGACACTATTACCCCAAGCAGCTCTTTAGTGCTCGACAGCACCTTGACCATGCCCAGCGAAGGTCCCCCAGATCCCCCACAAGCCCGGTGACAACAGTGCCTTCCCCCCAGTAGCCCCCACACCGTGCGCAGAAGCTCAGAGAGGGCCTCGTTATCAAACTGGGTTGAGCCAATAACTCTAGCTACCCAGGTCCCGGGCACGGCTCTACGTGTGTGATGTTTGTTTTTTCTTGTGATTTTAATGCCGTGGGGCCAGGCACCATCAGGACCCTCCCTTTACACATGAGGCAAGGAGTAACTCGCCCAGGGCCCGGAGCTGTAAGCAATAGAGTCGGGGTTCAAAGCCAGCCAGTGCAGTTCCAGACGGTGCGCTCCTAACTACAACCCTGCATCCTCTGTCGTGACAGCGTGGTACGTGCAGCCTCTCCGTGCATGTGCATGTGTGCACCTGTGCATTAACCGTGAAACAAAGGTTTGGATTCTGGGCTCACAGAGCTGCTGAAGGGTGTGTTTCACAGCGTGTGTTGGAGCTTATTGAAACATTTGTCACCATGTGGGAGGGAGACGGGGAAGATGTATTTAGTAAGTCCTGGCTAGTGCCTTTTATTTATTTATTTAAAAAAATTTTTTAAAGATTTTATTTATTTATTTATGATAGACAGAGAGAGAGAGAGACAGAGAGAGAGAGAGAGAGAGAGGCAGAGACACAGGCAGAGGGAGAAGCAGGCTCCTTGCAGGGAGCCGGACGTGGGACTTGATTCTGGGACTCCAGGATCACGCCCTGGGCCGAAGGCAGGTGCCAAACCACTGAGCCACTCAGGGATCCCCTGGCTAATATCTTTTAAATACATGGGCCTGCTTGCACCCCCCGGACGCCTGAATCCTTGGGCCCCCACTTTTCCTCGTGTCTCTTTCCCGGTCCCTTGTTTGTATTTCCTTCAGCAAGATATCGCTGCTGTATCTGGAGGGCAGGTGGGCCGCTGAGCCTGATGATGCTGGCACCCCACCCCCCTTGGCTGTCTTCTTTCTAAAAGAACAGGGCTTTGTCAGTATTCCAGGGGAGGTGACGAAGGTACAGAGAGGATGCAAGTTACCTAAGGTCGCACGGTGGGAGGTGAGGCATAAAGGACCCCCCACTCACCGTCCCTCCTGGTTCGTGCCCTGAGTGACATGCACATAGGGCTTCCAGATGAACTTTATTTCTGGCAAAATGGGACCGGGGCTAAAAGTAGATCTTCCTAGTGCCATGTGAGTGGAGATCAGCGTGCATGGACGAGGCCTTTGGCCTTCGCTCTGGCGCACAGCCTGCCTTCGTACGCGGGTGGGAAAGAGAAGGACGGCGGCTGACCGTGGCCGAAGAGCACACCTGCTCGGCCCCTTTGCTTAGTCTCACCTGCAAGTCACCCCTCCTTCCACAGGGAGGGCCCGTGGAGGTGGCCGGAGGTCTGGCGACTTCTGAGCAATGCCATGGAGACACATGACTGAGCAATACCATGGAGACACATGTCATGGAGCCTTTGGAAACTTTGGGTGTACACATGTGAGACAAAAGAGTGGAAAAGACCATAATGTATTATTAGGGAAATAGTTGTGACCTCACAGGCACTCTGCATGAGTTTCCTGGCTCACACTTCAAGAACCATCGTTCTAGCACCAGCTGCCGCTTCTTGGTGTTCTCTCGGTTCACCAGACACATTTTGCTCCCAGAAAGTTCTGGAAGGGGTCAGAACAGTGGGTGGGTCAGAACCCAGCTAGGCTGTGGCTTCCCGCTTCCTTCTTTTTCACCTAATAGTGATTGATGTGTTGGAGACTCTGAATTTTAGTTCTGAGATTCCCTCGCCCAGGGGCTTTGTGTTAGTTCTAAAAATAAGATGGGGAAACACAGCCCTCTCAGCTCTTCTGAGCTCTCCTTGAAATAGGACTCATTACTCTTTTGGGGGGGAAGTTCTGGGTCGATATTTATAAAATGCTTAGAACAGTATCTGGCATACAGCAGCTACTGCTGTATTAGTGTTTATTAAAATAATTAAATAATAAATAGATAATGAGCTGCCAAGGGCTGTGATGTTGAGTCTAAGGCTATTTACCTGACCTTCCCCAGGGGACATTATGAGCTTCTTACTTAACCACATAGGGAACTCGATGGGAGTTGTGCTCTAAGGGATAGCTGACTTCTCTCTGTCTTGCTGACTAGGGCAAGAAAGGCAATAGGCCCCTTTTATTTGGGGCATAGGCCAAACACGGGCTCCCTCACATACATTGGCATTTTCTGGCCCTTGCCGAAATGAATAAAATTAAGATAAAAAAATTAAGATCAAAATAATTTGTTATTGAAAATAATTATTATAAGGTTACATATGATAGCTATAATTATGTAATGTTGCTATGCATAATCCTATCACATATAATTCCGTAACGTGATCATTATCCTAATTATTAAAAATTAAAATGAAGATTTAAGGGAAGTTAAAATTAAGATGACAAGAAATAAATATGTTTTTAAGATAAATTATCCATAATTAAAACGAACCACCTCAAATTACACCAGATATAAAATAGCAGAGCAATTCTGCTGGGGGTAGCGGTAGCAACCACTGAAGATCAAGCCATGCCTTTGGATGAAATAAAACAAGTAAAAGCCAACATAAATCCAAGTTAAGGTTGCTTTTCCCTCTAGCAAGGCATTAACACTGAGACAGTTGGGAGCTTCCTGGAGGAACGCGACCCTCTGCCCACGTCAAGTTTCTGTCCATGGGCTGCAGGTGATCAGGACGTTTCATTGTATCTGCATTTCCTTCTGGAAGCCACGTCATTGATTAAAAACGCTTTGTTCTTATAAATTGCTAAGACATTTGTAAACTGAGGCAGACCCAAGTTTTGCTGGATTGTGATCTCTATTAAGTTAACTATTTATTTTTCCTTTCCTTAGCTTTAGGGCAGCCAGGAGTGCCTGAGGAAGGTCACCCAAGTCCCACCGGGGGTGGGGGGTTGCAGGGTGTCAGCCTCTTCTTTGTCCTCTGCTTGCCTTCTGCTGGGGGGACCCAGGCTGGGTCTGAGCCTCTTGGTGTGAGGCTCCTCTGGGGCTGGAAGGTTCCTACCTTAAGATACAGGTGATGGATGTCCCACCTCCAGGAACATTGCCCTTCCCGCAGCCGTTTCTTAGCTAAAGGCACAGGACAGCTGCCGATGTTTTCATACTAGAAGTTTCTGGGGGGAGTAGAGGCTTCTTTTATATTCCCACCTCTTTTCATGTAGTGGACACACAGCACCTGGTTGTTAAACCAGAGTTCCATTTTCTTTTCTTTTCTTTTTTTTTTTTCTTTTTTTAAGATTTTATTTATTCATGAGAAAGAGAGAGAGATGCAGAGACACAGGCAGAGGGAGAAGCAGGCTCCATGCAGGGAGCCTGATGTAGGATTTGATCCCAGGACCCCAGGATCACGCCCTGAGCCCAAGGCAGATGCTCCATCCTGAGCTACCCAGGCGCCCCAAGAAAGCAGATCTTGATGTAAATTTTAAGAGTTTTATGGGTTTTTCACTTTGACTCCGTCCTACCAACTCCAGGGAGCGCTGCCGGACAGTCCTGTTTAGCCTGTCGGGCTTTCCTGAGGCTGTTCCCGGCCTAGGACAAGGCCTGCTGCCCCCCTGGGCTGCGGGGCTCTGGGGGTGGGAACACCAACGGAGAAACTACTTCCCAAGCGTGTTCTGTGCTATGTGACTCTGCTGCAAGATGCTGTTGGTAACAAAAGGGAGGAAGCAGGAAAGAAGGGAAGGAGAGGGAAGGGGGGGAGAGGGAGGGGGTGGGAGGAAGACAGCAAGTAAGAAAAGGGGACCGTTTCCAGAGGAATCTGCTTATAGTGGAACGTCCCAAGGCCTTTGTTGTGTGGATACCGAGTTACCACAGGCCTTCGCCCAATGCGTGTAAGCACAGGTGCTTGAGTACTGGGGGTTATCCTGTGTGTTGGCAGAGTGAATTTAAATAAAAGTTAAAAAAAAAAAAATAGACACAGATTGCCTCTTTTGAGAGCATCCGGTGGCAAGTAGGACCAGTGGACCCGCTTTGGGAACGGGTGTCCATCCTTTAACAGAAACCACAAGGTCGAAGGCTCCTCTGTGTGTTGGCTGGTGCTGGAATTCGTCTCCTTCCTGACGATGCCTGGATACAAAGACTGGAAAGAAGCCTGCTACCATCGCCACCGCGTCGCCTCTCACTGGGGGCCTGTGTCTATGCCTTGCAGCCCCTGCAACACCTTCCGTACTTCCTAAAGATCTACGCTTAGCATACAGGATGCAGCCACAAAAATGATTAAATCAAAATTAAGCACTGGGTGTTATGCTCTATGTTGGCAGATTGAACCCCAATAAAAACAAAACAAAACAAAACCAAAAACCAAATATTCTCCAAAACAAGAAAAAAATATGCTTTTAAGACCCTGGCTGACCTACTCAAATATTGTGAGTCGTTAATGAGCGGCTTATGGCTCTTTGTGAACCCCTTCGCAGTGACACCTCCTGGGGGCACAGATGTGTTTGGCAAAGGCTCGGGCCTCAGACTCCTTCTTAACACCGCCCCCCAAGGCAGCCGTTATGAGGGCCTGTTGAGCAAAGAACCTGCCTGCCAGACGTGACTTGCGTCGTGTGAGAAGGTCACAGTGCATGCTGCTCTCATGTTGCTGTGCCTGTGTCCGGCTGCAGGCTCCCTGTGGGCAGCCCGGGCCCAGGCAAGGGGCGCTCACCGGGCTGCGGCCTTGCTCTCGGCAACGTCTGGCCCGCTCAGTACTGGCTACTCCTAGTTAGGGCTTTGTGATTGTTGGCTCCATTAAAACAAAGTAAAGGGTTTAGTAAAAGGGGAATTTAGAGTCCGAGTGAGAAACCCTACTTTGACTTTCTTACGCAGCTTTCTCTCCTTTTGGGAATTGCCAGGAAGGCTCTCAGACGTGCTCTGGGGGGCACTCACAGGTTGCATCTTAGAGCATCGGGGGCGGGGGGGGGTAAGGCAAGAGCATGAGTATGTATGGATGTGCTCTCTGGGGGGAGGGTGGGGTTGTATTAGATGGAAAATGTGGCCCCATGACCCCTCCCCATCACACACACACACACACACACACACACACACACACATACACACACATACTCTGCAGGGACCTTTAGCCTGAAACACCACTGAAATACAAAAATGGTGATGGGTGAAGACCAGACTTTCTAGAGCAAAGTTTAGGATCATGTAGTAGGAGGGCAGGTGTTCTAGGGTGGATGGGAAAGGAGATCAGTTGGGAAAGGCTTCATGCCCTGGGTGGGACTTCAGCGGGATTAGAGGCATTTCAGCATAATCTCAATGTTTAGCTAATGTGATCTTTCCCTGATTTCTTATGATTAGGGCCACCGGAGACTGTCACCCAAGACCTTATCATCTTCTCACAGGGTGCTTGCTTGTTTGCAGGTGACAGACGTGAGAAAAAGTAAGTGTGTGTCACGCACGCGATATACACACTCAGATAGACCTCGTTGCTTCAGTCCTAAAATGTACATTTTCGCATTTTAACTTCTCTGAAATTGTGATGCAGCTTCCAGTCAACAGCATGTCAGTTTAATTGGCAGCATGTTTTCCTTTCTTACTGGAAAATAATGGTGTGTGTCATGAAATATGGGATCCTGGGTCAGATGAAATATGGTAATGAATATTCATGCACACATTTCCATATGTATAACTGTACATGCTTGTGCATATGTATGTCTGCACTCACACCAGTGTTTGAGCCTGCGTGAGAGACGCGGTTTGCTGTCCTCTTCGGTAATTTGGGAAGGATGAGCTGCTCTGGTAGGCAGCAGGCTTGGCCCTTTATTATCCGTCTAACCTGGGTTTGGATGTGTCTGGTCTCCAGTTTTATAAGGAAAACTAGACGAATACTAATTCAATGCCAAACGACGTCTAGAACACATGTTGAATTAGTTATGGTTGAGGGGTCTGTTTTGATCCATGTCTTATCAACCCATTTTCAAGTCCCAGGAGACTAGGGATTTGTATCTTGTGTTGACACGGGGTGTGCTAAGTTATACACCATGAGCCTAAGGGAAGGAGACAGCCGTAATGGGACCTTGTTTCATTTAAATAATTTGCGAGGACACTGCTCATCAGTCTGCCCAGCTTCCTTCCTCCGGCTTACTTGCCAGGCACCTGCAATCCCTGGAGAAAGAACAAATAGAAGAATAAGACACTTGTAAGGTTGTTCGGCGTCAGGTACAAGGTGAAGGGTGCCACCGTCCCCCTCGGCTTGGGTAGGTACGAGTCACACACATTCCTGTTCCTTTAATAGTTGTGTCTGTTCCAGCAAAAGGGGAGTCTCCTGGTCCCCTCACCAACATCACAACGCTCCTGCAGGCCTTAGACACGAGGATGTCAATCCCCCAAAAGTAGAGCTGACCCTGGAACAAACAGCATGTGGGCTATGGGGCATCGACCAACCGCCACCTTCCGTGGAGCTGTCGAAAATCCATGTATACCTTTGGACTCCCCTAAAAACAAAACTACGAAGAGCCTACTGTTGACCGGAAGCCCTACCCACAACCTAAACAGTCGGTTAACCCGTACTTGGTATGTGTACCGTGTATTATATACTGTATTCTTACGGTAAAGTATGCTAGAGAAAAGAAAATGTTAAGAAAATCATAAGCGAAAATCCATTTATAGTATTTTTTGAAGAAAATCCCCATGTAAGTGGACCCACGCAGTTCAAACCTGTGCTGTTCACGGGTCAACTGTACTTCTGGGGGATTGGTATCCTCGTGAACATGGTTTAACCGAAAACTTTTAGTAGCAAGACCCCTGCCTCTTCTCTTACAAGCCTTTCCAGCCCTTTCTCTGCCTCTTCTCTCTGAGCTCCAGCCCCGCTCTTCCTCCTCCAGGACCCACTTAACCCCATGCTTCTTCTCATCTAAGGACCTTTGCTCGGGTTCATCTTCCTTCTAGAAACTCAGCCCCTCCCCTTTTACCTTGTTGACTTCTCCTTCCCCGTCAGGTCTCAGCTTACCCATCCGTCCTCAGAGAGGCCTTCCCTGTCCCTCCAGATGAGGTCGGGAGGCTGTTCTAGGCTAAGAAGCACCTGTACTTCCTCCTAGCACTCTTTATGGTTGTGATCAAAGAATTAATGGAATACCTGTTTTCTTATTTCTTATTGGCTCTCCGGCCAGAGTAAATGCTCCAAGAGCATTATATATCCGTGTCCCCAGCCCCTGGAGCAGGAACTTTATATATATGAATGAATGGCCAAACAAGGAGAACTCTGATTAGCTGAAAGTACTTTTCCCTTAAGAGGTGAACTACTTTTTTTCTTTTTTTTAAGAGGCGAACTACTTTTTTAAGTCATCCTAAGGCTGCTCTCACTTTGAGCGCCACCAGTTATAGCAGTCTGTAGTCAACACTGTTGTTTTGAAGGCGCTGAGGATGGAATTCGGAGACAGGGGAGGTCTTCCTAGGCTCAGAAGGATCTTTTGCAAAGAAAGCTTCTATCAGGAAGAAAAAAACTCATGGTTAGCCTGCAAGGACTGTGTGTCACTTCATCATGGTCACACTCCAGGCTTCCTGCACTTAGCTTCTTCATTGTTTGCTCTTTTGGCTCTTGTGAAGTACAGGGTGAGGTCATGGAGCTGGAAGGGAAACTGGGAGGGGAGAGAGAGAGCGTGGCGTGTTTTCTGGACAAACACCAGCCTATCAGATGTCTGTCTTTATTGGATTAGATTCATAGACATGAACGAAAAGCCTGGAAGCTGGCCCTGCAGGCAATGATCATGCCTTGTTTCCTGTTCTCTGTAACGAGGGGATGGTCCTATCACATAATGGTGCTCGGGAGAGATGTTTGTTGGATGAATGAATTAATGAATTCTCAAGCCATAGGGCAGTGGGTGTTTTGTCCCCTGGCCAGCCACCACCACATCGCATTTATTATCTTGGCTGGGGGTTGGAATGAATGCTTCACGGAAGTCGGGCCCCTCGTTTGTATTGCAGCTGGTGAGATCACAAGGAGAGAAAATGAGGGAGAGAGATGGATTCAGGGAGAAAGAGAACGATCTGACTGGAGCCACGGCATGGGCGTAATCTAAAATCCAGGCATGGGGCGAGTTTTTGTCTCCTTGATGTGTCCTGGGCCTCAGACACATATGCTGCCTCCTATCTTTTCTCGTTGACAGTCCAACAGATGAGCCACTAAAATGGATTCTCGTCCCTCAATTTTTTTCTCTCCTTCTTAATCTTTGCCAGACTGGATAATTTCCCCCCACCCCTAATTTACTTTCTACGATTCCCATCGAGGTGCATTCCCACGCACAGGCCTATTCAGCGCGTTCAGCTGAACTCAGCCTCCCCTGGGCTTCAGAGGTTGGCTGCCTGGACTTTAACCAGGGTGAAGAGAGGACCGTGCCCTTCATATGGCCCAAGTCCTGGGAAGAGGCACCATCTTTCACGTAGATGTCCAAGTCAACATTGTTCATCCTCTTCATCTTTGTGACCCGTTGAACACAGAGCCAGTCCTTCAACCTCTCTCATATGGACCATGCCTCCAGTTTTATCCCAATTCTCATCTGGTCCCTTGAATCTCTTCTCTCCATTATGGCCAGAAATGTGTGTCTAACCAGTTGACAGGGCTACAACCTTTCTTTCCTTCCAAACTGTGAAGTGGCCAGACCCAGGCAAAGCCCACACTCTTTAGCCTGGGATGTAAGAAGATCTGTCCCTTCTATGCCTGTTAGCTCAGCTTATTGATCACTAGCATCCCTTCTCATCCTCAGAGGTGCTCCAGGGTGGATGGTAAATTATACAGTCGTCCCAAACATAAAGCCTTTTATGATCTGCCTCCTACCTACTTTTCCAGCTCTGCCTCTGGCTCATCACTGCCCGGGCTTCCTCCTCAGTCTGCAGCAGGATGACATCAGTGGTTCAGGTAATCATATGCAGATAGGACAGTGTCTGCAAGACGAGTGCAACCGTTTTATCTGTGTTGATTGTTGATTCCTTAGGAATGGGAAGGCCTGTCCTAGAGCCCTCGGTTGACCCTCTGGATCAAAACAGACCCCTCAACCAACACTAATTCAATCCTCATGTCTGATTGTCAACAACTGAGTCACATGCCCTTTCCTGAATGAGTTCCTGGCAGGAAGAATAGAATTACCATGACTGGTTTTATATGATCATTTGGGGTAGGGTAGATGTTAGAGAATAGACAGCCATTATTTTATTTTTGAAGATTTAGTTCTTTATTTTAGAGGAGGCAGGGGAGAGGGAAAGAGAAATGTAAGCAGACTCCATGCTGAACATGGAGCCTGACGTGGGGCTCGATCTCATGACCCTGAGGTCATGACCTGCACCGAAACCAAGAGCTGGATGCTCAACAGACTGTGTCACCCAGATGCACATACAATGTCAATTTTACTTGAGTTTATCTTTGTTTATTCCACTTAACAACAAAGTTCTTCAGACGAGGGCCTGTGCTGGAGCCTCTCACCCAGTGCTTGGCATTAGCAATTATTGTTGTTGAATTTTTGGGTGGAAGTAAGCAGGATGGGGTGATGTGGGAAGAGCAGGGGCTTTGGAGATAAACAGAAATAGGCTTGATCTCAGCTCTGTATTTATTGTCAATGCAGGATCCAGCTGAACTTCTGAATGCAGATTTCTCATCTGTGAAATGAAGCAAAGATTACCTCCCAACACATGTAACCCATATAAAGTGGCTGCAACAGCCACAAACATTACCTCACCTTCTTACCATTTTTGTCGTTTTGCCCTAAGAAAATTTTTGAGTGAGGCTGTTGTCACGTTTGTGTGTATATGTGTGTTCGTGTGTGTGTGTGTGCACGTGCACGCAGGAACACCTAGAAGGAAAATGAGGGAAATATTCTCTATATAAAGTGTCATTCCTGCTATTGCCATCTGGAATTTGTAAGATCTTTGCTGACTATTTGACCTATATGTGAAAAGAAACCTCTCCTAATCTAGTTTTTATTCCAAGACAATGTTTCTAAGGTGTGATTAGTGAATTATCACAGTCTCCGAAGATGATTCATGTACAAAACTGTCATGGTCATATCATTTAGAGGAATTCAGCATGACATAATTTTTCCCCAGACGTTCACCATAATCTTAGCATATTGAAAGTTTAGAGAGGCCCCTGGGAGAGAGATTTGTTTTTATTGTTTAACCCACGTTTCCCCAAACTTATTTTTTTTTAATTTAAATTCAACTAGTTAACATAGTTAACTAGTTAACAAATTTAGTTCAGTTTAGTTAACATGGCATTATTAGTTTCAGGGGTAGAATTTATGATTCATCAGTTGCATATAACACCCAGTGGTCATCCCATCACGTGCCCTCCTTAATGCCCCTCACCCAGTTACCCCAGCCCCCATACCCCTCCCCTACAACAACCCTCAGCTTGTTTCCCAGAGTTGAGTCTCTTATGGTTTGCCTCCCTCTGTTTTCATCTTATTTTATTTTTCCCTCCCTTCCCCTATGTTCAACCGTTTTGTTTCTTAAATTTTATATATGAGTGAGATTATATGGTCTTTGGCTTTCTCTGACTCACTTCACTTAGCGTAATACCCTCTAGTTCCATCCACATCACTGCAAATAGCAAGATTTCATTCTTTTTTGATGGCTGAGTAATAGTGCATGTAGATACACACCACATCTTTATCCATTTATCTGTCGATGGACATCTGGGCTCTTTCCAGAGTTTGGCTCTTGTGTACACTGAACTTCGGGACGCAGGTGCCCCTATGAATCACTATGTTCGTATCCTTCAGATAAATACCTAGGAGTGCAATTGCTGGGTCTTAGGGTAGCTCTATTTTTAGCTTCTTGAAGAACCTCCATACTGTTTTGCAGAGTAGCTGCACCAGCTTACGTGCATTCCCACAAACAGTGTAAGAGGGTTCCCCTTTCTCCCCTTTCTCCTCTATCCTCGCCAACATCTGTTGTTTCCTGAGTTGTTAATTTTAACTCATTCTGACTGGTGTGAGGTGGTATCTCATTGTGGTTTTGATTTGTATTTATTTTCCCGATGCCGAGTGATGTTGAGCATTTTTTGATGTGTCTGTTGGCCATCTGTATGTCCCCAAACTTATTTTAACTCAGAGTCCTTTTTTCCTCTTGCACTTTGTAGCATTTGTGGGAATATCTTCTGGGAAATCATATCAGTCTAATAACTAACTCCTGGCCCTGAAGATTACATGCTCGAACCTGCCATCTTCCTCACAAAGGAAGGTCATTGGTTTACAAAGAGTGAACAGACTTTCAACTCTAGATCAGAGGCATTGGTGGGAAATTGACTGAAAGCAAGTGTTTTCACTTTCTGTTTGTTTCGAAAGTCATCTCATACCTCTGGACTGAGCTTGAACTGATTCATCTTCAAAGCCTTTGCTAACTCCAATATCCTATGGAACAACTCCAAGATGACCAGTATAAACCAGATGGTTATTTCTATATTACCAAACACAGACTTGTTTATTTTCTTTTTAGTGATAATTAGGATTAAACAGTAAAGTACGGTTGAGCTGTAGAAGTCTTAAGTCTGGGGATTCTGATCACTCTGAGTCACATTTCAGAAAGCATGTTCTCCTGAGTGTAAATTATTGACAACGTCTGCAGGTTATTACTTGTTTTCTATACTGAAGGGATATCTGTTGAGAATTATAATAGAATTATATATAATAGAATTATAATAATATAATAGAAGAAAAATTTACTCATCTTATAGCTTCTCAGATAATTATGAGTCTCGATTCTAGAATTGTGGTCTCTGTTGTGTTTTTAGTGCAGAGGCTTTTCCTCTTCCTGGATCATGACACCAGGAGTGAGCCTCTGCCCAAAGACACAGACAATGGGGGCAGCAAGGCTCAGATCTGTCAGCTTTTCCACTTTTGTGGGTCCCAGTTGGCTGGATAAGGGACAGAGCTGGGATTATGAGATCACGTGTCTTCAAGTTGCTGGGAATTCCTAGAGGAGTCCTAGCTTGCTGTTCTTTTCCATCCATAGCTTTTCACTCTCTTCCTATTCATGTAAAATGCCTTCCTTTTAAACTCAAATTTTATTAATCCCATTTTCCTTTAGGACCCAAATTATATCTGCTTTTGCTTTCATTTCCAGATGGACCTGCACGAAGACACTGCTGAAAAATTTTACCGAATTTGCTAGAATGGGAAAAGTATGTTAGGGCAACGATTGACGTCTCATATCTTACACTGATTATGAGGATCCCTGGAACCTCCTCAGCTCCCACATGCACGCCGGGTGCTGCGATGTTGTTGGTGGGAGCACTTGTAGTGAACCAGCCCCTGGGACCACAGGGCACCGGGTTAGGAGGGTGTTGTGTATGTATTTGTTTGAGTGTGGACCTCCTAAAAAAATGAAGGGAAATTCTTTAGGAAAAATACCATTCAAATATGAATTCTTTTTTTTTTAAGGATTTTATTTATTTGAGAGATAGAGACACAGCATGAGTAGGGGAGAGGAGGCAGAGGGAGAGGGAGAAGCAGACTCCCTGCGGAGCAGGAAGCCCAATGTGGGGGCTCAATCCCAGGACCCTGGGGTCATGACCTGAGCTGAAGGCAGATGCTTAATTGACTGAGCAACCCGGGTGCCCCTCAAATGTGAATTCTTATACCTATTCTACAAAATTCTATCTAATCTTTTGTGCAATCATATTGAAATAACTGTTGGAATCACTCATTCTGCTCATGCTATCCTAGTGGCTAGAGCTTAAGCTGAGAGAGAAAGAGGCTGAGCCCTGGCGACGGCTCTGGCTCTGCAGGCACCTGCTTCCCACTTCCTGCAGCTCACTCCAGGTTAGACCTCAGCAAGAGTGTGCACAAATTTCCCAGCAGCGGATTGCGTAATTACACAGCTTCACGGATAACTTGCATACATTTTCTCTCTACCACATGCTTTTGGAATAGTATTTTAATAGAAATAATGTGGAGTCGAGAAGCCCCACGCCAGTATTGGGTGTGATTCCAAGCAACACGTGTAAAGTGTGTTTGGAGTCTTTATTATGTGTTTCCCTTTGACCAGGAAGGTTTCTCCCTTGCCCAGCGTCACAGCCCAACCTGAATGGAATTAAACTGGAGCGATTGAAAGTAATCAAACCAATTGCATTCGATTTCATCCGCAGTTTCTAGGTAGTGCCGGCTACTGGGACCCAGGACAGTAGTGCTTTCTCCGCCCCAGAGAGACGACGGGAGAACCTGCATTTGGTTCATATAACATCTAATTAGGAACAGACCTTTTCTCCTACACATCTCAGGTGGGCCGCATCCCCAGCCACATCTGAGATATCTCAGCACCACGCTGCTCCACCTGGATCCCGCTGAGAACTCCCGGCGTGGTCAGGTGCACGCATGGGGTGGGCGCTTTTCTCCCGGGAACTGCTGCCAGCTTTGCTTGATACCATCGCAGTCCGATCCAGCAACTTCCAGTTGTTCTGTTTTCCCAGTTTTGTTTCTCTTCAACCACGTGAGCTATGATTCCTTAGGGTCCTGACCAGTTAAAATCCTTCCTTCCCCACCCCAGTGTGGCTTGGGCTCCGCAGGAGCATGAGGCCTGAGGCCCGGCCTCCCCATCTCCCTCCTTCTGTCCTCTGTATCCAAATGCCTGTGCAGGGCTGGGGTCCAGCTGCAGTCCTATGTCTCTGGCAGGTCTTGCTATGCCGGCTGTCATTGATGTGGGGCTGTTGACTTCTGTTTGGTTGGCACAGAGGCTCCTCTGGCCCCGGGGTTCTTGGAGTGGGGGCGGACCTCTCAAGTTCCCCTCCCTCTGCCTTGCCTTCACCCTCAGAGGGGCTGTCACAACTTTTACCCAATCATGGAGGGCTGTGGGAAACTTTGGGGTCCCTCTCAGCAGCCTGCACCACCATGGGACCCTGGGTGACAGGCTGAGCCACCATCTCAGAGTTTTCTAGATGCCTCTGCCTCCGGGTGGAGCGTGGATTCCCTGCCCGCTGGATGGGTTCAGGTGATGAGGTGAAAGCCCCCTTTCCCTTACGGCAGGGGGAAGGGGTATAAATGGGGAAGACTGCTTCCTCAATACACCTCTGAATTAATGATGCATGTAGTAAAAAAATGTCAGGTTCCCTCAAAATTGAAGTATGAGTTTTTCCTTCTCATTATTTTTAATTTTATTGCATACGATTTTCAGTTATAGGGTAAGAAAGTATTTCAAAGTGAAAATGAGGGCATAAGCCATTGTACATTGTGTCAGCGCCCCCCACCCCCGGCTTTCTGAGAGAGAAGATAGGACAGGAAAGTAGTATCCTGGCCCTTGGTCCTCATTCACATTACCATTTAGAGATTTTGCTTATCGTGAGCCTCAATTTTTTTCTTTTCTGTAAAATGGAAGCAGTTGTCTCACCGATTTCTTACCCTTCAGAGGCTTTTGCAAAGGCTTAATACAGTGGTGTTTTAACCACCTCGCCAGATTGTCTCTGAACAGTGCTCCTTTGGGGAGCACACTGATCCCCCGGGGGGGACCATGGGAGGAATGAATGACTTGAAGCTGACTCGGTGCAAGCCGTCCTGGAGCTCAGTGTGCCTCGGGAAGACTAGGGCTTTGCCCTGTCCTTTAGGGCATAATGAGTTAGGGCAGCCACGGCCCCCGCAGCAGCTTCCCGCCTGGTTGCGTTGAGTGGTGCCAATAAAAGTGCTCATCTGTTGTATCGAAGGAGGAACACATATTGGACTAAATGATAAGAACATGAAATCTGTGTGGATGGAAGGTTCGTAATGCACAATTTTGGGGCAGCGCAGGACACGTCATTTTAAAGAGGGTGTATCAGGTCCCGGAGTGGGAAGGCCAGGCAGGCCTGGGCCCCTCTGACCTGTGAAGACACAAGCACGGTCACAGCGAGGACCGTGCAGAATGTTTATTTCTTGAGTTGGCAACACAGGTGTGCTCAGGGTGGGGGCTTGATGGCACGCAGGGAGCAGGGCCCAGGCTGAGGCCACATCCCCAGTGGCTTGGCCTGGACGAAAGGCCCTGGAGGAGTGAGACAGATCCTTTGGGAAACTCCCCCTTGGAGCATGCTTGAAATGCAGACAGACAGGGTTTAGGCAGGAAACAAGGAGGAAGGACATACAATAAGGGGCTGGGGCACTTTGCAGGGGGCTCTCTACACTGTGGGGCCTGCTAGCTGGGGCCTGGGCCCGTGGGAATAAAGTAAGTGTCCGTGAATCCCTCCTGTGGCTCCGGCCTGCCTTCCTCGGTTGCTTTGCTTCTTGGGGAGGAAATGTTGGAGGAGGTGATACAAATTGTTTACTCTTCCTTTATTAGGATCCAGAAAGTGTGCTCTGAGTGGGTAGAAAGCAGGAATGAGAAAACCAAAGTGGAGCCACCTGGGAAGAAAGGAAGGAAGGAAAGACTTCGGTGTTTGTTTGTTGGGTTTTTTTTTTTTTTTTTTTTTTTTTTTTTACCAAGATGAACAATTTACTCCAGAAATAATTAACAGATCAGTGCTTTTCACAAGTACTTATTAATGAATTCAGTGAGATCCAAGAATATATTACATCTCTAAAATATAATAGGTTGCAAAAAAAAAACCCATCAGAAATGACAGTGTTCTTACAAATCGCAAAGAAACATTGGACTTCTGTTCCTGCTTAGGATGTAGAAATCAGCAAGAGCGTTGTTCTCACCCTAACGAGAGCAAGCCTGGTAGTCTTAAAAAATCCTATTTTTTTCTTGCCCTTCAGGTAGCAGGTTTTTTTTTCTTTTTTTTTCAGGGAGCAGGTTTTATTTCTAGCACCTACGAGGATGCGTATTTCCGAGAATGCTCCTATGCCCACCGTTCCAGTGAGGACAGAAGACCTTTGTCCTTTGCCAGCAGGTGGCACCGTAAGAACCTCCTATAAGAAAAGGGGCGACCAAAGTAAGCAAGACCCCGAATATTTTTCTTTTCGGGGAAAAGTCTAGTCATCAGTGGAGATGCACAGAATTGGTGGCATCAGCAACACGTGGGCACCGCTTACAGCGTTTTCAGAAGATTCGTCTCTCCCCTCATTTGTCATATGCCCGTCTTGCTCGTTCAGTGAAAGATTCTATCCCCATAAAAGGAAAAAAAGGCCCGAGGGTTTAAAATAAAATCGACACACATTATATACTACTTTCTGCAGCTTCTTGAGGAACGCATCCCTTTAGCAAGTACGATCTACGTTATTGTGAGGTTACCTGGGTGGTTAGGGCCGGAGGGTGCTCACCGTGTCCTCACGTTCCTGGGCTGCCCTGGGCTGCAAGGATTCCTCGTGCCCGAATATCTCCCCGATAGTAAGCAATCTCTCAGACTCGGGGGGGACCCTGTGCCGGAGGTAGTGGGCGTTTCTGACCTTCGCAAACAGCTCTGAGAAGGTAGGTGTTGTGGACTCGCCTTTCCAATTTCCTGCACATTCCCTGGGGTTCAGGGGGCTTTGTCTCCCGGCCTGGGGGTCTGGCTTTAGGCTGGCATCCTCCGACCTGGCCTCATCAACGTGTGCTCTTCCACTCTCGCCAGCTGGGCTGGAACCGGGGCCTTGATCTACAGTGTGGGTGGAGACATCTCCATCCTGACACAGAGTAGAGATGCCCTTGTTGGACTCTTTGCCCTTCGGGGGCCTTAGGCAGTCTTTCTCTTGGGCTTGTGTCTTCTCGGCTGTGAAGTGGGAAGCCTTGTAGTTTGGAGGTAGTGACTGTTCTTTGCTTTTCACGGAGTCCCTTAGACCAGCCTGATGGAAAGGAGGCACCTGTGTCTTGGATTTATATATCTCTTGGGTCGTGTTGGTGGCCAGTGCTCTGGGGAAAGAGGTAAAAAGAAGAAAGATCTGTGAAAGCCAGCAACAAGGCCCATATTTGGAATTTCCCAGTTGTTAGGTCACGTTTGGTGTGGAATTAATTGGCTGAGGTGATGAAGTGGCTGAGAAGGAGGTGGTCAAGCTATGGGGAAGTGTTTCATTGCTTAAGGAGGAAAGACAGCATTTTCTTAGGGAGAGGATGATTCAGGGAGGTGAAGTGGGAAGGAGGATTCAGTAGCATCCCCATGAGGGTAGTAAGCATTTTCTCACCTAACTTTATTAGCCTGTGGAACTCTGTGCTTCTGCCTTCCTGGTGGTGAGGGCACAAGGACATCTTCTGGTCTCTTCTGAATTTCATTCCCCAAATAAGAGGAGAGTTTTTTCTTGATAATATCTGCTTTGAGTCAATAAAAAGTGTTACCGGTTGAATTCTGTTTTCCCCAAATGTCATAGGTAGATGTCCTAACCCCATAGCACCTCAGAACTTGTAGAAATAGGAGATAGGGCCTTTAAGGAGATAGGCCAGTTAAGAGGAGGTCATTAGGGGGAGCCCTAATCCATGGCTGGTGTCCTTATAACAAGGGGAAATTGGGACACAGAGACACAGATAGAGGGAGGACAGTGGTGAAGGGATGTAGGGGAAAGACAGCCACTGGTACTCCAAGGAGAGAGGCCTGAGAGTAGTCCTTCCCTTAGAGCCTCAGAGCGAATCAGTCCCCCAGACACCTCGATCTTGGACTTGGAGCCTCCAGAACCACAAGGCAATAAATAAGACAGCCAGTTAGTGGTTCTCTCTGACGGAAACCCTAAAAACTAACCTAGTAAGAGAAGAACAGAAAGGATTCTGGACTGGAAACTTGTTCTCTGGGCAGAGAACCAACGTACAAACGCTCTCAGACCGCATACACATAAGATGGATTTGGCAGGACGGGGGAAGACAGAAAAACTTACAGCAGCTCCCCAGTGTTGACCTAGAACATGTTAACAAGGATTTAGAGAAATACTGAGATTAGAGGTTGAAACTGGCTGGAGGCCCGTGGAGGTTTTGTTTGAATGTCTTACTTGGCAAGCATTGTGTTTTCAAGACAAAATAACTGGGCGTGGGCGATACCCAGAGATGGTGCCCTATTGTTTCATTCACCTCAATTATGTGACCTCCTACTCGCCTGACCCAGGAGTTGCAACTGCCGGGTACGATTAAGTGGGTTTTTCACTCTTTGAGTAAATGTTTCAGCATCTTGGAGTCATGGCTGCTCTGGAGGACCCTGTTAGCCTTCAGGACACCTCAGGAGTTGGTGACTTGGGGTTGAAAGTCTTGCACTGGTTTGGGAGTGAGTTCCCTGAATGTGCATGGGGTCAGCAGGCACCAGGCAGAGGGAATATGACCAGATAAGGGGACTGGAACTCACATTAAACTCCTAACACTGCTTCATCTGATCACTTCTTTGCGAGGTAGTCAAGACAGGAGACTGTCTTTCGTGAGCCCTTCTTCCCCTGTTGTTTCCTTGAGTGTGTGTGTGTCTTTTCCATGTAATAACCTCATCTGTTTCCTATAAGCTGAGAGATTTTAAGCTACTTCTCCCAGCCAGGCCATTCTTCTGCAGTTTGGCCCTGTTGAGTCAACAGGCTCAGAAATGAACATAACTTTCCTGACACTACATCTGTCCTCCGTGTTCCCTTGTGGACACACGGCACCTGGATGTGTCCAGCTGTCCCACTCAATAAGATTAATTGAAAACCAACTTTGTGCCAGGCAATAGACTCTGGGCCCTGGACATATAATTACTCGCAAAGCTCTGACGATTCTACTTTCCAAATATCTCAAAATACTCATTCTCTTCACTCGGCCAATCCTCTGGTTTAGGTCTGAATTTGGGGATTCTCTTAAACCTTGCAGCCAGGGTGAACATGTCATCTCATCTCCCCACCGCCAGACCCTGGAGGGTGAAAACTAAACTCCTTTGTAAGACCTATGGAACTCTCCATGAGCGGAGACACTGCCCATACGGCCTTGCCTCAACACCGTGCCTCACCTTCTCCTCGCCCCTCACCCTCCTCAGTACTGGACTATTTGGAGCAAGTTATGCTCATGCGGCGCCTTTGTACATACTGTTCCCTCTGGCCTGGGTGTGTCCCACGTGTCCTCCATGCAAACCGTGCTGCCCCCTGCCCCATTCTCCTCCAGGATTCTGCTTGCACACTGCTTTTTTTGGGAGATCTCACCTGAGGCCCTTTGACATAGGAATCTTCTTATGCTCCTGCCCTACTTTGGAAATAACTCTAATTTAGCAATTAGTATTTTCTTTTTTTTTTTTTTAAGATTTTATTTATTTATTCATGAGAGACACAGAAACAGAGGCAGAGGGAGAAGCAGGCTCCCTGTAGGAAGCCCGATGTGGGACTCGATCTTGGGACCCCGGGATCATGCCCTGAGCTAAAGGCAGACGCTCAACCACTGACCGTCCCAGCAATTAGCATCTATCATAATTTTTCACAAGCACAGCTACCTTCCAATTTAAACGTGAGCATCTACAGGAAGCGGATCATGTTTTTTTTTTGTTTTTTTTTGTTTTTTTTTTTTTAATATTTAGAATCCCGCATCTATTGGAGTGGCTGTAATACTGTTTTGTAAAGTCTGGTCCACAAAATACCTGTCCCATAATAATCTGCCTTAGTATCGCCTCAGTTAAACATGTGGGTTTTTGAGCCTAATTCCCAACCTGAATATCCAAATCTTTACAGATGAGGACTGGGAATATGCATTTTAGATAATCCACCAACCGGCATATAGTTGAATCTCAGTAACAATTTTGGTAAATGAATCATGGAAAAATACTGCCTAGTGCAATGCCTGATAAATACTGAAATGTAATACATATTATTTCATCCCCTTTTCCTTATTCCCCCTCCCCCTTTCCCTTTATTGTACTGTCAAGAAGCCTGAGGCTCAGAAAGAATATGACTTTCTAAAGGACAGAGGGACGGAGGCCGCTGAATCAGTTTCCTGCCTCCTGGTCCAGACTTTCCCACACTACCTGCCACTGAGGCAAACTTGCTACTCAGCCAGGACACCAGCTACCTCGGGCCTGGCCTTCTGCATACCTCCCCCACCCCTCTCCTTGGAAGTAGGTATATGGTCTTCAGTGTCCTTTTGAGAATGGAAGTGGAATTTAATTAGATGGCTTTTAAGGTTCTTTTCCAGTCTATGAGCGCTCATTGGAGTTTGTTTTAACCATTTTTGCAGACAGGGAAATAGAAAGCAGAGAAGTTCAGCTACTTGCTCAGAATCCTCCTTCAGACCCAAAGCTGTGGGAAATAATTCCCAGGCCAGCTGTTTGGACATTACTCTTTATTCTTGCACCCATATATTAGCTGTGTAGGCCTAAACAGATTTACATTGAATACGACACCTGGCTTTCCTCTGGAACATGCTCTAGCATTTTCAGAGCTTCTGAGTCCTGATACCTGCCTTTAGTGAGAAGGGCCTATAGTTTCCCAGAGCTGGGGGGGTGGGGGGGGGGTCCTTTCTGTGCTGAATTTTGTTGTAAAGCAAAATCTAATTATTTTAATGATGGATGTAGTTTCTACAAATCATACAACTAGTTTGTGGTTTTCTTTCTTTTTTTAAAAAAACTATTTTTAAAATTTAAATTCAATTTGCCAACATATAGTATAACACCCAGTGCTAGTTTGCAGTTGTCAACAAAGCAGGAGTTTTATTTTATTTTATTTTAGTTTAGTTTAGTTTTTTTAGCAGTAGAAGTTTTAATCCTGTAACCATCTTTTATTGATTGATTGACTGATTGATTGATTAAGTGATCAGAGTAAACATTTACCTAACACTTATTGTGTGTTTAGGTACTGTTCCAAGTGCCTAAATCCTCAACTAACTCCATGAAGTGGGGAACATCATTTCTATTTAACTTGGAGGCAAGTGAGGCACAGACTGGTCCAGTGAGCCCCCCAAGGCCTCACCCTAGTAAATGAGAATCAGGATTTCAACACTGACAGTCTGGGTCCAGATTCTGTGTTCTTAGCCACCATGTTTAATGGGATCATCAAATAGAGGAGTTTTCTTTCCCCATTTTTTTTTGACTGGTGTAAGCAGCTCTGGAAGGTCCAAGATTCTGGACACCACCCTGTAGTCCTTTGTTCCATGATGATCAGTAGCTACTAACCAGAACCAGTTTTTTAGCTTACATTATTCTCATTATCACTACTTAACTACTTACTTATCTCCATAAATTGGATGGTCTTCTGAGTGATGTATACACTTGGAAAGGGTTATTTGGAGACAGGAGGTTTTATGGAAGAACATTATTATAAAGAATATGAGCACATGGCTTACAGGTAAAGAGGTCTCTTTGGGAAAACAGCAGAAATATTGGGTCTTTGCCTTCAGAGTCCAAGAAAACACAGTACTGATATACCACACAATTACTTGTTTGAAATTTTCTGACCTAAGCAAAATCTGTAGGCTCTAGTGTGAACACACATAGGAAGGTGATTGAGAAGTTCGTTTTGCACAGAAGGTAGGAAGGGCCTCAATCTCATTGGCGAGTGTTGAAAATGGCCAGATGCTCTTGCTCAGCCCCATCAGAGGACAGCTGTCAGTATGAGGATATTGATCTGTGGTTGCTAATCCTGGGGATCTTTTTTTTTTTTAACTTCCCTTTCTTAATGTGACATGCACATTAACAGTTGCTCAATCAATGCTGACCAAGCATAGAGATGAAACCAAATCAACCCAGATGTAGTGAAAGGAAAGCAGAATGGAAAATAATGTAAAAAGAAAACAAAGGTCTAAAGCAAGAAAAAGCTCATTTGAAACACAGAAGTAACTGGAAGCCTGAGAAGTATTAGCTCAAAAAGCCTCGCTGCTGAGCTGCTGGGGGAAGCTGTGTAACCCAGGGAGGAGGGTGGTGGGAGGGCAGGCAGCCTCAAATCCAGGTCGGGTTAAGTTCTTGCTTCCTTGATATCCAGGTCTCTGAAAGAGCCCTTGTCCTGAGGCAGGGATGCCACTCTGGCCTCAGCCAGGTGATGGCTTGCTGCCCTGGCCTGCCTCTCCCTAATCCCGGAGGCCTCACCTTGCTGCAACCTCTGCAGTTCTTTCTGGAGCTGTCTCTGCTCCTGGGTCAGCAGCTTCATATGGTACAGGCAGATGTGCTCTAATCTCTGCAGTCTTTGGCTGAGTCTGGCTTCTGCCCACCTGGTGTTCTTCCTCTCCAAATCAAAGTGCATATACAGAGGGCCCATGACCATGTGTCTCTCCATCCTCTTCATGGTCTACAGACAATAATACGAGAGTCTCTCACACACCATGACTAACCTGATAGAGAAAGATGGGAGGACTCTGAACATTGGCTTTTAATCAGGTTTCAATATTTGAATCCTGTGTTTTTCTGAAACCACAGCTGGCCACTCAGATGAAGTCACACCATTGGGAAATTTTGCCCTGTTACTAATGAATTCCTAGGGTGACATAGAGAATTGAGGGTAAAATTGTTCTCCTGAGGCTTAGTGTCCTTCCAATAAAATAGCGATAGATGGTAGGTTCCCTATGTAGTCCCAATAAGATTGCCATAAAGATCAAGCATATGAACAACTCTTTGGAGAGAAACAATAGAAACACTTCACTTATACAAGGCATTATTTACTTAATAAGAGAGTCTCTTCCACAATTCCTTAGAGGTTTCCAAAAAGCCTGCACAAGGGTCTGGAGAGGATCTGGGACTTAGGACAGAGCCATTTTCTGGGACCCTTTTTGGTTCATTCATTCACAATGAATGGGTCCATGCAGCCTGTAGCCTACCAGGTCCTAGGTACTACACTAAGTGCTGAGAGTCGTGGTGACCAAGTCACCATTCCCACTCCCAAGGGGCTTTCAGATTTGTGACTATAGAGTCTAATAATACACACTAAATCAGTCAACATTTCAAACATGGGAAGGGTAGGACCCTACTGGTCACAAAACAAGGCAGGTGTCCCAAACCAGCAGTCTGGGCAGCACTAGTGAGCCCAGTTGGGTTGGACATGCTCACCTATCTTCTCAGACCTCTGGTCCTCTCTACCCTTCTTGTACCTTGATGACCAAGCCCACACTGGCTTCCTCCTCCTGGGAACTCTCACATGCATAGGCAGGACGCACCTTCCTCTTCTTTGAGTCCTTCGCAATACTATTTCAGAACATGCCCCCAGGATATAAATGGATTGCTATTGATGGAGCTTTGGTGATAATAATACAGGAAAAAACTCAGTGTTAAAAGGGAGGATTAGTTCAGGACCCAGAAAGACCTTTTAAGACAGCTTGCTTTATAGTTTAAAGGACAGGTGAGTAGCACTTACCTACAAACCCAGAGTTCTCACCATGAGAATGCTGCTTGTATCTTTTGCTATGTCAGGCTGAGTCTGGATTAATGAGCTTGTTTTTCTTCAGGAAATTTAGGAGTTTGGTGTTAGGGAGTGGGGAGGAAGAGGCTGTCGGGGAGAATGTTGAATACTCTTGAAAGCTCTCTCCCATGCCACCTCCCCTGGGCAGGAATGCTAACTCCCTGGACACGGGCACCAATCCCAGATCTCTAAATAGCTCTGTGAGTTAAGGAAGCCTGCCAGCGTCCAGCAGTCCCCTAATGGGACCCATAGTGCTCCTTCTGGGCTGTGTCTATGGGAGCCAAGAATGAAAGCAAGGATTGTTTTACTGTGTTCTCATTCTCTCTCCTTCCCCACCCCCTTCTCTCTTTCCACCTCATTTGTCATCCCACCCCTCCCCCTACCTACCATGCTCATTCTGACTTCTTAGAAATCAGGCCAGGCCCCAAAAGAATGGACCGTTCTTTGTTTTCTGGTTTTTTTTTTTTTTTTTTTTTTTTTTCCTGGAGGTGGGGTGAGGAGAGTGAGATTGTGCACATTTTGTGCAGGAGAGTAATCTTTTTTTTAAATTGTGCATTCTTGCACACCATACTCACTTTTCTCAGGCTTCTATCCATATTGTGTACTTCAGAGCTTATTAAGATTTTCTGTTGTGACATGAGAATTAGGTACAATGAACCTTAAGTCAACTTTTGTGATCAGAGTTTGGGCAACTGCTGTACACCAGTTGAACTATTGGTTATAGAGCAGAATATTAAGTGGGATCTTTACTGTTGCCTGGGGCTTCATCAGAAAACAGGAGGCACTCTTGTGCTACAGTCTAAAGAGACCTGCCAGCTGTATGGCCTATTAATCCCCCCAGAGATTACTGAGAAGAGCTAAACAGTCCCTATTACCCACAGTCATCACCTAGCTAACAAGCTATTATAAGGAGATTACCGGGGAGAGGAAAAGGGAAGGCCATTATTTATTCTCTCAGTAGGAGGTAATTCCTTTTCCAGCCTTCCCACAGGTAATTCTCTCACCTCCAGTATTTAAATGAATAGGGTGGGGTTCCAAGAACACCATCGTAGAGAATGGAGTGCCTACACAGGCAGAGACTGGCAGCTCACTCCGCAGCTAGACTTGATGACCAACAGAACCATAGAAGAGTTCCCATTCCAGCCCTTTGCTGCCACCAGGACTCATGATGGTGAGGGATTTCTTAGAAAAGCTGGTTACTCCATGTCATCTTGAGAGCTGAGAAGGGAGGCTTGCAGAAATAATCCAAGGCTGGAGGATAGGAATGAGCCTTAGTGTGGTGAGTGCAAGGGAATGGTGACCAACCCACCCTAGTTCCCTCTTGGCCCTTTGAGAGTTCCAAAGAGGACCTGAGTAGTTTCCTGGCCCCATGTGAAGGAGCAGAGGGGTTATATAAGGAAGCAGAAACCATGGAAGACTTGAGGTCAAATAAGGTAATAACTTCACCAGAGTGAGCATTGAACCTCAGGTGGGGCCACAGGAAGTAGGGACAGAGAGATCTGACTGAAGGAGAACTTCCTCATGAAAACACCTTGTAAGAGCAGAGGACAGCAGAAAACATAGAACATCACTGGTCAGGACAAGATTACTAATGGTCACACAAGCAACAGTTATATAGGAAGAGCTGTGCCTCTTCTGTTTCCCTTTGATCCCACAACCTCAGAAGGATTAGATACGGAGAAGACCGGGGAAGGGATTAGATATTGAGGAGACAGGGAGGGGGATTAGATATTAAGAAAACAGGAGAAGTATACAAAACAAGACCACATTCCCCATTCCACCCCAAGGTGTTGGAGAAGGAAGAATGATAAAGCAGTTAGTTCATCCCACTCCCTCTCCAAGTCCTTTGGAGTCTGGTGGGGGAAGGGTTTAAATTGTATGTGAGATTGGAACTTCTAAGGGGACTGGCCTTTTTATAACCAGAATGGCCAGGAATGTGGGGAATATGCCCACAATGTCACTAAAAGACAAGAAAGGAAAACCAGCAAAGATAATGATTGGAAATGTAAAATTGTCATTCTTTTTTTTTAATTTATTTTAATTTATTTATGATAGTCACACACACACACACACACACAGAGAGAGAGAGAAAGAGAGAGAGAGAGAGGCAGAGACATGGGCAGAGGGAGAAGCAGGCTCCATGCACCGGGAGCCTGATGTGGGATTCGATCCCGGGTCTCCAGGATCGCTCCCTGGGCCAAAGGCAGGTGCCAAACCGCTGTGCCACCCAGGGATCCCTAAAATTGTCATTCTTACATTGCATTCTGAGAGAAAGGGGGGGGTTTCAACTGCTCGTTAAAGTGGTTATGATTAAAATAAATTTTACAGAATGGATTTTATTAGTTTGCACTCTGCACTTTCCTGTCTCTCTTTTTTATCTGGAGGGAGCATCCTTCTGTAGTCAAAGACAACTGAGATCAAATAATTCTGTCATTTAATAGAGTATATGGCTTTATTCATTAATTTGTCAAAGCCCCTGGTTCCTCATCTGTAAAAAGGGTTCAGAGTATCTTCAGCATAGGACTTCTAACAGAATTGAATGAAAGGATAAATGAAAAGTGTTTGTGCATAGTAGGTGCACAATAAAAGTTAGTTTCTGGTTTCTAGCAAAGGAATAGGAACTAGATTTACTCTTTTATGTGAAACAATTTAAAAATCAGACACAAAATTTATGAAATGATTTTTTGTTGTTCCATTGGACATCAGGTAGAGAGGATGGCAGTCTCTGAAAGAGCAGAAACAAACCAGGCGATCCCTTTTATTGCCCCAGCTTACTGCCTGGGAAGAGGTTTCAGGCCACAGGGCAGGGAAAAGCAGCAAGGCATGGATTCCTGAGTTGAGGAGACAGAGGTAGAAGTCCAGAAAAACAAGGCAGCTAGCCTAGCATCAGCCAGGCAGAGTACCAGATTCAAGAAGCTCAATGAGTCCTAAGCAAAACAAACATACATAAAATGACTCTGAGGGATATAAGGTCTAACTGCTAAAAAAAAAAAGTAACAAAGAAATAAAGAGGGCAGCCCGGGTGGCTCAGCGGTTTGGCGCCTGCCTTCGGCTCTGGGTGTGATCCTGGAAACTCAGGATCGAGTCCCACATTGGGCTCCCTGTGTGGAGCCTGCTTCTCCCTCTGCCTGTGTCTGTGCCTCTCTCTCTCTCCATGTCTCTCTCATGAATAAATAAAGAAAATCTTAAAACAAAACAAAACAAAACAAAACAAAAAAAACCACAAAGAAATAAAGACAGCAATTGTCAATATCATAAATAAGAGAGGTACATCACTACAGATTCTACAGACAGTAAAAAGCTAATAAGAGAATATTGTAAATAAGTTTACACCAACAATTTGGCAAATTCAATGAAAAAGACAAATTCCTTGAAAGACATAAAATGCCAGTCCTTTATTTTATTTTTTTCTAAAAAGCAAATATTTATTTTTTTATTTTTTAATAATACATTTTTAATTGGTGTTCAATTTGCCATCATACAGAATAACACCCAGTGCTCATCCCATCAAGTGCCCCCCTCAGTGCCCATCACCCATTGACCCCCACCCCCCGCCCTCCTCCCCTTCCACCACCCCTAGTTCGTTTCCCAGAGTTAGGAGTCTTCATGTTCTGTCTCCCTTTCTGATATTTCCTACCCTTTTCTTCTCCCTTCCCTTCTATTCCCTTTCACTATTATTTATATTCCCCAAATGAATGAGACCATATAATGCTTGTCCTTCTCCGATTGACTTATTTCACTCAGCATAATCCCCTCCAGTTCCATCCATGTTGAAGCAAATGGTGGGTATTTGTCATTTCTAATGGCTGAGGAATATTCCATTGTATACATAAACCACAACTTCTTTATCCATTCATCTTTCGATGGACACCGAGGCTCCTTCCACAGTTTGGCTATCGTGGCCATTGCTGCTATAAACATCGGGGTGCAGGTGTCCCAGTTTTTCATTGCATCTGTATCTTTGGGGGTAAATCTCCAGCAGTGCAATTGCTGGATCGTAGGGCAGGTCTATTTTTAACTCTTTGAGGAACCTCCACACAGTTTTCCAGAGTGGCTGCACCATTTCACATTCCCACCAACAGTGTAAGGGATAGAATTCACATTCTATCCCTTTTCTCCGCATCCTCTCCAACATTTGTGGTTTCCTGCCTTGTTAATTTTCCCCATTCTCACTGGTGTGAGGTGGTATCTCATTGTGGTTTTGATATTTATTTCCCTGATGGCAAGTGATGCAGAGCATTTTCTCATGTGTGTGTTGGCCATGTCTATGTCTTCCTCTGTGAGATTTCTGTTCATGTCTTTTGCCCATTTCATTATTGGATTGTTTGTTTCTTTGCTGTTGAGTTGAATAAGTTCTTTATAGATCTTGGAAACTAGCCCTTTATCTGATACGTCATTTGCAAATATCTTCTCACATTCTGTAGGTTGTCTTTGAGTTTTGTTGACTGTATCCTTTGCTGTGCAAAAGCTTCTTATCTTGATGAAGTCCCAATAGTTCATTTTTGCTTTTGTTTCTTTTGCCTTTGTGAATGTATCTTGCAAGAAGTTACTGTGGCCGAGTTCAAAAAGGGTGTTGCCTGTGTTCTCCTCTAGGATTTTGATGGAATCTTGTCTCACATTTAGATCTTTCATCCATTTTGAGTTTATCTTTGTGTATGGTGCAAGAGAGTGGTCTAATTTCATTCTTCTGCATGTGGATGTCCAATTTTCCCAGCACCATTTATTGAAGAGACTGTCTTTCTTCCAGTGGATAGTCTTTCCTCCTTTGTCGAATATTAGTTGACCATAAAGTTGAGGGTCCACTTCTGGATTCTCTATTCTGTTCCATTGATCTATGTGTCTGTTTTTGTGCCAGTACCACACTGTTTTGATGACCACAGCTTTGTAGTACAACCTGAAATCTAAATGCCAGTCCTTTAAAAAGAAATAGATCAACAAAATACCCTTATTACAGATGAAAGAAACTGAATTTGTAGTTAAAGTCTTCCCACAAAGTAAACTGGGTGATTCTACCAAACATTTAAGGAAGAAATAAAGATGAACTTTACAGAAACTCTCCCAGAAAATTGAAAAGGAGATATTTCCAGAAAAAAATGTTATGAGAAATGAATACTGTAGAACAATATTTTTCATGATCATAAATATGAAGGATTGTAGATATGGTCTATCATATCAAATATGTAAAATATGTAAAAAGGATAATTATGACCAAATGTGGTTATCCCCAGAATGCAAGGGTGATTGAACATTAAAAAATAAATCAATGTGGTTCATCATCTTAACAGACTAAAAGAGAAAAATATATAATTAGCTCCATAGATAAAGAAAAAAGACATGACAAAACCCAAAATTCCTTCTTGGTAAAATCTCTTAACAAAGACCAAGAGGGAACTTAGTCTCATAAAAGATATCGATGAAAAACTGATGACTAGCAATCATGCTTAATAGTGAAAGACTGAATTCTTTCTTATAAGATCACAGACAAGGCAAGGATGTCTACCTTCTATTCTACATTTAGATTAAATTTAAATTTAAAATGGCATCAAAACCACTCTTGGTGTTAGTGATAATACAGAGCAATTAAAACTTTCATGAATCGATGCTGGAAATGTAAAATTGTATTACTATTTTGGAGAAGAGTTTGGCAATTTCCCATAAAATTTAACATATACTTACACATGACCCAGAAATTCCATTCCTAGTTATTTAACCAAAAGAAATGAAAACATGTACTCAGCAATAAAAAAAAACCCCAAACATTGACACATATAATGGCACCAATAAATCTTACAGACATGATACTGGTGAAGGAATCCAGATACAAAAGAGAAACTGATTCTACACATTTGAAATATTAGGACAGATGCAATTACTCTGTAGTGAGAGATTAGATAACTGGTTGCCCAGGTTGAGAGGTGTGGATGAAGACTGATTGCAAAAAAGGAATGAGGAAGTTTCTGGGGGAGACAGAGGTGGTGATTATATGTTGCATACATTTGTCAAAACCAACAACGTGTAGACGTCAACTGTGAATTTTAAAGTATATAAATTATACCTCAGTAAAGCTGATTGAAAAAAAAACCTAATTTAATCTTGTCAAAAAGATGCAAGAGACTTCTGCTTTCACCATGAAGGATGGACTTTTATGAGAATTGCCCTTCTCCCTTAAAACTTGGAAAACTAAACAAAATATATGAAACTACTGCTTTCAGATGTTGGAAGATAGGCAATGAAGGTTTGTGATCCCCTGGAGATAAGATACAAACAAGGTGAACTCTGTGACTGCCCCACGTTAGTACCTGGATGCAGTTTCCAGGCTGTGGTGCAGGAAGGGGGCACTCAAACAGAATTCCACTGTCTCTTTGAGTTGAGGATCCAGAGAATGGGGTTTGGGCAGGCTTGGGTGGCTGGATGTATAAAACAGAACCAGACAGGAGGTAAATACTTGGTGGGGGCAGAGGGCCCAGAGATCTGCAGAGGAGTCCTTTTGAGTTTTTGGCTGACCTACTTCATGCAAGGATGAAATGTCCAATAAAACTGTGGATTAAGAAATAAAATGGAATATGTTCATATAATAAAAAACTATTTATAAAAAACAAAACAAAAACAAACAAACCCTACTGATACATGAAACAACATGGATTACTCTAAAAAAGCATTGTGTGAAGAGAAAGATGACCATACAAAAGACTAAATTTGGGTGACTTCACTTATAGAAAATTCTAGAAAAGGTAAACAAAGTGATAGAAAGCAGACAGAGAGGCAGCTTGGAGCCAAGCTAAGGAACACAGATGGACTTGAAAGGACAAGAGAAAAGTTCCTGGGGGTCCTGGAGATGTTCTAATCTTGATCGTGATGTGTTTACATAGATGTTTGCATCTGTCAGAATTGTTCAAACTGTGTACTCAATATGGGTGAATTTTATTGGACAAACATTAAGCCTTAATAAAGCTGATTTAAAAAAAAGACATAAGAATCATTATGAAAAGTTTCTACAGATCAATTATATTTGGAGGTGGCTTAGGTAGGGACTCACTACCCTGAAAATTAACAAAGGGAAAGGATCACGCATCTACACTGTCTTTCCTATATAAACTATATTTTCAGGGCGATGAAAGAGTAGATGAAGGAAAGGTTTTTTTTTAGAAGTCTTGGAGCTACTAGATCAGAAGGAATGATAGCAGTAGGAAAACCATTTTATTTTATTTTTAAAAAAGATTTTACTGGGGCAGCCTGGGTGGCTCAGCGGTTTAGCGCCACCTTTGGCCCAGGGTGTGATCCTGGAGACCCAGGATCGAGTCCCACCTTGGGCTCCCTGCATGGGGCCTGCTTCTTCCTCTCCCTCCCTCTCTCTCTCTCTCTCTCTCTGTCTCTCATGAGTAAATAAATAAAATTTTTTAAAAAAATATTTTACTTATTCATTTGAGAGGGAGAGAGAATCCCAAGCAGACTCCCCACAGAGCAGAGAGCCCAAAGCAGAACTCGATCCCAGGACCCTTAGATGATGACCTGAGCCACCAGGCACCCCAGAAAACCATCGTTTAAAAACCTCCATTGGAGTCATGGACCTACGCCAAGTCCTCAGTGGTACTAACATCCTCGGTGGAAGGTCGAGGGATACTTCAGAATGGAGGCATCAGCCAACACTCCTTAAGCTCATGGTTCACACTTAGAGACCTAAGAAAGGGAAAAGCAAGCATATTATTCACCATGAATACACCGAAGAAATATATTTACTAAGATATATTTAACCCAAATCTAGTCAAACCTCTAGGTCTGACTGACCATTCATAGAAATGTGAAGAAATGATTCAACAACTTGAGAAAGCCCAATCCAGAATGGGGGTCTCTCTAAAGAATTATCTGGTTTTCCTGACAAATCTATAGCAAGGACAGAAAAACCCAAGGGAGGGCCACTTGTAATAAAATAGTCTTAAAAGAAATAGCACCCAAGGTGATGTGTGGGCTTCTTTGGATCCTGATTTCCACAAACCAACTGTGAAAAGCACCTGTGGGACAAGTGGGAAATTTCAACGAAAATGGGTATTCGAAGATTTAAGGCGTTTTGCTAATTTTACTAGTTGTGATAATGGGGGGTGCTTACGTTAATGAAGTCCTTATCAGTTAGAGGTACACATTGAAGTATTTACAGATGAAAAGACATGAGCTGATATTTTGTATCTGTTCGAAAAGACTCCAGTAAAAATGAAATAAAATACTAAAACAAGTGCATAAGAGCCTGCATGTGTGGGAAGAGGCGACACAAAAGTGGCAAAGTGTTGATAATTGTTGAAGCTGGGATGTGGGCACAAAGAGTTTATTGGATGAGTCTTTCTAATTAGGAACATGTTTTAAAATTTTCCATAACAAGTAGTTAAAAAATTTTTTTTGAGGCAGCCAGATTGAGGGAAGACTTATTATATTCAAAGGAGTGATCAGTACATTTTTAGCTGAGTTTTCAACAGTAATGATGGAAAGCAGAAAACAGTGGAGTATCTTCAATATCCTGAAAGACAGTAAGTGCCAACCTAAAATTCTGTATGTGGTAAAATAAAGACATTCTCAGACAGATAAACAAAAAGCAGAGTCTGTACTGCCCTAAATAAAATTCTAAAGGATGTACTTATGGCAGAAAGAAACATTCCTAGATGTAGGACCAGGAAGGAATGTAGGGCAGAGAAAGTAGTAGATATGTGGGCACATCTAAATGAATAAAGGCTATAGAAAACCGAGATTTGGAAAATAAAATATTTAATGCACCATAATAAAGCATTGAGCTTTCAAAGGGGTAGGATGGATAATGTGTGAGCTTGTTGGGTTTCTGAAATCCAGCAGCCTTTACCAGAGAAGGGTAAAGACCCTGATTAACATGACATACCCATAAATTAAGATTCATGCCATCATGTCTGGGATGACTATTAAAAGGATTATGTAAGAGAGTATGATTTACAAACCAGTACAGGATAAGAATGGAAATGGAAAAAAAAAAACAAACAATGAACCTAAAATGGGAGAAAGATGGGGAAAGCAGAGAGTACAAACCAAGATGGAAATTTCAGTCCAAATAGATCAGGAATTGTGTACATAAGTGACTAAATGCTGTAATTAAAAGCCAAGAGTTGTCAGGCTGGATTTTTTTTTTTAAGAGTGCAACTTGGCACCAAAATGATTATAAATCTAAATACAAATGGACATGAGGAAGTCATGTGAAATTTCTCTAGTAAATGATGGTCACTGAGATGATTCAAATATTTTATTTTATTTATTTTTTTTTCCAGTGATTCTTTTTTTTTAAATTTTTTAAAAATTTTTATTTATTTATGATAGTTACAGAGAGAGAGAGAGGCAGAGACACAGGCAGAGGGAGAAGCAGGCTCCATGCACCCGGAGCCCGATGTGGGATTCGATCCCGGGTCTCCAGGATCGCGCTCTGGGCCAAAGGCAGGCGCCAAACCGCTGCGCCACCCAGGGATCCCCCGATTCAAATATTTTAATATTGCTCCCCAACATGGGAACTTGAAATGTATAAGGTGAAATTTAAAGCGAGTAGAAGAAAAAAAAAACAGACATCTGAAATCCCAGTGGAAAACGTTAATTCACCTATATCAGTAATTAATGGAATCGGTTAGGAATCGATGAGGACATGGGACATTTGGAGAACACAGTCGCAAATTTAACCTTACAGACATTATAGAGAAAAATCACCTCGCTTTTAAGAAAGGTTCCCGGAAGCTGCCATAAGATATTTCTGCTTACAATTCATTGACTTGAACTTGAGCTAGCTTCAAGCAAGACTGGGCAATATTTTTGTTTTTTCTTTTTTGTTTTTATTTTTCTGGACAGCTGGGTTCGGGGTTTCGTTACTTGGGAAGAAGGAGAGATGTATGCTAGGAGACCACGGATGCTACTACACAGAGACAGCCTAGAGTCACCGAGCGCTCACCACTCTCACTATGTGACAGGCTCCGATCAGATAGGCACTAATTGGTACAAACGTTATTATAAATGCAAATGCAAAGTCTAAAATCACTGGCAGTGCCTCTCTTGTAAGGTGGTTTATCCAGATGGTCAGAATATGTTAATAGAACTGTTTTAGATCATATTCGAAGCAGAGCGCACGCACGCACGCATGCTTTCTTACAGACAAGTTCAAAATCCCCCCATTGTGTTAACGGACACCAGTTTGAAAACACCTGCCTCAGAGAATGAGGCTCACGCGCACATTTTCAAGGCACAGCCCTGGCCTCATCTCCTACTCTCCCGCAGCTCCCCGTGCTGTTTGCATTTTTCCAAAGACGACATGAATTCTTGAGGCTCCAGGTTTTGGCACAGACTGTTTCTTCCCTTGCTGACCCATTCTCCATCCCTTGGCTCTTTGTCCTCCTTGGAGGAATAGGGGTGTGCCAACAGGACAGGCCGGTGCCCTTTATCTTTCCAGAGGGAACCAAGCACACTTTTCTCTCTCCTCCCTTAATGCACGTAAAACATACAGTTTATTTGACATTATTATTACTACTACTACTATTGTTACGCCCTCCAGCAGGAGCCTTTATTACACTTTATTACAGTTTTTTTTTTTTAAATATCAGTATCCTTTTAATGATTTGTTGATTTCTCCTCCTGGTGTGCCTATTCCTTGAGAGAAGGGCCTTGAAAAACTTCTCGGTGTCTTCAGTAGGCACCCCGGTTGCCTGACTCACGATAAGTGTTCAATACATGTTTGCTGAATTAAAACTTAATTCGGAAAAAGTAGCCAGCAACTTAAATAATCTCCCCTGAAAACTTACACAACTCAAACTTTTAATTTTCCTACTAATCAACAGCCAAGAGGACTTTAGTTCTTCTCTTATCAAACTGAGAAGGTGAGAGTGTTTTTAAGGTAATGCCAACTGTCTTATTAATATTTTGAGCTGGGAAAACCGTGACCTGTAGGGTATATCCATGCTTATAATGGTTATCCCATATTAGTGGTAAGTTGACTAATTTTCCCCTATCATGTCCCCTCACCTGGCTCATTCTTGATTTATTGCTGAAGTTTTATCTTTCATCTTTCTGTTTTATATTAGAACAGATAATGTGTGAGCTTGTTGGGTTTCTGAAACCCAGCAGCCTTTACCAGGGAGGAAGGGGTGCGGTGAGGTGCCCAGAACATGTTTCTTTGGTGGGGATGGGATGGTGAGGGAAGTGGACTGGATAACACCTCCTTATTTCTGGTAATGAGACTTAAGCCTTCATCACAGAGTGATAACAGAACAGTTGTGGTCACCCTGAATCAAGGAAAAAGTACACAGAGTTATTGAACTAATACACTCCTAATCTCCGCATCTGCTTAATGGGTAACGTGAGGCAGTGTGTGGATCTCCGTAGTGATATGGTCCTGTAGTATCCACCCCACCTACAAAACTAGACATCTACCGCTCCTCTCCTGCTCTGAGTGCTCAAGAGGACTCTACTAGTTTTCTGGGGCTGCCATCACCAAGTGGGTGGTTTAGAACAACAGAAATTTATTCTTTCAAGGCTCTGGAGGCTAGAAGCCTGAAATGGAGGGGTTGACAGGGCCATGTTCCCTCCTCAGCCTCTGGAGAAGGAATCTCCCAGGTTCTGGTAGCTCCAGACACTCCTTGGCTTGTGGTGGAGTCCTGGTGATCCCTGTGTCCATGCTGTCATGGCTCTCTTCCTTCCGTGTTTGCTTTTGTGTCTCTTCTTGTCTTATAAGGACTCTGGTCACATTGGATTAGGGCCCACCCAATTCACTATGAACTCATCTTAAATTGATTACATCTCTAAAGACCCTATTTTGAAGTGAGGTCACATTCACATGGACTAGGCATTAGGACTTACATCATTTTGGGGGCCATGATTCAAACCATGGTGGAGAATTTTAAAGAAGCCCTATGGAGCCCTTTCTTTTGGGTCAATGTTACTCAGTTTTTTTATTTCCAATTTTTACAAACAGGTGTTTTGTATATATGTATATGTTTTAGTTAATAAACACTTATGCCTTTAGTTGAACAATGTCTACACACAAAAATATATGTATGGTTTAGGATCTTTTTTTGAGTAGAAAGGAATTTAGGTCTCAGAGGTTTTGAGCCTGTTTTCTGGAAGTCATTTAACTGAGCCTAAGACCCCTGGAAAAAATATAAAAAGTGGCTCAAGGAAACCAGCAATTAGATTTTGCAATCAAACTATGAATTAAGTCGGCAAACTTAGAATTGGGGTGATTCCTCTGCTGTATTTACTGCCTACTCAGATTCACCCTGGGAAACAGAAACCTCATCTATTGGAAGACAGAATGGAAACAGAATGTGATGGCATGCTTAACATCAAGGTGGGCTCAATTGGTGGGCTGCCAAGTTTATGGAATGGCAAGGATTTTGAGGGATTTGAGTAAGAATGAGAAAAATGACTCTGAAGAACACATATAAGGATTAGATTGGAAACTATAGACATGTACTGACACCAACTACATGACTTTTCTCAATAGCCTATGGGAATGGATAAGTGGGTTGACCCAAGATGACTTAGGACTTAGAATGAGCAATGATGTACTTTTAAAGCCAATCCTATTTTTTCCCCTAAGGTGGCCAGTGGATTCATAATTGCCACAAAGACCATGGATAAAGTGTTTAAAGTTATGACCAAAGCCAACTTTAATTTTTCCTCACATTTCAAAGGTTGTCTGATGGCCAGCAGTTTCCTAATAGCTTACGAATCTTAAGGTAAAGTCTTTCTTCTCATTTACCGAATGTTCAATTTCCATCCATTTTTAAAAATTAATTAATTTATTTATTCGTGAGAGACAGAGAGGGGGAGAGAGAGAGAGAAAGAGAGAGAGAGGCAGAGACATAGGCAGACGGAGAAGCAGGCTCCCTGCGGGGAGCCTGATGCGGGACTTGATCCTAGGACCCCAGGATCATGACCTGAGCCAAAGGCAGATGCTCAACTACTGAGCCACCCAGGTGCCCCTCCATCAGTTTTCATATAGACCAGAGTAAATACCATTAACTGACTGCTTTGTATGAAATTCAGTATTCTACAGATCCCATGGAATCATGGGATAGAACCAAAAGCCTCCACTTTTTATGTGACCTTCCAATGGTACTGTGGAGACCAAGGCAGGTTTGCTGTGGTTAGGCAGGATTTATTTTCATTTTTAAGAGAATCCTCTTGCAACATGTTTATGCAATTCTCTTAAAAAAATGTTGATCTTTAAAAAAACTAATGTTTCCAAAGCATCAGTTACATAAATGGAATATTGCATTCAACCTAAATGTGTGGTTCCTAGTTAACACTGTTCTGCATATGATCAAGATTAAAGATTAAGATATTCTTCACATTTTCAAGCAAAATCCAGTTTTAAAAGCCTTGTTCCATGGGCACTGAGGGGGGCACTTGATGGGATGAGCACTCGGTGTTATTCTATATGTTGGCAAATTGAACACCAATAAAAATAAATTTATATATATATATATATATATATATATATATATATATATATATATATAAAATAAAAGCCTTGTTCCTACCAAACTCCTAAAAACAGCCATTTGAGAGTAAACCAAAGCATCACATCATTCCAATGAAGCTGTAGGATTCATTACATGCACCAACCAATCTACATGGCTAGCTTCTGCATTACGCTTTTACAGAATTTATTTTACACCTGTTATACGAAACAGCATTTTAAACACTGACATATAAGCTCCCTAACAAGATAAAGCAAAGACAAAAGTGTTTATCTTATTACAAACATGATACACCATCACTTACAGTCTTCAAACATTATTGCGCTTTAACTTTCATAATTTGACAATGCATTTATGGAACGATCTGCACACAGCTAGTTTTCACAGACAAATTAAAGAACACTTCTAAGCAGACATGGCTGTCCTAAATTGTTTTTTTTTAGGTAAGAATTTTGCAAACGTTACTTATGTTAGTGGTAACGGTAGAGCTGGAGAGTATTGCGTCTTCTCCATGTCGCAGTGAGAGACCCGCCAATAGGGTGGTGGAACTTGTGACCCTTTCCAAGGCCATGGCTCTCGTGGCCTGCAGGTGTCTCCCTGTGCTTGTAGACTGCCTTGGTGGTCCCCTGGGTGTAAGGATTCCCTCTGATAGCTTTACACAATGGCTCAATGAGGATAACCTCAAAGAATTTGTACGTAGAATCTTCACCAACTCAGTAAGAAGAATTCGCGACTCTCAGAGCCCCACGTGGCAGCCAGCTCACTCCTCTGCAACAGACTGAAGGCTTTGGGCAAACTTTAGCTGGTTAACACCATGATGGGCAGGCTTGCTGTACACAGCACCCTTAGGAACCGGGTGTTTGTGGCCACCACGACGGACATGAACCCGACATACGACGTAACCTTGCTTGGCCTTGGACCCCAGTCTATGCACTTTATCAGCCCGGGTTGGGTGGGGGGCCCTGTGGACGGTGCACCCTGAGAATAAAGCACATTACATCAGACCGCTTCTTCCTCCATAGCTCCTGGGTGTACCTGTAAGCACCCATCTTGGTCTACCTTTGAGCTGATGGTTGCCACCGGATGGAAAGCCTGGCTGTGTATTTTTTAAAATTAAAAAAAAAATTGCTGCAATTTTAATGTTTACTATTTTCATTACTGGGAGTTACACTATTTTAATGATCCAACATACATCTTATTTTTTAAACTTCCGGTAACATGACACGTGTCTTAATGTACCATCTTCGCCATTTGATTTACTTATTTCTGTTGCTAATACTCTAATTTTTCCAGCTGCTTAGCCTTGTCACCATCACTGATTCCTCTTTTCCTCTTGACCTGCTTATCCTTTACCAAACCCTCTGAATCTGTCCGTTAGAATATCCCTTTCTTCCATCTCTTCCTGAACACTCACTACCATCATGCTTTTGACTCCTTATGCCTAAACCATGATAAGGAATTCCTGTCTGATTTCCTGACCTGGGTCTCTCCTCACATCACCAGATTAGTAATCATGTGACCTCATTGTTTAAAACCTTTCTAGAATATATCTTTGTTTGATAAATTAAAGAAATGTTTTCACCTGGGAGAATCAGAAGCTTGACCTGGAAACATAACTCTATGGTGTCGATGATAGAAGTGTTCATGTTTCTAATGACTTACCAATATGGTGTCAGGATACATAATATTTACAGCAATTGACCTAATGATTCCCCAAATGTCCAATCATCCAAGAAAAGTAAACTTGTTATTTACAAGGGTAGAAGATAGCATAACTTGGAGGGATATCGAAAAAATATTGATATGAAAGATTTTTGTAATGATGTTTAATATTTGGTCGGTATGAAATTAAGATCTGCTTCATGCAGAAAATTTGGAAAATATGGAAAGGCATCGGTAAAATAGTGAAAGAACCACCCGTGGTTGTATCAATGATTAACATTTTGAAATGAGGTCTAGTCTTGAAGGAGGAAAACTGTAATGAAATGCTTTTCTGTCCAGGCCACCACAAACCTCCCTACTCCTCTTATGACCCCTCTCTCTTCAGTCTCAGATTATTTTAACTTAGCCAATACATGCCTATTCCATGCTCCATGTTCCCCACAAGTTCTTTTCTTTTGTCTAGGGTATGAGTTGAGGCTTCCTCTCCCCAAACCAATCTTCAGAGGGCTTGAGGTCTTGAAGATTTTCCAAATCATCTTGGATCTTATTGTGCCACCTGCTGGAGAGAGAGGAGGTGAGGCCATTACAAACCAGTAGCTCCTGTGAACCTTTCAGGAGATCTTCAAGAGTGGGATGCAAAAGCATGAGAGAAAAGGGTCATGGTCGCTCTCCATCTAGACCCACAGGCCTCCCCAAACATTCTGACCTTCCTTCTTGCTTCCAGGGAGATGAGTTCGACTTTGAACCCAACCACCCTGTGCAGAGAAGCTGATGTCCCTCGCTTTACAATCCCATCTGACCCAGTCCCAGAAATGGACAAATTAAAGATTTCCTTGACTGCAAAGCTCCATTCAACCTTCCCTCCATTAAGAAGAGAAGCCTGGGAATGGCTTCAGGGGTGCAAACAACTGAACTTGGAAGCTCCCAGAGGGAATTGGAAGCAACCAGGGCAGAGTGCACATCAACATCCCCCTCCAGGCACAAGGTGGACATACCTATTTCAGGTTCTTACCTGCACGTCTCTCCTCCTGCTTCCATCTCATCCTCATTTTCTCTGTCTCTGCGCTGGCGCAGCGGTTCACAGGCTGTAAACTCCTGGGTTATTTATCAAAGAGATTTCTGTTTGAGAAGCTAGAGATCTTTCTTAAGATTTTGCACATCTTGCCCTCATGTCTGCTTACTTCCTTTTTTTAAAAAAAAATTATTTGAGAGAGAGAGACAGAGACACACAGAGAGAATATGAGAGTGAGAGCACAAGTGGGGAAGGGCAGAGGAGGAGGGAGAAAGCACCTGAAGTGGGTTCCGCACTAAGCTTGGAGCCCGGTCTAGGGTCTCTATCCCACAATGGTGAGATCATGACCTGAGCTGAAACAGAGAAGTTTCCTTAACTGACTTAGCCACCCAGGGGCCCCACATGTCCTCACTTCGTAAGGAGCCCAGAGTCAGGGATCCTGCTTCTGCCCCTGGTCGCTCACTCTGGAATTCTGTTACTGCCGCTGTCAAGAAGTTTCTTCCATATCAACTGCTATTCTTTCTGGGTTAATCCAGCACATGTGCACCGAGCATTGCTGCTGTGCTCAATAGCAGGAGAGCTGTGGAGAAAGGTAAAAATGATCCTTGCCTTGAGGAAATGAAAGTCAAGTTGAGGGAAGTAACAGGTAGAAAGATGAAGAGACTCCAAAATTGAGTTTGTTCACCTCTTGAAGGTATCTTATGTTCCAGGAACAAAACAGGTCACATGTTTGGGAAAATTATGACCAGGGAGAAGTGACTTGAACCTTGGTTCAAGGTTTGCCCTTTGTTCTGCCCTTTGTTCTGGAAATCAGCAGAAGCATCTGAGTTAGTGCGGGGACCATTTGTAATAAAAACCAAGAAAAGAAGTTAGATTTACTTTTAACACAGTAAGGTCAGGGTTACTATTTTGCAAGTAGAGCTAAAGACTTTTTTTTTTTTTACAGGGTATATGTAAGTGGTCTATACAGTCATCAGAAGAACATTAATTTCAGAGGCACCAAACATGTTAGCATTTTAGGTAAATTAGGAGGGAAATACTCAGGAGAGGTGCCTTGAAGGTGAAGCACCTGCTTCTCTCCCCCACACCCCCGCCCCCTGCCCACGTGCGCCGCCTGCCCACCCACAGGCCCTAAACTAGCTTTTGCCTCCTTTCTCCCCCCACCCCACCCCCCTCCGGACCAAGGTCCAAAGTGGCAGTATTTGCATTTTCTTTCTTTCTTCTTTCTTTCTTTCTTTCTTTCTTTCTTTCTTTCTTTCTTTCTTTCTTTCTTTCTTTCTTTCTTTCTTTCTTTCTTTCTTTCTTTCTTTCTTTCTTTCTTTCTTTTCTTCTTTCTTTTTTCTTTCTTTCTCCTCTTTATTTCTCTTTCTTCTCCTTCTCTTTCTCTTTCTTTCTCATTTCTTTTCTTTCTTCTCTTTTTCCTCTTTCTTTTTTCTCTTACTCCTCTTTTTCTTTCTCCTCTTTCTTTTTTTCTTTTCTTTCTTCTCTTTCTCTTTCTTTCTTTCTCCACTTTCTTTTTTCTCTTTCTTTTCTTTCTTCTCTTTCTCCTCTTTTCTTTCTCTTTCTTTCTTTCTTTCTTTCTTTCTTTCTTTCTTTCTTTTTTTTCTCTTTCTCTTTCTATTTCTTCTTTCTTTCTTTTCTTTCTTTCTTTCTTTCTTTCTTTCTTTCTTTCTTTCTTTCTTTCTTTCTTTCTTTCTTTTCTTATTTGAGAGCAAGCACATGATTGGAGGGAGAGGCAGAGGCAGAGGGAGAGAGAGAATCTCAGACACACTCCCCAGTGAGCACAGAGCCTGACGCAGGGCTCCATCTCATGACCCTGGGTTCAGGACCTGAGTGGAAATTAAGAGTTGGTGGCTCAACCAACTGAGCTGCCCAGGTGGCAGAGTTTTGAAGACACAAGAAGGGTTTGAGGTGAGGCTTTGTTATTCTGTTATTCAGGCGGAGGGTGTGAAGGTGGGGAGGGTTTGAAGACTCAAGGATATTAACATAGTCGGTAAGTGAGAGGGTTTCCACTTTGTAACACTTGAATCTTTAGACCACATGCGTGTGTAGTCAAGGGAGTACTTAACCATCACTGATGATGATGATGATGGTGATGGTGATGATGATACCCAGTCCCAATTTTGCTTTCAGACATTTTGGAATCATCCTATATAGAACTCTTATAGGTGTGTTGGAATTAGGTCGCATGAGCTCCAGATATAACCACAGGCAAGAAATGAGTTTCTGGTTGGAATTTCAGTCGGACGCCTCCAGTTAAAGCTCCTCCTGTGAAAACCTGTTGTGGCTTCTGAGTGTGACACGGGGTGGCGCTCCTAAACCACTCGCTGAGCCTTGAGGCCTCTGCGCTGCACTCAAGGCTGGAAATGCGGGGAAAGCCCAGGAGGGCTGGGCGGGAGCCTCCCCTCCCTTCACCTTTTAGCTACGTTGCACACTTGCTGGTCCTGTTTTGTTTAAACGGGGCTTTCATTTTTTAATGCGATTTATGAGGCAGCAATTTTTTTCATGATAGAAGTGGGGTTACATTAAAAAATACTTTTTTAAAGGATAAAACTATGCCACATGATTAATTCTCTCTTCTTTGACGTTAGAATGAAAAACATGACTCTTTTCTGCATCAGCCAAAGAATTACTTCTGCAGGGCTCTGCCCAAAGGCCCCCGTCAACTCTTCATTCTGCACCTCGTAAGGCACTCTGAAGCTATATTCATAAAATAACAGAATGAAAAGACTTTTTAAAAACCATAAAATGGTGATTGTCATGACGGGCACTGAGGGGGGCACTTGACGGGATGATCACTGGGTGTTATTCTGTATGTTGGCCATACACCAATAAAAAATAAATTTATTATAAAAAAAATTTGCCCGGGCAAGAGGTTTAAGTTCTTTTACATGCTAAGGACTTTGTTACCATCATTTCACATATTTTGGTCATGAGCAGCCTCTTGATGAAATTCGTCTCCAGGTCCTGGCCAATGCTGGTCCTCACTGGGTGGAGGGAGGAAACTACAACAGAGCTGCTCAGCTTCCTTGCCATCTACCCAGACGGAGCCCTTCTTAACCTGCTGGTCCCGGTTTCCCTCTTTTCTGTTTTTCTGAACATCATACCAGCACCTGCTCCCCCTCAGAAGAGAGCCTTCTCTGCTCTCTTAGTATTTTCCTCCTGCCTCGGCTTGCTCCAGGAGTTTGCCTATTCTGACACCTGTCCTCACAGTCCCAGACCACAGTGGCTACAGACTGAGCTGCTTCCATTTTGTGGCTCCTTATTTCACATATAATATATATTAACATATCATTCCATTAATATAATTCCATATAACATATTATTCCATTAATATAATTCCATATAATATATATTAACATATTATTCCATTAATATTATTCCATTAATAGTACATGAAATATTAACAGAATTAAGAATATATAATATTAAAAAATAAAAGAATAGCATACTAACACTATAATATATATTATCTAACATATAGACATATATGTATTATATACAGAGGGAGACCATGTATGTATATTCTATGTATAATGTAGAGAACAGCCCATTCACCTACTTTGGTTTGTTTTGTGTTGACCCCCTTTATTCCTTATTTTTCTATTATTTTGAGGAGCCTCCACTCTCTTTTGGTCATATGTCTGATGATATATCTCTGTTTTCTGGATATAAGTCTGCTTTCCTGAGAGCTCAGTTGGCCACACAGAATCACCTTTTTTGTGTTGAAAGACTCCAAGCTGGCAGTTCTTCTCCTACATGTCCCTCGCCATCGAGGACCGATATTTGTCTATTTCTACTTCTCCAGTTCTTTTGTCTTAAGCCCTCAAATCTGTAGTAGCAATTCTCCCTCATGCTTCCGAAAGCCATACTTGTGAGCTATGAGAACACGTGAGGTGAAATTTGAAGAAGCTACTTATGAATACAAATGAACTTCTTAGCAACCTGTCCAACACATAGGTGGCACCCACTGAATGAAAGGCGTTGTTAGTAGTTGCCCATCCCATGTAATCCAACACACTTGAAATATCTGCTTGATGCCCAACACTTTGTATCGGAGGTGTGAAAATAAAGAAGTCACGATCTCTTTCCTTGAGAATCTGGAAGACTAGGGCAGCCGACAGGCATCTAAATTCGTCATGGCAAAACAACATGACCCTTCGAATTAGGAATTGCTGGGGAAAGTGGTGAGCGAGGATGGGAAGAATCAGGAAGGTGTTCATAGAATAATGACCAGCAGCCGTTCCATGTTTCAGATGGAGCAGGTGCTGTTTTTAATCTTCCACAGGTATTGGCTTATTTAATTCTTAACACATTACTGTGTGAAGTTAACTACTGGATAGACGTCGTCCTCACATTCCAGGAAAGCAAAGTAAGGGGCAGACAGGCTAGGAAGCATCGGCTAGGGGTGGCCGAGCTGGGATTGGAACCCAGGAGATCTGGTGCTCAGAGGTGATGGTCTTGACTCCTCTCCTGCTTTCAGCACGTTGAAGAAATGGGGAGGAGCAGGAGGGCCTCCAGGAAGATGGGACGGGCTGAGCGAGAGCCCACATGGAAGCAAGAAAACATGTGGGGTGGTGAAAAAAGCCTGGTTAGCTGTGGCAGGACAGAGCCGGTCACAGGAGAGCAAGGCTGGGGGCACTCAGGACTTCTCAGGACTTCTCAGGACATTTGTCCTAATCTTCTATTTTGGACATTGGGAGGGAACCTTGACCCATCCTGAGGAAGGGAGGCACATTTGGGCATCATGCCACCTGGAGCAGAGCAGGGTGGCATTTGCTCCTGTGTGTCCCATCCCCTATATGGCCATCAGCCCTTTGACACCCCATGCGGCCCTCTGTGAGTTCATGGAAAAAGAGCTGCGGAGGTAAGCACAGTGTTTCCTCTGCAGCCCCATCAGCCCCCAGAGCAGCCTCCCCCCGTCTAAGGCCTGGGCTGTCTGTGGATGTAACTTTCCCAGGGCAAGCGACTTTTTGCTTGGGTTGACAGTCCCAGACATTCTGGTATCTGTCATCTGGTTCTGCTTTAAACCAAGGCCTGCTTGCAGCAGTGGCCCTGAGAGGGTGATTCCAGGGAGGGGTGTGTACGTGCTCCTGATGGGTAGGCGAGAGACGGTAATCGGGCAGGGGTGGGATGGCAGGAAGGAGCCTGCACACCTCCTGCTTCTGCTGGCAGCCTGTGTGACTTTGTCCATGTACCCACATTCTTTTCCTCCCTCCATCCCCATGGGAGAGGTGTCTCGTGTCCCCAACAGATGCTTCCTAAGTGTGCGATTTCCAGCTTGAGACATGCAGGCTGGGAGAGGCTGCGTTGGTAACTAGATTCAGCTGTCTGTTATGGCTATAATGGGCTCTCAAGTCCAGATGGCTGCCCCTTGGGCCAACCCACATCTGGCTGAGAATGCCGTGAAGCACGTAGCGGGCTGGGTGCGGGGCTGGCCCCTGGAGGATGCAAAGGAGGGAAGAATGCTCTCCTATGTCTGGATTTTTCCCGAATTTTCTCGGCTGTCCTACTGCCCCTCACCTCCACCTCTGACCCCAGTGCATGAAGACCAAAGCTAAAACTAGACATCTGGTTCCATGCCTCTGATTTCTGCTTCCTTGCATGTGATGGCAAGATACGGGGCTTTCCTTAGGGAAGACTTGCAAAGCCCCCAGTTAAACTTGGCCAACCAACGCCCTGTAAGGCTGGCATCAGTCTATCCACAGGATTGCCCTTTGGCCCCATGAACAACCTGAAAGATCACATTTACTTCCCATTGACTGTGGAGACCTTAGAAATGTCTGGAAGATCACCAGCCACAGGGAGCCAGTAATAGGCACAGGGAGCCTGTGTAATCTGACAGGACAAACCATATCTGTGATATGGATTTGGGGAAATGTCACTGCTCTGCAGAGCCAGTGGTTTTTAGAGTCAAGACCTGCTTTAGCGAGTGGGTTGTATTCCCATCCTGCTTGCCTCATGATCCAGGAGAGGATCTGGGACGCAGAGCTTTAAAAGGACTTGCCTAAAGCTACACAATGAGTTAGAAGTGGAGCTGGGATCCAGCTGGGAGAGCAAGGCTGGGGGCACTCAGGACTTCTCAGGACATTTGTCCTAATCTATTTTGGACATTGGGAGGGAATCTATTTTGGACATTGGGAGGGAATCCAGATTTATGAACCCAGAGCTTGGTGATTTCTACCCAAAGCCCACCTCAACTTCCATTCTCCCCTCCAGCTCTGTGATAGATGCGTTTCTAACAGGGTGAGGGCAGGCTGTGCTAGACACAGTGTGGTCACTGGTAGAGACAGTTATGCAGTTACAACCAGGGATGAGTTTGAGACTCTTTGTTCTGTAACGCCAATGGAATGTCTACGGCATGCAGTCCCCCGATGATGTGGCCACTGGAACTTGGTTCTCTGTGGTCTCCTTGTCCTGCTGTAGGCCACCTTTGGTTTCAAACAGAAACAGGACCAGGGACATTTGTACTGCAAACTCTCTGTGTCTTGTTGTCATTCAGTGTTTGCATTTGGCCTGTTTCTCAGTTCTTGACTCCTCTTACTCTGTCTGCTGGTGCCTACCCTCCTGTACACTGTTGAAATTTTCTATACTTTAACATCTAATTTAGATCCCTTGTTCATATCACTGATTGCTGCTGCCTTGTTTCCCGTACTCTGATCCCGGCTTACTTGCTCTGGTGTTGCCTTTCTGCCTCCACACCCATCCCGTGATCCTCTAGTCCTCTGGAGCCATCTAACTCCCAGGTCCAGTGTCTCCTTGGCGTTTCCATTTTGCTGCTCCCCGAGGCCAAGTAGGACATCCCTCCCTTGAACTCAAGGCTTCTAAGTCATGGGCTGGATTGCCTCTGACTGAAGCGAAGTCTACAAGTATTCTTAGGAACAAGCAACCAAGGGTCACTCTAGGGCTGAGCTACATGGAGGTTAGAGTTAAATTACTGGGAAACTTTTTGATTTTAAAATGATATGGGATGACTTGACAAAAGAAGACTGAACTATTATTACCTATTATTAATGAGAAGGTTACCATTTCATACCAAGACTTTTAAACTTTGTCCCAAAGTACCACTTTTAAAAATGGTTATTTAATATTTGTTGATTTTACATGGCTTGATAAATATATTTTTGTTTTTAATTTAATTTTTGAGAGAGAGAAAGAGAGTGAGCATGAGCTTGAGGAGGTGTGGGGAGGGGCAGAGGAAGAGGGGGAGAGAGAGACTCTTAAGCAGACTCCATACCCAGCATAGAGCCTGATGTGGGACTCAATCTCATGACCCTGAGATCATGACCTGAGCTGAAACCAAGAGTTAGCTGCTTAACCAACTGAGCTACCCAGGCACCCCAATATGCTTTTATTTTTAGAAAAAGAGTAGCACGTTCACGGTAACCTACCTGTAGAGTTTGAGCACAGGGTCTCCACAAGACTCCATAAGTGAGAGTACGTCCAGGAGCACAGGGCCACAGCACAGTGCTCTCACCTGGTAGCAGCCTCCCTGCCCAAGTTTTTCCATCAACACTTTGAAAGGCAAGTAACTCTTTGAAAATTTACTCTTCAAAATTGAAGTGGCTGCAAATGCCAGGCACAAAAGGAATTCCAAGACTGTGTGGAGACCAGTTCTTGACTCCTAGCCCAGTGGTTCTCAAACTTCCCTGCACATTGGGATCACCTGGGGAGCTTATAAAAATCCCGATCACACTCTCTACCCATGAAATTGAATCTCCCTAGAAGCGAGGGGCGGGCATCTCTAGAGGGCCTATTAAAATGCAGATACCTGGGTCTCATCCTTGGCATTTCTAACTCAGTGGGTTTGGGGCAAGGTCCAGAAATGTGCATTTTCTAACAAGTTCTGAGGTGGTACTGATGCTGATCTGGGAGCCACAGTTTGAGGAACGTTGGGCTACTCTGTACATTAAAAGCAATGGCCCTTATTGTTTATAACATTGCTGTTGTCAGAAACTGATGAATGAGCCCTGTCTTGAATTGACGATTATCCATGCACCTGTTGCCTGGTGAATAGTTTTGCAAAAACAAAACAAAAATAAAAAAGAAATTAGTCCTACCTCTTACCTGTGAGGTGGTAACCAGTATACCTGCCCCTTAAAGGAAAAACATTACATTCACAACCTTGGAATCAAGCTTCCCTAGGGTACATTTTCCCCTAGAGGCCAGAGATCTGTTGTGTGATGGTGTTTCCAACATCCGGTTTATTGCCCCTTAGACAACACTGATGCGTTTGTGTTGAGGAAAATGCTCGTTATTTTCTAAAATGAGGCGTCTTATTATGTTTTCAAGGAATCTTGGTAGTGCTCTCTTTTCAGAAAATCGATGGCTGGATTTTCCCTCAGTGGGAGCTGGCTTCCTGTCTCTCTGGCTGTGCGTGGAGGGAGAGAGACATCCATCAGCGTCTAACAGAAGTTTATCTACAACAATCCCGTCCCAGCGCCCGAAGCACGTGAGGGGAGGGAGTCCAGTTCCACTGGACCTTGCTGCTTACCTGTTTCTATTTTGGTAATTCATGTGAACAGATCAGATGGCTGGTATCCATCTCCAGTCGGGGCCTGCTGGAGATAGGCATAGGCCAGCCCCAAATGTATGGGGCAGGTCCGTGTTCTTCTCCAGCGGGCCAGAACTGGATTCTCCTGGGCAGCTGCCCTTTGTGAGTTCACACAGAGAGAGTTGCTGAAAGCGAGCAGCAGCTGGGCCAAGCTAATCATTCTGATCAATAGGCCTCTCCTGATTAGGGATTTGCAGAGATGAGGGGTTGCCAGGCCGTGCAGAGCACATCATTATGCTGTTTGTCTTCCTCTGACCTTGTAATTCAGGCCCCAGGGAAAGTAGAGAGTGAGAAGTAGGTGGTTGAGGGGGCAGATTGCTGAGTTGTCTGGCCCCTGCTCCATGCAGGGTAGTCCTGACGGGTTTGCGGGCTCTCCTTGCTAGGAAGGAGGGAGGGGTCTGCAAGGTTTACCAGCACGAGGAGCCCTCTGGGGTTCCCTAGGGTAGCTTTCTCTCTGACATTCATGAAGGCTCTGAGATTAGGCCTTACTCCTGCATCCAGAATCACAGACAAGCAGTGAAGTGCTAAAGAGGGGCGACGGTGACCTGGCCTGCCACAGGGAAGTCTCAGAAAGTAGCAACATTTTCAATTCACAAATAATTCTTGACACCCCTTCCACACACACTACATGTCTGGCCCCACGCTCAGCAGTGAAATTATAAACATGCTGGACCTCAAGAGGCTCACAGCTTTCAATTATTCCCATGTTTATCTCTGTGCTCAAAATAAATTTCCAGAGAATTCTGTAAAGCTGGTAGAGGCAAAACCCCCACATTCCTCCCCATGTTGTAATGGCTGGTGTCCTCACCCTTTCCTCCCACGTGTAGTCCACACCAAATGTGTTTTGACATGGGGCCACGTCCTGGAGATGAAGAGGTGGACAAGACGCATTTCCTACTGTTGAGGAGCACATGGTTCCACCCACCAGTGGAACTTAGAACCACAACCTCTTTAGGATTATTAGGACTTTTTAACTGTTTTGTGGGTGGAATCTGGAGACTTTCTTTTTGGAGAGGTGGCTCCTGTCTAGCAGGAAGAGCAACTATGTAGGTCTATTAACCAATGTCCCCACTGTTCCACCCAGATACTGACACTTCTCATTCCTTCAGCCAACATCTTTCTGCCCGAGTCACATGGCTGGTCTGTAGGAAACAGAAGGGCAGCCAAAAGCTACAGAAAAAGTAGAAAATGCAGGCAGCCACTTTACCTCATCAGGAACCTCAGCATGATTGTGTAAGACCATTCCCAGCATCCCGGGGAATTGTCTCTGTATGGCCAGTAATAATATTTACCTCTTGGGTGAGTGGGAACAAGTGAGATGAGATGGTTTGGTTTGAATTGCAACTCTTTTTTTTTTTTTTAAGATTTACTTATTTGGGAGAGAAAGGGAGAGAGAGTGAGTGAACAGGGGGAGGGACCGAGAAGGGGGAGAGAGAGAGAGTCTCAAGCAGACTCCCTACTGAGCATGGGGCCTGATATGGGACTTGATCCCAGGACCCTGAGATCATGACCTGAGCCAAAATCAAGAGTTGGATGCTTAACCAACTGAGCCACCCAGGTGCCCCTTGAGTTACTACTCTTTTGGAAAAGCCCAAGATTCCTTAGAAGCCTCTCCATTGATCCCCTCCTGTTGGGGATGGCTGCATTTTTAGATGGAGGTGTCCTATGTAGCAACAGGAACCTTAACATCTACAAGAAAGTGCTGGGGAGTCAGGTGAAATGAGACATGGTCTCGAGTCATGTCTATTTTCCTGAATGGGAAGTGGTGCTTCCAAGGCTCTACATGCTGCTGGCTACACGTTCTGGCCGAAGAAATTACCCCCATAGTTGGTTTTGATGAAGTTAAATTTCTGTTTGGAAAACTATTCCCCCCAAAAAACAAACAAACAAACAAACAAAAAACAAAACAAAAAAACAAACAAAAAAGAAAAGAAAACTATTCTCTTGTTTTTCTAAGCTCTGTGTGATTCATTGAATTAACAAGTCTTACCCTTGTATTCTCAGTCCTTGCTTTCATCAGAACATTCCTGAACAATATTCCTTCTCATTGTTTCCAGTTGCATGGCAAACTGAGACTGGGTCTCAGGTCTACTTACCATTCTTATTATCATAAAGGAGCCCTGTAAGGATGGAGACCTGTAGGGCCACTTTTTGGAATTTAATACTACATGAAACCCTGTGGTATAACATGATTTCATATTGGCATGGTATTTGTGGTAAGTAACCACAGATCGCATCTGAGGACCCTGGCTTGTTGGGGTCATGGAGTCTGACATATTTCTGTAGAAGAAGTGGGGTTTTCCTGAAAGGTGATTGGTGTTATTATGGCCAATCATCCTACAAAGTGCTGGGGGCTCACTACATAATTTGCCCACCTGATGCAGGATGAAAATGGGGGCCCTGGGCAGGGGATGGGGAAATCAGTCTTCCCTTTCCATGGCCCACTGCCCCAGACCCTGGTGGACAGGCAGTCGTCAAGGGATTGCAACCTTGGCAAGACCCCCCCACCCCCATCAACCCTCTGCCTGTCACCTCTGCTTGCCTGCCAACTGCTTTTTGGTGCTGCCAACCAGGTGTGGAGGATGGCTGCTGCCCTGGTCTGACCCAGACACCAGCCACTAGTCTCCTGTCATACCTCCGATATCCCCCACCCCCCATCCAGGTGGTGTGGTCACCCTGAGCAGAGGATGACAGGAGTCATGGGGCAGGGGTGAGGAGAGGGAGGCCGAGAATGTGTCCGTGGAGCTGGGGAGGTGACAGCACGTGCCCCACTGTCCTGTTGGACCTCACTTACAAAACATACATTCAAAGATAAAATGATTAAGAATTCCCAGATGGTCACCACAGAGCATTAAACCCCAAGTGCAGAGCCCTTCTGCCCCCATCACATGCCGTGAAAGCAGCCCTGGCAGGGGTTACTTAGTCTTGGGACAGAAATAGGCAGGCTGGGTGTCCTCTTTTCTGGGCCAGAAGAAGACAAGACCTGGTTCTAGGGTATCAGGGAGCTGGTAACGGCCCCCATGATGTGGCAGGCTGACACGGAGAGAGGGGATGGGCTAACGTTCATTGGGGACCCTTGGGCAGATCTTAGTTTATGCCATAGGTGTCCCCCCTTGTCTGGGGCTTCACTTTCCAGGGCTTCTGCTACACCTCGTCAACCGCTGGCCTGAAGCAGAGGATCATCCTTTTGAGGCAGCATCAAGACTTCAGTTGTGGCCTAATGCTGTGTCACGGTGCCTGTGTCATTCCACTCAGTCATCTCAGCACGTGGGCATTTTATCATCTCACATCCTCACAGGAGGAAGGGTGGCTACGGTAATATATTTCCAGAGAGAGAGACCATGTTCACATAACTGTCATAGTATATTGTTATAATTGTTCTATTTTATTATTGGTGGTATTAATCGTCTCCTACTGTGCCTAATTCAGAAATTAAGCTTGATCACAGGTATGTATGTATAGGCCAGAACATGCTATGTGTGTGTGTGTGTATATATATATATATATATATATATATATATATATATATATATAGGATTTGGCTCTAGCTGCAGTTTCAGGCATTCAGTGGGGGTCTTGGACTTGGTCCCCTGTGAGTCAGGGAGGGCATTGCAGTTAGGTGAGCCTGGGCTGTGCTTGGGACGGTGTGGTGCAGTTGGAGCCCTGTTCTCTCCTTTGATATCAGAAGGCATGGAGTGGGGGTTCCAATAGGCCGCCAGTAAGGGGTAGCACAGGGCCTCTGCTTTGGGCAGTTGCTCTTGCAACAAGAGCAGGGCAGAGCTGGCTGGCTCTGGCATCTAGGACAGCTTTGTAGCCTTCTGCAGCCTCCGAGGACTATATGAGCATCTTGACTCAATGCATGAGCTGAGAGAGGAGCCAGGAGCGATCTCGTTAATATCTGCCACTAGGCACGCAGGGAAATTTGGGAATTATCAGGGCAGGGGAGCTCGAGAGAAAGACTGGACTTCTTGTTGATCTTGGCACGTTAATAATGATAGCTAACACTCACGAGGGCTCGTTATGTGCCAGACCCTGTTTGAAGAATGTTTTATGCATTCATTTAATTCAACAGGATGGGGCTATTGTTCTCCCCATCCGACAGATGGGCAAACTGACCTAGGGAGAGATAAATTCCCCAAAGGTCACATGGCTGGTAGGTGAGTGGTAGAGTCGGCATCCGGCCCAGGCATTCTGGTCCTAACCTGCACTCTTCACCACCGTCCTGTACCTCCCTCTGTGAGGCACTGGCCTAGGTGCCGTGTACACATTAGGGATTGTATTGTGATGGAGGGGTTTGGGTCGCCCAAAGTGACAATCCTCCCGAGAAGGTACAATCAGGGGACGCCTGAGTGGCTCAGTGGTTAAGCATCTGCCTTCAGCTCAGGGCGTGACCCCGGGGTCCCAGGATTAGGTCCCACATTGGGCTCCCCCCAGGGAGCCTGCTTCTCCTGTGTCTCTGCCTCTTTCTCTGTGTCTCTAATGAATAAATAAAATCTTTAAAAAAGGTACAATCGGATCTACTGATTATATACTTTATAGTTACAGGTTCTACTTTTCACAAATGTCATCTTGTTAAATCCTTCCGATGACCTACGAGATGGGTAAGGCAAGATTACTACAAAGCTTTGGCTCGGCCATGTTGGGCTCTGTGACATTGGGCAAATTACTTCAACCTCTCTGAGAGTCTATTTTCTTCATTTTGCGTCTTCCTTGCAGATCAACATACTATTTCTATCTGCATTTTTGAAATGGACAAAAAATAAGTTTATGAAACTCTATCCTTATCTGGGAGGACCCCTTAAACTTTGGGGTTCCAAATGGGGCACATCGACCTGTTCCAAACTATAGCAGCAATTTCTTACTATTTCTAGAGGCTTTCCTCATTGTACCTGTCTTACGTTCTGGGGGACACTGTAGAGCTCCCACAGCTCCCGCTGCCAATGGTCCTGAAGTTCCTGGATTGTGGGGCACGAAGCCAGGGAGTGGAGGGCTCTACAGTGAGCTTTCTTATGTGATGCAAACCCTGCATGATAGAAGACGGGAAATAATTGAATATGCTCTTAAGTATGGGTTTATTGACCATATCAAATGTAGTTATGCTTTCTCCAAGTCAAATTCAGGCTGTTTTTCTTCTTCATGCTTAATTACAAGTGTTTTTAATTAGATGAATTCCATTAATGGCCAATTAAGTTTCAATTTAGAGGTCACATATGCACGCTGGCACCCCCATCACAGCTTGGGCTCTGTGCAAAGTGACCCGGGTCTGAGCTTCCATCTGCTTAATGTTGCTTTGCCCATTAAGGGAAGTTAATGTTTCCTAATTGTTTGCTTTGGGAAAGGAGCCAAGTTGTGCCCTTTCCCCAACTGCCTGTACTTTCCCAGCTGCAGTGAGAGCTGCTGGGCAGGGGAGGGAGGAGAATGAGGGGTAGGAGAGGGGAGGTTTGTGGGGCTACCAAGAGAAGGAGGTAGCCCAGAGGAGTGACTTCTTGGGAGTCTGGGCAGTGTGAGAGCTGGCAGGAATGGTGCACAACTAACTGTCATGAAAAGGGTGATGCTTTGGGTTTCTCAGGCCAGCACCTGAAAGAGGAGGCTTTTTCTCCCCTCCACGGCATGCCTTGTATTAGCACCTGGGCCCACTGGAGTGGAGGATGGGGGAAGGAGGCACACGGGCAGCACAAAGAGTCCCAGGCTAGAGTGGAAATGGCATGGGCTGATGGGCAGGAATTTGGGTGAAACCGATGATAATTCAATCTCATCATGTAGGGGCTTATTCCATATGCCGGAAAGGGGAAGTATGCTTTTGGAGTTTGGGGATGAAGCTCTTCTTGTGCAAATCTGCTTATTTAAAAACGATAACCGTGGTTGTCATTAATCCGCCTGCTGGGATTTCAAGGATGCTCAAGTATCAGAATCCTAGAAAACCAATGTTGAAAGGTCCTTGAAGTGGTTACTTCAAGCTTCTAAATTTGCAGGTGGAGAAACAGAGGTCCAAACAGGAAGGGTGATTTGCCTGAAGTTGGAAGCTGGGGAGTGGCAGGGAAGATAAATGCCAGGTCTGGGGACCTAAGGCCAGTGTTTTCTCCTTTTCACATTGTCTCCACCCACATTCTTCTTTTTTTAAAAGTATTAATTAATTAATTAATTAATTTATTTATTTATTTAACAGAGAGAGAAAGAGAGAGCACACAAGAAGGTGGAGCAGCAGGCGGAGGGAGAGGGAGAAGCAGGGTCCCCACTGAGCAGGGAGCCTAACGCGGGGCTTGATCCCAGGACCCCAAGATCATGACCTGAGCTGCAGGTAGATGCTTCACTGACTGAGCTACCCAGGTGCCCCTCCACCCACATTCTTGAACAATGTCTGTGATTGTTCTGTAGAGAGAAAAGAAAAGCTTGTCGTTCCCCCTCCTCTGTCTCTTTCTCAGCATTGGGAGTGATATAATGACAATATAACTCTCAGTGTACAGGGCTGAGTGCACCTGCCCCTCTGCTCTACTCTTGTACCTCCTGCAGCTAAGCTAAGTGATGAATGACTTAAATACCCAGGAGCACACTGTTTAAAATGCACCTTAAATTGTAGATACCTGCGAGCTAGATCTCTTAAGAATGGGTTTTGAAGAGCAGAAGAAAAGAAACAGAGAGCTTGGTGGGCAGACACACAGGCAGGAGGGCAGGGAGAGCAAAGCGGGGTACCATCGGCTTCCTTCCTTCGCCCCCATGAGAGGTTTGTGGTAGATCTGACTCTGGTTGCTGGATCAGACTTGCACTGTTTTTAACTGAAGAGTTGATCATTAATGGAGACATGAGCATATTTAAGTAGTTAATTAAATTTATGAATCTTAAAAATAAGATCTTATTACCCCCTATTTATAGAGCATGCTGACTGCCTGTGATATAAATAAGTTATCATAGGAATACATTAAATGTTGAGTCACAGACTCTCATGTTGTGACTGCAAACACATAAGCATCACTGTGATCAAATTTACAGATAACTTCATAGGTTTTAGGCCACGAGAGGATGGGTCTGCCTCTGATAACTTTGCGTGATGACTTTTGCTTCTTCCACATTAAAAATAGGACAGTCAAGTTATCAGAAATTAAATGGTTCGCTCATGACAGAACCAGAATTCTGTGGATCGAGCGTGGGCTGCAGAATCAGGCATGTGCATTTAAATCCCGGTTTAGCCGTTGATTTCCTAGATGCATAACCATGTTGAATTTCTGAGCTTTTCTGTACTTCGTCTTTCATCTGCAAGATGAGAATAAAAACATCCAATAGCGTTGTTGTGAAGATCAAATATGATAACGTGTGGTATGCAAGTGATTCACGTATACAAAGCCATTGTTAAATGCTATTTTTGTTACTTCCCTCCTTTCTCCTTCCCACTGGTCCGCCTCTGAGATGAGGGGACCACTGAATGGTTTCCCCAACAGATCAGAGCGAGAATCCACTCACCAGGAAGGCCTGGAGAGTATCCGTGTGATGACCCACCTCCATCCTGGCGGCTTAGCCTCCTGGTTGTTCCACTGCTGTTCTTTATTGTGGGGAAACAATGTCTTCTTGATAAATAGCCACCCCCTTAATGAGGCTCCAGCCTTGAGATTTCACGTAGAACCTGATGTAAGCATCAGCCTTAGGGTTTCTCCAAATGCATCCAGGCAAACGATAGCCAGGGATGAGACCCAGCACACTTTTCTTCTCCTTTTCTTCCTCTCCTCTGTCTTTCCTTACTTCCAGGTTAACCCTGTAGAGATCCCACCTTTGTATGAATCTAAATGTAGGCTTTCTACTCAGGAGACAGGACCAGGGAATACGTGACTTCTCTGAGACACAACAACCCAACCAGTGATGGACTTTCTGTGCTATATGAGGCTTTGGTCCTTTGGAGAAGGGAGGTGGTGACTTCCTGCTTTGGGTTCTGGGTTCACATGGGAATTTGGGAGGAAAATTTTACATTCCTCAGGATTGGAACAGTTGGAGACTTGAGGACTTTCAGGGCTCTGCTTTATTTTATTTTTATTATTTGTTTATTTTTAAAGATTTTTTTTTGATTTTTTATTTTTAAAGATTTATTTATTTGAGAAAGAGGGAGGGGGGTGGGGGAGGGACAAGGAGAGAGGGAGAGGGAGAATCCCAAGCAGACTCCATACCTGTAGGGCTTGATCTCAGATCTCTGAGATCATGATCTGAGTTGAAACCAAGAGTGAAATGCTTAACTGGTTGAGCCCTTCAAGCACCCCAGGGCTCTCCTTCAATTAGTCTTAGGAAATTCTTTCTGGGCAGACATCATTCCCAGAAAGTCACACAGTGTAGAAAAGGCCTGTAGGAATAAACCATTTGTTACCTTCCAAACTGGCAGATATTAAAATGAAATATTCAGTTGTGAGGTGAGAGCTCTTAAACACAGTAGGCAGAAGTAGAAGTCAATATTACTTATTAGAAGAATCTTTGGGAAATATTTTTAACATGTACAAATGTTTAATTAATTTCACTTTCATTAATCCATTCCCAAATTGTTGGAATGGTTACCATTATACCACATCCATGTAATATAATATTATATAGCTCTTTGAGATTGTGCTTTTGAAGATTATCTAATGATATAGAGCTGAAATCTGATGGTACAATATTAAATACAAAATCAGGAATCAAATCTATATTGATAGATCTAAATCTATGATGTATGATCAGTTTTATACAGGTTGTAGCTATGCTTCAAATGCCTAAAATAAATAATCCAAAATACTAACAGGGATTATCTCTGACTCCTGAGCTTACTATTGATATTTTAATTTTCTTTCTTATACTTTTCTGTATTTTTCACATTTTCTACCATAAAAGATGTGTTTGTCTAATTAGAAAACATTGTGTAAAAAAAGAAAAAGGTAGAAAGGATACTTTCTGATTTAATGAAATACAAAATATTTTAAGACTCTTTTCCAAAAATCTCCCTTATTCTTCCTGTGGAAAATAAAATTGGCATTACAGATGGTTTAAAGATTTAAACATAAAAATAACTCATACTTTCCAAATGAAACCATTGGTTGATATATTAATAATCCTGGAATGAGCAAAGCCTTTAATCAAGAGAGAAAATCCAAAAGTCACATAGGAAATGAGAGATAAATTGGACTACATAAAGAACTTTAAAAAAAAAATCTATTTGGGAAAAAGAAATCCTTCAAATAATGTTAGAAGTCAAACCATAAACCAAGAAGAAAATATCTGTAGCACACACAACAGCTAAATAACATTCTTAATTTACAAGGAGACCATCTAAATCATTAAGGAAAAAAAGAGGCGACTTATGCATTAGGAAAATGTGGACAAATGTATTTTTATTTTTGGTATTTTTATTTTGATAGTGGGTCTGAGGCTAGGTACCTATCTTGCTTTAGGTAGAAAACCTATCTAAAGGTAACGGGAAAACTTAGAAGATATTGAATAATTAAAGGTAAAGTCTGGGAGAATAAGGAATTGTAGAGGGGTAAGCCCATAAATTCCCTAAGGGGCAACTGTTAACAGCAGAGTTCCTGGTCCTGATCAGACCTTTTGATAGGAAACACCTTGAGAAGAGCCTGATTTCACGTATTTGAGCGGTTCGGGTTGGTGGTGGTGGTGGTGGTGGGGAATAGTAATCCTAAAGACTATGGAAATGGATGACTGCCTTCAGTGTCTTTAATGCACTGGAGAAAGATCGAAAGGCTGAGGGTAACTCACCACCAATTTAAAATAAATTATGAAAGACAGAAGGTCTTCTTTGTTGCAGAAAGAACAGAGAATAAGGTCCAGGACTTAATTATAAGGGAAACAGAAGAGCAGAGAAAATTGAGATCAAAGCTGAGTCCCTGATGGGCACCATGTCTTCAGACAACCAGTCAACCTCTTAATGGTGAGTCGTTTGCAGGGGACGCCTGCCATTCTTCCCCTACCTCTATTGCAATGTTACACCTTACTGTCTGGTCCTCCTCTCATCCTTCTCTCCGAGAGATGACCTGTTCCCCTATATCTTGTAACATTTTCCCATTTTGATGTTTACTCTCTGCTCTCAGGGAGATAATGATGTAGAACAAAAAGCTCTGAAGCTTGTTCAAGTCCTGACTCTACCAATACTTGATATGATTGTGGACAAGTTACTTAATAATCGTAAAAATACTTTATCCAAGGCCAACTATCAACCAGATGTCAGCCATGCACATCTCTCGCACACAATTCTTCATCTGAAATCTGAAAAAACAGAGATTTGGTGGGGGTTAAGAGATGTGCCCAAAGTTACATACATAGCAAGGGGTTGTTGGAGTTAGGATCCTAACCCAGATCTTCCTATACCCAAGACCTACCCCATACTGTGTAATTAAAACATCTGAGCTTCGGAATCTCCAGTTGTAAAATGTGAATAATAGCACTACTCTCATGAAATTTGAGGGAAGGTGAACTGAAATGCATGGAAGTGTTTGTTATTTATAGCACGCTAATAATAGAAGTGAGTATTTATTGAGTGCATGTTATGTGCCAGATACTGTGCCAAGAACAGGATTAGCTCATTTCATCCTGTGAAGTAGGACTATTATTATATCCATCTTACAGTTAAGGGGACTGAGATACTGAAGGTCAAGTAGTGTTCTGGTGGCTTCATAGCTTCTGGGTGATGGTTGCAGGCTCTGTCCTTACGCAGCTTGTTTCTTAAGCACAGGCCTGAGCTCTGGTCATTATATTTTCCAGCCAATGTAACATATTATTCTTTATTCATTAAATTGTGGGCTCGTGCACTAGAGCTTCTGTAACAAAGTTCCACAAAGCAAACAGCTTACCCAACAGAAATGTACTGTGTCACAGTCTGGGTGCTAGGAGTCTGAGATCGGGGTGTTGTCAGCATTGATTCCTTCTGAGAAATGATGGCAGCAGACCCGTCCCACCTTCCATGTGTCTCCCAGCTTCTGGCGATTTGCTGATGATCTTTGGTGTTTCTTGGTTTATAGAAACCTCACCCCAATCTCTGCCTTTATCTTCATGTGATGTTCTTTCCATGCACGTGTATATGTGTGTCCGTGTCCAAATTTCCCCTTGATAAGTCGTCATATATATCAGCTTAGCGACCCACCCAACTCCAGTATGACTTCCTTTTAACTAATCAATTACATCTGCAAAAACTATATTTCCAAATCTGGCCACATTCTGATGTCCTGGGGGCTGAGATTCAATCTATGAACTTTGTGGGGGACACAATTCAGGGCGCGTCCTCAGAAGCATGTCAGGGCGATCTCTCATTGTCATCCTTTCATTCCCTGAGAAATGAGCAGGTCTTTTGGCAGATGGTAGGTATTGTGGTGACAGAAGTGTTTCCCGAGATGCAGGGGCTGCTTAGGCCTTTGGCTTTTTTCTCAACACCAAGAGTCCGGATCGGTGGGTCTGGTGGCTGGAGTAACCCAGCTGATTGGGAGGCTGTGTACACATTGTACGCTCCGAGGGATAAAGGTGATTGACGTGTTTTTAATCATTTCTGCTTTATTGCTGTTTGTTCTGGTCAACACCAGCGTCTAAATTAAGTTCACCCTTTACATAATGTCTCATTATGTAAAGTCAGGGAAAGCTTTTGAGAAGGGACCTTCTGCTTTTTAGCAGGGCCTGGTGACAAGATTAGGTGGACTGATCGTCTGGAGACCATAGACATGGGCAGGGCTTTCCCCTTCTTCCAGCTTTATGTTCCTCATTTCATAACTTTCCTGGGGTGCATGTGTGCCCTCTTTTTCTTCCTAAGCCATCCTGACCCCAGCGCTGCCCACATGTCATCATCCCTGCTCCCTGCTTGTTCCTTTTTCAATCAACATGGCCCAAGCAATTCTTATACCTGATAACCACCTTCCTGCCACCCTTGGGACCTCGCACGTGGAGGGGCAGATGCACGTTCATGTATGGCCAATGGTCATCACTGGTCTGTGCAAGGGCCATCACTTGCTTTGTTTATTTCCTGTTAGATGTAGTCCCCCTTCCCTCGGCCCTCCTCTGGAAATAATCACTCTGATGTGGTGGTTGACGTTTCATTGAATTTTTCCATGCTTACATATATTTAATTCATGAAGAGTATTTTGCTTGAGACTGTCTTCACACTCGTGGTAGAGGTTATTTTTGGCTCCCTGATCGAAAGTGGCTTTTTATCCTGTCCTAAATTCAGGAATTCTGGTGATCTCACTTCATTTTTCAGAAGAGAGTGAAGTGACTTGCTCAGTGTCACAGCCCACGAGGGCCACACAGGGACCGGGAGCCAGGTTTCCGTCATCCTCCATTGGGGCTCTCTCAACAGCCCCTTAATCACCTGACCTCTTTGAGCTTTTCAGTTCAAAGAAGTTCTTGTGCTTTGGGGGTTCCTCAAAGTACCAGATATCTGTGGAAGGGAAGCTACAGGAACTGAGTTTTGGGGAAGGGAGGAAGGGGGGAGGAACTGGAATCACAGGATATTCCCGGAAAGGCTGCATCAACCCCAATATGATTTCATTAGGTTTAACAAATATGAATCAAGGAAGACTGGGTGGTTCAGTGGTTGAGCATCTGCCTTTGGCTCAGGGCATGATCCCCGGGCCCTGGAATCGAGTCCCGCATTTGGGGTCCCCACAGGGAGCCTGCTTCTCCCTTTGCCTGTGTCTCTGCCTCTCTCTGTGTGTCTCTCATGAATAAATACATAAAATTAAAAACAAAAAAACAAATATGAATCAGGCTGTAGGCCAGGAGCTATTAATACATTGAGACACATTGTCCTCAGGTGGCTCACTGTTTTGGCAGAGGCAGACTCGAAAAGAAGAGCCACAGGGTATATCAGAGGCTAAATGGAGGGAGGAGAAGAGACCATCAGGAGCAAAAGGATGGAGAAATTAGGCCTCCCTGGAGGCTGGGGCAGTTGGTCAAGCCCAAGAAGATCATTTCAGGTGAGTCCAAAACCATGAGGGAGCAAAGCAGCCATAGTCTGGTGTGTTTGGGAAACACCAAATGCTTCCTCGTGGACAATGGTAATGAGGCCGTAGCCACTCTTTCTTCCGGCATGAGCACATCACCTCAGCACTCAGGCCCTGAACCCCAGTGATCCAGCTGTGGTCTCAGGTTATAACCCATGCTGAGCCTTAGCCCAGAAGAAAGGAGTCACTTCAGGGAGATTTTCAAGATTCTCTCTTCTGGCCAAATCTTAACCTGTATTTGTAGGAGGCTCCCCGGGACCCCTGCCTGAGCCCCCACAGAGGGCATTGCTGAAACAGCTGGCTTGGGCTCATCCAACTTCCTAGGTTAGGAAGACCTAGGTAAGGATCCAGGCTTGTTCTCCGTGTTGGGTTGGCACAGCTGCCTTACCGTCAACTCATATGGTTCTAGGCAACCCATCAGGGCCACGGCTACTGGGATGGATCCCTGGTCATTGCTCTGCTTCCATCTTAGGATATTGCTTCCATCCCGGGAAGACTCTTCTGTCTTACCTCGTAGGCCTCAGGACCTCTGTTTCTTTCTCTTTTCTCTTACTTGAGGAACACCATTCCCTGGTCCTCTCACTCATGAGAGGACTGTAGCCACTGTCCCGTTGTCCAGTGGGATCCTGGCGCACTGCATTTCCATTTGAGGCCAAACCCAGCATCGCATCACATCCCTCAAAACAGCCCAAGCCACATGCCTTACCAAGGACTAAGTCTCTCACCATGGGTTTAGCGGGTACACAGGATGTTTTAAAGAATATCTACACAGGTACCACACAACGAGGTGTTCCAAACATTCTGCATCGATATTACTTTTGGCTTCAGATTGATTTCTGGATGACACTTGTCTCATCCCACGTTTTTTTTTTTTTTTTTTTTAATTCCTCAATAGCTTCTAACCTATTTGGTTGAGAACCTCTTCCTGCAGAGAAAGAGAGGCAGATTCAGGTCCAACTTACCAAAACATTTGTCCCCCCTACAATTCTCTTCCTAGGGGCAGGTGGGGCCTAGTCCACTACAGCGAAAGTTAAGTTTTTGTTGAAATCTCAAACTCATTCTGGTATTCAATTTGTCATTTTCTGTCCTTGTTACGGTCTCCATCCTGTGTTTACAGCTTTTAAGGACAATGATTCACTCAACAAATATTTATTGAAAGCCTATCGTGTGTACTCTTGACGAGGTGTGGAAAATTTCGTGGTGTTCCTTATCTTCACGGAACCTGCCTTCTGTAGGCGGGGAGGTGGTAAACAATAAACAAGTAGCAAGTGAATCAGGGAAGTCATTAGGGATTGTGCTAAACTCCACCTAGGAAATAAACACTGGAATACTTGGGTACACACAGCATCCCCTGTGTGCCAGGCCCCATGCTAAGGGCTTTCCCCGTGTTAACTCATTTAACCTTTAACAGTCCTGTGAGATTGCTACCGTGACCCCCATCCCATCTTTAGAACAGTTGGTGAAGCATCTGCCTTAAGGACAATGATTTAGGGATCAATGATTCAAGGATCAATGATTCAACGATCAGGTCATGATCCTGGGGTCCTGGGACGGAGCCCCACATTGGGCTCCCTGCTCAGTGGGGAGTCTGCAGGCAGAGCAGGTGTTTCTACTTGTATTTTACAATCACACCAGAGAACTGCTAAGCTGAAGCTACCAGACTCGTCTAAGTAGGGCCACAATTTGGATCCTGATTTTGTGATTCTAAATAACATGCTCAAGTCCTGATGATGCTGTTCCATGTGTTGATGGGTTGATTTTTTTTTTAAAGATCGTATTTATTTGAGAGAGAGAGAGAGAGAGAGAGAGAGAGCACGAGCATGAGCACGAGCAAGAGCAAGGGCAGAGGGAGAGGGAGAAGGAGACTCCCAGCTGAGCAGGGACCCTGATGCAGGACTCGATCCCAGGATGCTGGGATCATGACCTGAGCCCAAGGCAGATGTTAACTGGCTGCACCATCCAGGTGACCTCAATTGCTTGATTGAAGATGACTATGAAGGGAGAGTACTGACCGGAGGGGTCGACAGGGTGCTCAGGACAACACACGTCTATACTGAGAGGCGGCTTGTGCATGCCCTCTGATTACCACTGTGGGTGTGTGTGTCCATTTCTCCCACATAGTGGTCAGTTCCTGAGGAGCAGAGATCGTGCTTCTCTGTTTTCCGTGCATCCTGCCACAGGTGGCTCAGGGCCTAGCATGGTGGGAACTGAATTGAGAAGCTGTATGTTGGGAGAAGTCATCGAGGGGATGTGACCGCCAGTGGAAACTGTGAGCAAGACCCGGGATGCAGAGGCTCCTCACCCCCTCCCTTGTCCTTGGAATGTGCATTCCGCTTGCCTTCCCTGCTTCCTGAGACCTCCCCAAGGATACAGCCTTGTGATAGTGATGTGGTGTTGACACATTCCGAGACCCAGCTATGACTTCCACAGGAGTTTTTAACATTTGGTGGATGGGCACAGAGATCTAGTGCTTTGCATCCGCCCAAGAGAAGCCTTGCTTATGAGACCTGCCACCTCCAGTGTGGAGTGGCCTACCTCTTTCTTTGGTCTTTCCCGAAGTGGTTCAGAGTGTACCCGGGAAGCTGTCCTGGCAGTATCCAAGAGAAACACAGTGCAAGCCACGCATCTAGCTTTTTTAAAATGTTCTAGTAGCTACCTTACAAAAAGTAAGAGGAAGCATGAAAAAAATTAATTTCAATAATATATTGTCATTTCAACATGTAATCAATATAAAATTATTTTTATTATTTTTTTTTATTGGAGTTCAATTTGCCAACACCTAACATAACATCCAGTGCTCATCCCATCAAGTGCCCCACTCAGTGCCCATCACCCAGTCACCCCCACCCCCTGCCCACCTCCCTTTCTACCACCCCTTGTTCGTTTCCCAGAGTTAGGAGTCTCTCATGTTCTGTCTCCCTTTCTGATATTTCCCGCTCATTTTTTCTTCTTTTTAAAAGATTTTTATTTATTTATTTATTTATTTGGGGGGGAGAGAGAGAAAGAGAGAGCATGAGCCAGGGTGGGGGAGGGAGAGGGAGAAGCAGACTCCCCACTGAGCAGGGAGCCCAATGCAGGGCTTCATCCCAGGATGCCAGGATCATGACCTGAGCTGAAGGCAGATGCTTAACCGACTGTGTCACCCAGGTGCCCCTAAAAATTATTAAGATAGTTTATATTCCACTTCTCATACTAAGTCTTGGAAATCTGGTGTGTGTTTTGCTTTCGTAGCATATCTCAGTTGGGATTGGCCACATTATAAGTGCTCTGTAGCCACACATGTGGTTAGTGGCTACTGCACTAGATGGTGCAGAGAAATATTAATGAAACCAGTGAGTGAGCCCCAGGGACGCCAGACAGGTATCAACTACTTGGATCCCAAAACCAAGCCATGTAAATAACTCTCAATTTGTATCACCCGGACAAAGGATCTCTGTGTCACCAGCCTTTAAAGTGAGGCCTTCTGAAAGTGAAAGTTGGTGAAGCCTCGTAGAAAGCATGTTTTTTAGACAGGCTCCCTACTAATTACTTAACCTGGAGCAAGTTACTTCATCTTTTAAATCTATTTTCCTTCTCTGTAAAAGACGGACCCTCTCCCACCCAAAATCTCTTGCAGAGCTGAAGTATATTTATATGCCTGGTACAACATAGGCACTCAATAAATGATAGCTCTCATTAAATATTTTATTTTGTGATATCAGACACATTGCTTATTTGCTGGAATAAAAGATCTGACAAATGAGACCCCTAGAAGATATTAGTTACCCAACAAATATTAATGTGGCATCTACCATGTGCTCTACTGTTCCAGGCACTTAGGACACATTAATGAACAAACAGACTAATGACACGGGGTGTCTCCTGAATAATCAGCACAAGGCCCTGGTAGGACTGACCCACCACTCTGTCTTAGGGCAAAACTTTCCAGCATTTCAGCATGAATCTTGTATCAGAAGAGAAACAGGATTAGAAGACACAGCAAAAACAGGATGCTTCTGATCAAGGGGTGGGGACCTGTGGGAGATACTAATCAAGCTCTGGCATTACCCATCCCCAGATTTCTAAAAGGGGTTCAATGTTGCATGGTGATGCTGCAGCTGTATGTTCCACATGGTTATCCTCCTTGGAATATCCTTAATATTTGAAGATACATGCTTTAAGATATTTTAACACAAAACAAACACAGAGGTATCTCGAAGGCAAAATGCAAAATCATATGAAGTTTTATAATAACATATAAGACTCTAAAGAAATTGCCAAGTTCTAGTGAGCATTTTGGCTACATGTCAGAGAGATTATATATTATGATTTATTTTAATATGGAATACCTTAATGGGCAAGTCTGGGAAGGAGCCTGCTATTTATTTTGTATTCCTTCCTCAACATATAGAAACTGTTTTAGATGCTGAGATGACCACGAGATTGTTTGAACCCTTCTGTGAACAGAGATGGGGGATACCAGTGTGAGGGGAAAGAAGTGTTTTATCACTGGTTTCCTCAAATCTGATGGAGTAGGTCCAAGATAAGAGTTTGCAGGTGCTCCAATCTCTGCCTGTACCTACAGATCAAGAGGCTAGGGATTATGTTCATTCAGTTCCATATCTGTAGTCCCTACTTCCCTTTCACACAAACTGAAATTACATTAAAGCTTTTATAAGAATCACAGATCATGGCAATGTTCAATAGAAACAAAGTTATCAGAGAGAAAAAAGCATCTACGGACTATTCGGATTATCTGGTGCTTGACAATTCCCATAGCGATACCTGCTGTAGATGGAGTCCCTACTCCCAGGAAGCCAGTGGCCACAGGACCTGGGCTTTAGGGGGAACTTATTGGCATCAAGGAGCTATTCTATATTCAATATTGTGGAGAAAAACTCTTCTGTACTTGCCTGGAGAGTCCGCAATCTTGGCCAATAAATGCTGAATTCAATAAAACAACTATTTTTTTTTTTTTTATAAAAACGTTTGTTCAGTTACAGGTTGAGTCAGCCCTGGAGATGGCTGGCATCCCTGCCAACCTGACCCGTGAGCAATAATGATGACTCACTTTGAATAATGGTTTATGAATGACAAAAGTCTTGCTCATATATTATTCTCTGTGGTCCCCACATCAACCCTATTTGGCAGAGATGGAGACACATCCCCCAATACCTATCCCTCTTATTCCCCATGATAATATAATCTGCAATTTTTAGATGGTCTTTTAGAGTAAATGCACCCCCAAGACTCACCTAATTTATAACTTCATTCTGTGTGGCCAGAGAACACACTTTGTATGGTTTCAATACTTTTAAGTTTATTGAGACTCATTTTATGGCCTAATATATGGCCCTTGGTCCATCCTGAATAATACACCATGCAGACTTTGGGAGAATACACACTCTGCCACTGTTGGGCGAAGTCTCTATAGATACCTTTAGGTTTAGTTGGTTTATATTGCTTTTTAAGTCTTTTATTTCCTTGTTGATCTCAAGACTACTTGTTCTATCCGTTACTGACAGTGAGTCTTCAAATTTCTATTGTCTGTCAGTTCCTTCAGTTCTGGCAGTTTTTGCTTCACGTATTTTAGGGCTCTGATGTTGCATAAATGTTTATAATTGTTATCTTTGGTTATAATTGGTTATCTTTGGTTGACAATTATGTTTATAATTGTTATCTTTGGTATCAGATGTACTTCTTCAGATGTACTTCTTTGTTTCTGGTCACAATTTCTTTCTTTTTTTTTTTAAATTTTTTATTGGTGTTCAATTTACTAACATACAGAATAACCCCCAGTGCCCGTCACCCATTCACTCCCACCCCCCGCCCTCCTCCCCTTCTACCACCCCTAGTTCGTTTCCCAGAGTTAGCAGTCTTTACGTTCTGTCTCCCTTTCTGATATTTCCCACACATTTCTTCTCCCTTCCCTTATATTCCCTTTCACTATTATTTATATTCCCCAAATGAATGAGAACATATAATGTTTGTCCTTCTCCGACTGACTTACTTCACTCAGCATAATACCCTCCAGTTCCATCCACGTTGAAGCAAATGGTGGGTATTTGTCATTTCTAATAGCTGAGTAATATTCCATTGTATACATAAACCACATCTTCTTTATCCATTCATCTTTCGTTGGACACCGGGGCTCCTTCCACAGTTTGGCTATCGTGGCCACAATTTCTATCTTAAATTCTATTTTGTCGGGCAGCCTGGGTGGCTCAGTGGTTTAGCACTGCCTTCAGCCCAGAGCGTGATCCTGGGGACCCGGTATCAAGGCCCGTGTCATGCTCCCTGCATGGAGTCTGCTTCTGCCTCTGCCTGTGTCTCTCCCTCTCTCTCTCTGTGTCTCTCATGAATATATAAATAAAAATTTAAAAAATTCTATTTTGTCTGGAATTAGTGCTACACTCCTGTCTCTCTTGCTTATTGCTAGCATGGTATAGCTTTTTCCAGCCTTTACCTTTCAGCCTATTAGTGTCGTTGAATCTGAAGTGTGTTTTGTAGACCATCTATAGTTGAAACACTTAAATAAAGTTCATTATGCCAACCTATGTCTTCACTGGAGTGTATGCTTCGTGTTATTACTGGTAAGTAAGTCTGATTCTGTCATTATATATTTGTTTTCTTTTTTTTTAATTTTTTATTTATTTATGATAGTCACAGAGAGAGAGAGAGGCAGAGACACAGGCAGAGGGAGAAGCAGGCTCCATGCACTGGGAACCCGACGTGGGATTCGATCCCGGGTCTCCAGGATCGTGCCCTGGGCCAAAGGTAGGCGCCAAACCGCTGCGCCACCCAGGGTTCCCATATATTTGTTTTCTATGTGTCTTTTTTTTACTCCTCTATCCCTTCATTATGGTCTTCTTTTCTGTTAAATAGATGCTTTGGGGGGTACCATTTTAATTTCCTTGTCATTTATTTTATTTTCTTATAAGTTATTTTCTTAGTGATTATCCTGGGATTACAATGAACATTTTAATTTATCATAATCTAGTTTACCAATGTAATTACAACAGTATACACTATACATAGCTCCATTCCCTTCCTGTTCCTTTGTGCTACTATTATCCTACAATTTATATTTTTCTATTTTTGAAATGTACCCAGTTGAAGACTTGGGCAGTGCACATGGGATTGTCCACATCAGAAACAGCAGAGGTGGAAGAGTGAAGTGAAGAGCATCAAAGCAGGTGTCACAAGGAAGAAGGTCAAAGCAAAATACAAAACAAAACCAAAACACTTTCTAAACACCCCTTGAGGGATGTCTAGAAAGGAGAAATTCATAGAGCTGTGGCTAAGACCAAACAGAGTAAGAAATGAATGAGGGTAACATTTTAGAGTATTTTTTAAAATACTGATAGTATTTTTTAAAAAGTCATCTCTACATCCAACATGGGGCTTGAACTCACAAGATCAGAGTCCCATGCTCTAATGACTGGGCCAGCCAGGCATCCCTATCAATATTTTTTTAAAACCAGGGAAGGAAATTTAATTTATTTTTCAATTTTGAATTCTAATTTCTGCATAAGACCTTAATAATGGATGCAAATTCATATTGTATTATTTGGAGTATTGTATAACATCCTCTACTGAGAAATTGTCAAATTCAAGGACTCTGTAGCCAGAGTTCCCATGTTCTAATTCTCATTCTACCATTTCCAAGCTATGCTGTCTTGGACAATTTACTTATAATTTTTGTGCTTTGGTTTATATTTTTGTTCATGAGAACAATAGTAGTGCCTCCAAACATTGCTTTGGGGACAAACATACTCAGTATATCTTGCCTTTTCTTCTAATGCTGTGGGTTGCATTACAGATTGGCCTTGACTTCTACTGTGTAGGAGCATCACTCTCTGGGATTAAGAAATAAAATAGACAGAGGGGAGGAGGAAAGAAAGCACTTCATTTTTTTAAAAAATGAATGCTGTATAGCTGTATGTTCTAACCTCGCTTAGACCATAAAAGTTTGCATTGGAATATGAAGTCCTTCCCAGGTTATTAACCAAATCAATACTTTATTTTGTATTTTGTCATAATCTTGTGTTCATCTGCCATCAGCTGCAAGCCTGACAGTGTGGGGGACCCGCAGGCTATAGTGCCATTCAGCCATCAAAACCCAGCATGGCTGGCCATCAAAAGATGCCTGTGGGATTTCCTTTCTAGCAATCATCTTCTCTAGGACAAGCTACCCTTCCCCCTACCACATACACATCCCAAACATTGCTATTTTGAAAGCTTCCAGAAAATATATGGATGAATGTATGGGATAGTTAGCTATCTCATTAAAGTCCTAATGGTCTTTACGGGGAATATCCTGTAACCAGGTTAATTTTTCTCGAAGCCCTGTCTTTTAGGACTTTGGGAATAGCTCATCATTTTATTAATGAGGAGGCTAGAAACACTGCTTTAGCTGGTTTTCGAAGTTCTGCCTAGACTGGGGTGTTTAAGGGGCTATGCAAAATGCATCCATTCATCCTCTTGTAAAGCAAAGAAGACTCTTAGTCTTGAGCTCATCTCTGTATTGCTATGCACAAGCTGAGAACATTATCACTTGTTGAATACTTACTATATGCCATGCATTGGGTGAGATACTGTCATTTCCCCCCTGATTGCAGATTTTCAGAACTAGAAATGACCCTAAAGAGCATCTAGCTCAATTTACAGATGAATAATTTGAGGCCCATTGAGATGAAAGTGTTGGGATGCAAGAGCACCAATGAACTATATCCTTTTATGCCAAAGTTTTGCATCAATTAAAATATAAAATAAGATAAAGGAGTAAGTTTGAGCCCAAATATTACTTATATTTAAGTAATACCACCTCTAACTAGTATTCCATTTACTGGGTATGGCTTATATCTGTGGACAAATTTTCTTAATACCGAATGTCAGTGTTTAAGTACATCAACTCAGCTACACTGAATGAGGGAGGCTATCCTCATGGGAGGAGTTCACCCGCACAGGGGCGGAGCAGAGCACATTCCCTGTGGACAGCTAGCTCATAAGAGGAGAGGGAGAGCAAAAAAAGAAAAAAAAAAATAGACAACGCGCACCAGGGAAGCCAGAGCAGATGAGATTCTCAAATTCTCCTCACAACAACTTTGTGCAATAAGTATTATTGTCAACGTTTTGCAGCTAAAGAGATACATGTTCAGAGAAGTCAAGTAGCTTGCTGGTGATCACAAGCCTAGGAAGTGGTGACTTTGGGATGTGAATGTCGGCTCGCCCGACTCTGTAGTCATGCCCTTCCTACTACAGAGCAAGCCAGCCCAAGGAGGTTAATGGCAAGTGCCAGGTGAGTGGCTTAAGGGGAGTAACAATTCATTGGAAGGCAAAATCTCTCCTGAGTAGAAGACACCAAGTTGAAGTACAGTTCACCGAGGAGTTGATAGAAGTAAGAGAATTCTGGGGAAATGGATTGCAGGAAACAAAGCTTGGAATTGAGAATCTGTACAGCATTACTGGAGAGATATTAAGTGGACCAATGATTCTGAATCTGAGGATTGCCTACCATGTTCTATCAAAGTATCAACTTTCTCAATTTGTTATATTCATATTGAAGACAGACACAGAGCTGGGCCTTGGACCTCAGGGGCCCAGGCCAGAGAGGAGTGTGAATCAGCCCAAGACAGTGAGACAGGGAAGAGAAGACAAAGGGCTCCAGCAATGAAGACGGTTCCAGGAAAGACCTGCAGCATATGCCAGAGGAAGGTCACAAGCTATACACCAAAAAGGAGAAAGATTCAATGTTAATGCTGGGGGGGCTGGGCAGGTAGGGATCTGCAAAGATACACAGAGTGGTCGATATGGAGATGGGGCCATGGAAGGCATGAGTGGGTATGAGAGCAGCTTCTATCTCTCCTGGATCACCAGCTCTGACTAGTATCCCTTTAATATGGGGTCTGAGTCTAGCCCTAAAAGGCTGCCTCATGCTGAATCAAAAGACCAATAAGTCATATGGATTTATTGATTAATCAAGAATAAGGAAGTTAAGCAATTGATAGCAGATATTACTGTATAGATAGGGGTTTTCAGGGCAACGTGTCTAATTTCAGAGAGAAAAGACTTCTGAGGAATTTTTGGTGATAAAAGATTTGGAACCAAAATATCAACTAATGACTTCTAAGATCTTTCCCATTTAACATTCTGTACATTTTTCCCTCCTTGTTTTTCTTACTCCCTTCATGTCAGAACTTGAAGTCATCCAAACATTGTTCCTTCTTAGGAATTCCAGTGAGCATTCAATAATTTATTATTAATATTAATATTGTTATTAAAATAACACTACTTACTATAATTATTAAGTGATGCAATGGAATAGTATTCTGAAATACTGTGGTTTTTTTTCTTAGTATTTCCAATCACCTTAACACTCCTCCCTTGTTTAGGCACCTAGATCATGCACATTAACACATACTATACTGTGGAGAGAAGGTTTGAATTTCAGAAGCCTGGACTCTGAGAAGATGTAGAGTATAGAAGATGCAAAATGAGTCAGACCTATTTCTCATGCCCCAAAATGATTAAGGTTTACTGGAGTAGATGAGGCAGTGGGCTGGAATGAAGGAGGTGCATGTCACAGAAGAAGCTAGAAATAAACAGGTATTCTGGTTTCTAAGATGAATTTAGAGATTCAACTGCAGAGAGAACCCATGGTTCCTTTCCTCTTGGATGGAGGGCAGTGAGGCAGTGATACTCCAGAATAGAAGGAGCTATATGGAATGTCTAGCCTGATAGACCCGGGAGGGTTTAAAAACTTCCATTGTTCACCATAATGGAGGAGCCAAGAAGTCAGCGAGAAGCATGAATTTGGTGCAGGACTATGTGCAGCCCCACTGGATTTTCACAGCTCATGTGATGTGGGAACAGCAGTACAACAATCCCAGAGTGGGACAGAGGGTTCTCTGAGAGGATACCAATCACAGAGGATCTTGGGTTAAGAATGAAGGATGATTCAACAGTGGTCCTCATGGAGCCAAAGACTGGTTAGGAACAAAACCAGCGGACAGGCACCTGTCCAGATGGGTAACAGCCCAGACTAGATGCTCCTCTTCTCTCCCCTTGACCTGACTGATCTGCGCCCTAAACCCTTGTTCAGCCCCATATAATCTCTCCCTGGAAATCAAGCCCTGAGGATATTGGTGGAGGATGTTGGTTCACCAAATTGATTGAGGCAAAGTTTCTGCCTCTTAGTAGATTAAGGATGCATCTGTAGATTTTAAATTGATTTACAGAAAAATAAAATTGTATTCAAACACTCTTCAGTTCACAGGTCAAAATTCTTATCCACTGTGGTCAGTATCTTAATTAGATTATTTAGAATCTTCCCAAAGATCCTTTAGTGACCTCTTCTCCTATTCGATGTTTTTAACTTCCTGCCAAGTTCCAGGACACACAGAACATCCCTCATGTCTGCAAGCAACACCTTTCACAGGACTGTGTTTTTCTTTTATCCCCATTTCACAGATGAGTACTTGAGGCCAAGAGATTAAGTAACTTGCCCGAAGGCACAAAACTGGTCATTGGAGGAAGGAGGACTTAAATCCATCTGGTTGTCATGTCCCTGTTCTTTCTATAGACCACACCACTTTTTAACAAGATATGCCTGCCCAAGGTGGGTTAGACAGAAAATGAGAGCAACCTAGTACTGGGTGCCAGTCCAAAATTGTTACTGGGCCAGTTGCCAAATTCTCTTTGCAATAGCTGTGATTCACTCACAAAAAGGAAGGAAGCTGCTAACAAAGAATAAAAAATGTGTCTTTTAGTAAGAGGCAGTTAACGTCTGGTCTCCTTGGGTCAAATCCCCTTCATGGCTCTTTGTTGCACATACAATGACTCAAATTATGTTTAAAGAAAAGGCTATTTACTCTAGGCTATATACTGACAGGATAAACCCAGGACAAAGTCTAGTGAATTTGGAAACAGAATTCTCCAGGTTGGCTCTCTATAGCAGACTTCTTTTTATGTCTGCCATGAGTGGGAACAGAACCCAGAGGGACCTGGCACAAGGATCCCTGTTCCAGGTAAAACAAAAGACAGTGACAAAATGCCTGCTAAAGCTGGTAGAATTATTTTCGGGTTGTTTACTTGTAGTGGTTGTTGAAGGCCTAATGGAAGGTAGGAGGTGGCCGTTAGCTTAGGTCATTTCACAAGTTCTGGGGCCGTGGATGGATATAGCCCCTTTACTGCAAAAAGCGTGGTCAGTGGACATATAGGTCACAGTGGGTAAGCCAGACTTTCTCAGCAATGGGAGGCTGAAGAAAAGAAGCCCTGATGATTCAGTAACACCTGCATCACTGTCTCACTAGGTTGGTATTGTGTGTGCGCATATACAAAACAATTTTTTAAAAAAGTACGACTATGCAAAAACTTTGCTTCTGTTCCTGATTATTTTTTAAAAGATTTTATTTATTTATTCGTGAGAGACACACAGAGAGAGAGAGAGGCAGAGACACAGGCAGAGGGAGAAGCAGGTTCCATGCAGGAGCTCAATATGGGACTTGATCCCGGGACTCCAGGACCACGCCCTGGGCCAAAGGCAGGTGCCAAACCACTAATCCACCCAGGGATCCCCGATACTAACATTTCTACTTAGACCCTCTCCCAATAGTAAGATTTACTTCAGGGTTTACTGTATGGTCTGTTTGGTTCAAATCATTGCCTTCAGTAACCTCTTCCCTTATCTGATGTTCTTACCTTCCCTCCAGGTCCAAGGCACACAGGACATGCCTCGTGTCTGCAAGCAACACCCTTCACAGAGCTGCGCCTTCCAGCTGCCAGAAGGAGCTTTTCTCTCACACTAAATCAATTTCTGTGAAAAGTCTTTGTCACTCACAATGTGATGTGGCTCCTGAGTCCATGCGACATCCTAGCAGAAGTTTCTCCATGTGGACTGTAAGCCATCTTCCTGTGACCCTACTCTGACCTCCCTCACTGTGTTGCCTTTCTACTTTGACATTTCTCATCATTCCCTCTGAAACTCCTGTTGCAACAACAACTTCTTGCTCAAACTTCACCGTTTGGAAAGAAGTCTTGGATTTTTTCTTGTTATCTTTCTCTTTTTAAAGATTTTATTTATTTATTCATGAGAGATACAGAGAGAGAGGCAGAGACATAGGAAGAAGGAGAACCAGGCTCCCTGTGGGGAGCCTGGTGCAGGACTCGATCCCAGGACCCCGGGATCACGTCCTACACCAAAGGCAGATGCTCAACCTCTGAGCCACCCAGGTACCCTTATTGTTCTCTTTCAGAACTGTTTCTGACCTCTGACTTCTTTCTGGTGTGTGTGTGTGTGTGTGTGTGTGTGTGTGTGTGTTGTAGTTCTCATCTACTAATATGCCCTCAAGACATTCCAAAACATTTTTGACTAGATTTTGGTTAATGCTAATAACAATAATAGTAATAAAACACTTTAGAGTTTACACAGCACTTCTTAACACTACCTGCTAGCCAACTTATAGACATTCAGTAGTGAAAGTTCTGGGCTCCTCAATAGCAAGCCATTGTTAGGTTTAAAATTCCTGTTCTGGGAAAATTGACTCAGCTAACACTCAGTTCAAAGGTTGGTTTTATAATGGTTCCCAAGTCATAAAAAACAGAAACCGCCCACCCAACCAAACAACACATAGACAAACTAAAAATTGCAGCAGGCAATTTCTGAGATTACACTTTGTCAGGAGATGGTCTTCCCTAAATTCCTGATTTGAGGGATCCTGAGATTTAACATCAGCCATAGTAGCAGCTAGAGTGACAATAAAGAATCAATGATAACTTGACTTATAAATTTCCAACAACTGCATATAGAGAGTAAGTGTCTTCTTTTTTTTTTTCTTGGAAACACCAAATTCAGATGTATGTTCGATTTGTAGAGACCGAGGCACCACTGAAGAGTGGGGTGACCAAACCCAGGTTGATGACAGAGGTGCTTACTTTGGCCAGCCTGATTGTCTGATTCCCTGCTTCCTCCTTGAAAGAAGTGGTGGTGGGGATTCTGAGTGTGTGTATGTGTGATGTGTGTGTGCATCCTCACACACCCTTCTGTGTGTTCATATTTGTATGCTTTAACTAGCTTAGCGAACTAAAGTTTATAAAAATAGCTAACATTTATTGAGCAACAGTAATGAGGCAGCACCTCCACTTAGTACTTTCTAGGTGTTATCTAATTAAAATTTCCCCACAAACTCCTGGAAATAAGGCTATTGTCCCCTTCCCCACTTATCGGGTGAGGATATGATGGTCAATGATTTCATCAACCATGACTGTGTGATGGAGTCTGCAAGAAAACCCAAAAGGGCTAGGTCATAAAAGTGTCCAGGTTGGCCAACACATGGAGGTTCAGGGACAGTGTCATGTCTGGAGAGGGCATGGAAGCTCAGCACCCTTCCACCACACCTTGCCCTGGGAGTCTCTTCTACCTGGAGGTTCCAGAGTTTCAGTCTTTTGTAAGAAACCAGTAATCTGGTAAGTGAGACAGATTTCTCAAGTGTTTCTCTGAGGTCTGGGTTCAAATTGAACCCAATGAGGGTCTTTGGAACCCAGCCTGTTGGTCAGAAGTAAGGATAACCAGCTGGACTTTCGATTGGCATTCTGAGTTGGAGGAGGTCATAGTAGCCTCCGGTGATTATAGCCAGTCAGTCAGAAGTACCATGTACAGCCTGGGGTATGACTGGCATCTGTAGGGGAGGAGCAATCTTGTAAGACTGAACCCTTACCCTGAGGAATCTGATGCTATCTGCGGGTATCTAGTAGTGTCAGAACTGAGTTGAATTGTGTTGAATTGTGGGATGCCCAGCTGGTACAGCCTCATGACAAATGAAGTTTACATTTGAGCTCTGTGCACTCTCTGATGTCAAATCTCCAATATCTCACTTATATGGATGAATCAGTTGTTTTCTCAAGACAGGGCTGGTAATTTATTTATAATCCAGTGTTTTCTGTTTGCCTGTTCCTAGGATGGTTATCTCCTGTATTACCCCCCTGCTTAATTGGTCCCATAGATGGTCTTTGGGGAGCAGCGTTTCTAACTTAAATTCCCATAAGAGTGTATTTTCCTGTTTCAAATGCTTATTGCAAATTCAGCATCTGAAGCTTTGGTCCATCTCCCACTTTAATTAGCATCTTTCTGAAGAAGTTGTGGAGATTTTCAATATCAAACCTGTATGTAGGGACTGATCATTTTTCTACCCAATAAAAAACAGGTTAGTGATTTTCTATCTTTCTCTCTCCCCTTTAGCCCATCTCCCTTCTCATCTCTGATTTGTACCTCTCTTTAGGTACTTATGAATCTGTATATTTTGCATTATTTTCATCTGTTTCTCCTATTAGAATGTGTGTCCCCTTGAGGATGGAAGTCATATCCTTTTATGCTCATATATGTCTAATGAGGGCCCTTGCACAATATCTGTTCATGATTTTGCCCCTTTTGTTCATTGCTGTAGGTCCAGAAACCTGGAAAATCCCTGGCACACATATTTTGTTGCATGATTAAGTTGATGGTGTTTATAACTGGAACTTTAGTAATTTTGATGAATAAGAAATTCGTGTAAAAGACCAGACAAGTAGAAGACACTCATGTACTCTGTCTGAATTAGAATCCATGAGTTATTGAATACAATGAATTATTTAGAAAATGCAACATTAATAAGTCATACTTAATCCAGGCTGAACACTTGGTGACCTTTCTTCATAGTTTCCATCATGGATGCCCATTTGTCTGAAAGTTCCTAAGTCTTGGAAGAAAGAATGTAAGAACTTTGTATAATTATCCTACCCCTACCTCAACCCACACGCAGAAAGTTGTTTTTGGGAGGTGAAGGCATGGGGCAACAGAGGAAAGCCAGAGGTTATGTGTGGCATTTCAGAATACATGAGAGTTTCAGGTCCATGAGGACTGCCTAGTTAATTTGTGGAGTCCAGTGCCAAATGATAATGCAATTCTTTGTTAAAGAATTATCAAGAATTTCCAGATGGTGACAGCAGAGTGTTAATGCAAGCATGGGGCCCTCTGAGTATGGGCACAGGTGGCCCATCCATGAAGCCAGCCTGGGCTCTGTGTGAGGTCTTCCAACTATGATCTTTCTGGCTTAGTTTAAGTTAGTCTGTGTGGAGGAAGTAATAACTGTAGAAGAAAGAATCTGCTGAGGCGGGGCATTGTTGTTGGGAAGAGATATGGAGCTGTTGGCATTATTTGAGCAATGGCAGGGGGTCCCCTAGGCCATTTACAACTACATGAGGGAGGTAGACATGGACTCTCACCTGAGAGCTTGGGAATGCTCTTGCCAACAAGTTCTCTTAAAATTGGAGCCCCGCGTATCTGTACAAAGGCCTGAATTCAGAGCAATTTTCAATTTAACATGAGTCCCTTTAATTGAATGGCCACAGATGTGACCTGGGAAATGTGAGCTACCGTGAGTCACACACTGCAGATGATAGGCATCGTGGGGAGCCTAGTCAGAAGGTTTATACTGCCGCTCTGGCTTGGCCTTGGGCACCTGTGACCCTCTGGGCACCCTTCTCTGAGTCTCCGCTTCCCAAAGAGAGTCAAACCAATTGATTCCCCAAGTTACCTTTCAGTATCAACAGTCAAATATAAGCCATGATTCTGGTGGTGTTACTTTTATAGCGCACGCAGCAGTTTCACACATGCTACTTCATTCTGCAGCTGTTGAAACCAGGCCTCTGCTTTCCAGCTCAGGCTCCTTCCACTTCCCCATGCTGCCTTCCGGCACCAATTCCCTTATTGTAGATGGGAAGTGAGCTTCACACTGTCTCCAGCCCATGATTTTTTCTCACGCCGGGCTCACTCTCTATGGTACTCTGTCCCAAGTGTCTAGGTGGGGTGGAGACATTGAAATCAATGTGCCAGGGGACATCTCTGAGAACATTTGGACTCAGTTTTAAGTCTTGTTAAATCCCCTATGTACCCCCAAGGAAAATATGGAAGTACATTCTTGGTTCTGTCACCAAAGGAGAAATAAAAAAACAAGAAAACCAATTCCACAAAGCAACAAACTGGGGTGACAGAAATAAGATGCTAACCTTTAGAATCTGACATGACATATCCACTGTAGGCTTGGAAATAGCCCAGTGCCCATGACCAATGGTAGGACGAGGCCATCAGTGCCATGCTTGGGAGGGAGGCAGGAAGTGGGGCCTCACATAAAACCCAGACAGTAAGGAGCTGTGGTTTGCCACAAGACTTCTGGCAAATTTCCTTCCTGCCCAGAGTCACACTGCTGGCTGTTATGTTCGGCTGGTTTGTTGGCCAAAGGTGAATCCATTGATGGTTTTGTCATTGCTTTAATTCGATCAGCATCATGGAGAGGATGTGGTCTCTGGGCTTGATGCACTGTCTACGTGAACTTGTAAAATGGAAACTACTAATAATGATACTATCTTCAGACATTGATTTAAGGATTTCATGATAAAATTTTATGAAAGTCTTTGGAACTCAGTGGTTGCAAAAAATTAGGGTTCAAGTTCTATACCATCATGGAAATACTTAAAAACCTGTAAAGTCAAGAGCAATCCCTCTTTAACTACAGAGGGCTTGTCACAGGGACTACATCAGCACAGTGAGAGGTCTTAGGATTCCATCACTAGAGTTTGGTATTGGGTGAACAGAAAAGCAATGGAAACGGGACGCAGAATGAAACTGATTTGATATTTATCATCAAGTGGACCAAGGGAAGGAAAGGGGCTTTTCACTTGAGCCCAAGGGCTCTTCTTTAATTCTTGAGCAAGAAAAAAATAGTTAAACTAGTGTAATTTGGGATACAGACAAAGCACAGATGGTCTGAAGAAGGATGTCAGGTCAGGATTGAGGAAGAGGGTGATCTCTCGCACTGTCCCTCAACAAACACTTATTGGGCCTTCATAGACATGTATCAGGTGCAAGGTACTTGAAGTTGGCTTCAAGTTATGGACTAACAGGAGAGGTGGGCCCATGACAGGCTCTAGAAAGCAAAATGCCGAAGAGAAGCAGTTCAGGAGTTCAGATGGCACCTGGCTGAATGGCTTAGGGAGCTTTGCCAAGAAGGTAATGGTTGAAATAGTCCTTAAAGCAAGTCCTTCAGACCGTGGGTTGTAAATGTATTTCAAATAAGAAAGAAAAGAGAACGCGCCCATAGTAAGAATAAGTATCGTTATCTGGAAGTTTTGTTTCCATGTGCATGCTAGGTCAAAATATGCATTTCTTACTGTGGCTCATCAAAAAGGCCTGCAAGTGCTTCCCTTAAGAGAGGAGTAAGGTTTGGCTATGTTCCTTTGTCCTTTGTGACCAGCTATTTGGCTATTTCATGTCTCTTACTCTCCTCTCTCTCTTGCCTTCCCAGCACTGATCTGAACTGAATAATTCAATGTTGCCTCTTTCCATAGGACTTTCCTGACCCCTCCTCCTCTCCAGCTCCCCCCTTGTGTGGGCTGAGTGCTCCACCCACCCCCAAAACCCCCGGTACTCACACATTTCATAGAACTTACCATCAGAGAGCAACTGTTTTTACTCACCTGTTCTATCCATCCTAATGAGCTTCTGGGGTCAGAGACTGTGCCTTATTCAGGGCTAGCCTTATGGGTTTGCTACCTGGATGGCCACACAGGGATCCAGACTCAGAAGGAAGGGCCCTGTGTTTGTCATGCACTGTTGTCACTATCTTGAAATTCTTTTTTTTTTTTTTTTTTTTTTTAAGATTTTACTCATTCATTAGAGACAGAGCAAGAGTAAGGGAAGAACAAGAGGGAAAGGAAGAAGCAGGCTTCCCGCTGAGCAAGGAGCCCGATTTGGGGCTGGATCCCAGGACCCTGAGATCATGACCTGAGCCGAAGGCAGACACTTAACTGACTGAGCCTCCCAGGTGCTATCTTGAAATTCTTAATGATTTTCAAGCAAAGGCCCATGGTTTCACAGTATAACAACTGATGTAGCCAGTTCTGTTCTTTATCCTAATGTAGCAGGGGCCCAGCTTGGTCAACAATGAACAGGAATCACAAGTGAATGAATAAAAGATGAATGAATGTGTGAATAAAGGCCCATCATGTGCTGAGAGCCTCTTACGTTAGCCCCACCACTGGGCTGGCACTGGGCACATGCGTTAGGTCATTTATGTGTCTGAGGAACTGGGGACAAGTAACTGGCAGACGGAGAGGTGAGAAGGCATTAGTTGAAGACGTATCTGGAAAGTAAGACTAGATCATGGAGGAGAGCTGAGAAGTTGGCCTTTATTCTGATGATAATGGAGGGTCAAGGAACATTCTGAATAAGGTGAGGGTATGAATAAAAGCGTTTGAACCGTCCAAAATATCTATTCAGCTCTCAAAGAGTAAATGGAGAACCTATTTACCTTTTGGGAATGGAAATTTTGGAGAACTCAGTGAAGTCAGCGTCAGACTGCATTGGATGTGTTTCTCCAGAAGTGTGAAAACCAAATGCTACAAGTCAAATAGCTTTTCAAAATGAAATATTTTAAATGCACTGAGAGAGACTGTTATTTCAAAGAATGTGTTTTTTTAAGGCAATAATCAATTTGATCTACAACTTTGGAAAGAGATTTCTTAAGATGTGCTCTTCCGTGATTAGGAAATAGTTGATGTGGAACAACTTAGGTTATTGATAAAATATCAATATTCAGCCTCATTAAAAAAAAAAAAGGCAAAGATTGCACCTGGCACACTCATGTTGGGAACCGTGGCAGAGCCTTTCTGGGTAAAGACAACATGTGTTTCTGGTAGGGAGAGCTCAGATGTGGCCTGGTCACTCAACATGTGATTCCAGCAAATCATGCCATGACAGAGCAAACTGTATAGACACGTTGGGATGACTTCCAAGAAATTGATGGAATTGGATCTTTCAAGGTCTTACTTAGACCCCACTCCTCCTTTTACCAGTGACAAATCTGAGGCATAGAGAGACATGCACCCGGCCTAGGCTCCCAAAGCCAGACAGTGGCCAAATCGAAGCAAATCTCAACCAAGGCTGGTTAGGTTGAATTATGAAGATTGTTGCTAACTTGCAGTTTTCTTGGGGTGAGATGAATTCCCTTTGTGATGGATGCTGATTAGGAACTCACACTTGGCCTAAAAATAATAAACATTTGAACCTGCAGGTCTACTCATACACGGTGCGTGTACGATTTTTCCCCTTCTTTCCTCTGCCATCATGGAATCCAAAATAGAACAAACAGGTTTTAGATATTCAAACGGTGCCTGGCTAGCAATTTATAGCTGTCCCTGTCTAAACACATTGTATATCAAATATCTAAATAGAGATCAGAGTCATTTTTCTTTTCTTGCTGCCAGTAGATAAGTAAATAGAAGGGGGGAAAAAAAGAGCAGGAGAAAAAATAGAAGTAAAAAAAAAAACCTGTCATTTGCTTAAAGTAAACGAGCTTTTATTATGGGCCTGTGAGATAAGGAAAAAGCATTTTCAGACAGTTGCTCTGGTGATAAATCGGAGCAGAAGAGATTAGAGCTTAGAAGAGAGAATTGGTGCAAGGTGCAGTGATTTTTTTTTTTCTCCCGTGGGGAATAGATTTCATTTCTAACCTTGGTAGGTTGCATACAGCTCCTTCAGCAAATGTCATTCAGGAAATTCAAACCAACAGCCAGTTTTTGAGGGCTTTAGAGGGTGCCATGCCTTGTGCCAGCAATTGGGCTAGAGCATTAAGAGCATAAAATATTTCTTAGATTTAGGAGCTCAAGGTTCTAGTGGGAAAGCAACGCAGTAAGTACTACAAAGGGGTGTGTGGACTATGATCAACATGACCCTTGGATATTAGTAGAGTGCCGAGGAAGAGCATGTTGTCAGCACTGGAGATCTGGGAAGGCTTCCTGGAGGAAGGATGGCTGTCTGCTGTGCAAATGCAAAAGATTTGAGGACAGAAGGTGTTCCACATAGCAGAAGAGCGTGTTCAAAGGCACAAGGGTTTAGAGGACCCTGCTCATTCTGCCTCGGTGGCCAGGAAAACTTGACATGTTTCCCATCCATTTTTCCCTGTGAGAAAACAAGTGATTCCCCATCACTCTTCTGACCCCCTAAAACTGTAAAGGATTTAGTAGAATGTGTTAGAAGATGGCACCGTTGAAAATATAGCGTCATAGAAAAACATTGAGACCATGGGGAGAAGTGAGCTGGTCTAGAGACCTGACTTGTGCCCTCATTGTTTCTGGGATCTCAGGCAAGTTGTTCATCTCTTGGGGCTTCGTTTCCTTATCTGTTAAATGGAGAGATAATAATGCCTGCCTACATCACCGGCTCCTTGTGCCAATCGATGTTAACAAACTGCAAAGTAGTATATGACACAGTAAATGTTACAAACACACACACACGTGGGTGTGCACACACACATAATTATGTAGTTAATTAAACGGTAAATAGACTATAATAGTTCTTATGACCCAGATGTTTTTCTCATGAAGTGAGACGTCCTCCACCCTGCAGGCCACGTGATCCATCTACACCATGAATCAGGTCTGTCACGCTTCCCTATCGATAAACCCCCTCTGCCTACCAACATTCACACTTCTGAGTATGATACGCAAGACTCTCCAGACAGGTCCTGTTACTTTTTAGTTTAATCTACAATTGATTTATTTTGTGCTTTAGTAGGATCAAGATGCCCTGAGACCTCTTTCTTGTTCTTCCTTTCATGGCGCCCATTAATGTTCTGCCTCCGGGATATTTTCTCTTCTGACCGCACTGGGGACCATTTGGAAATACACAGACTATCTCTAGGCTCTGAGATCTGAAGCTCGTATTGATTACTAAGGAGTTTCTCTCCTGTGTATTCCACCTTGATCTGTGAAAGCCTGGAGACTGTACTATGAGTAGCTAGTAAAGATGGGCCTTTGTTGTTTAAATAAAAAATTTATTTATTTATTCATGAGAGACACACAGAGAGAGGCAGATACACAGGCAGAGGGAGAAGCAGGCTCCCCGTGGGGAGCCCAGTGTGGGACTCAATCCCAGGATCCTGGAATCATGTCCTGAGCTGAAGGCAGATGCTCGACCACTGAGCCACCCAGGAGCCCCTAAAGTTGGGTCTTAACCCCAAACCTGTGTGCTTCACATCAGCCCTTGCATAACAATATCCTCCACCAGTGGTGAAAGTTTTTGGCATGTGTGAGGTTGATCTTATAAGGTCTGAGGTTCATTTCTGCATTTTAAGACATCATTTGTCTAAACACTTGATGTCCAATATGTGTGTTTGAATGCAGTGTTCACACAGTCCACTACAAAACCCAGCCGTTTATAATAAATGGTATGTTCCAGACATATCTACACTATATAGTCACATTTCTGGGAAAATCCATCCATCTAAATGGCCCCTCTGGGTTATTCTCCTGCACAGAGGAACAGAGTGCCCATGAGAAGTGGATTCAATTCTTTATGGAAGTGGAAATGCTTTCAGCTTTTCACAGATTTTCTTTCTATGATTGAACTTCATTCACACCCTTTCTCCTTCTTCTTCCCTAGCTCACATCTCCTCATCTGTCTGGCAATAGGGGCTCTATGGTGGCTGCTCAGGTTCTGTGAGAGCAAGGGGATGCACCTGGCTGAAAAGGCCCCTAATAGCTCCTATGAACATGGCAACCCATGCATGGCTGTGTTTTCTCTCCATGAGGAGAAGGAGCTAAGAGAGAGAAGGTTGATGGACTCTACCCCCCAAGACTTTTAGGGAGAATTGAAGACGAGTCCCAGGCATACATAGAAACCCCCAGTTTTGTTTTTGGATTTTTGAGAATTATTTATTTATTAGAGAGAGGAGGGGAGGGGCAGAGGGAGAGAGAGAGAGAGAGTCTTGAGCAGACTCCATGCTGAGCACAGAACCTGAGTTGGGCCTGGATCTCACAACCCTGAGATCATGACTGGGAGTCTGACGCTTAACCAACTTTGCCACCCAGGCACTCCAGAAACTCTCAGTTCTTAAATTTTATCATATTGAATCATTTGGGAGAGTTTTTATGCATTCACATTTCCCACCTTATCCCTAGAGATTCTGATTTAAAGCTGCCATGGGGAGTGTTTGTGTAGTGGAGGGCGAAATACAGAAATAATTGCATACGCTAAGAAAAAACTCCTGCTCTATTATCTGGACTATCTCAGGATATGAAAGTCTTGCCACGACGGGGGCAGGGGCAGGGAATGCAGACAGAACTGATTCATCAACCCAAAGCCTTAGTGAAGCTCTTTTTTGTTTTGTTTTGTTTTAAGGCTTCAGCTATAAGGGGTCTCCAAGCTTCCACAAAAATTTACTTGCCACAGATCCACACACATGCTCTGCCAACGTCAGCATCAATAGTGTGTGTGTGTGTTTGCGTGTGCACATCTCTACCTACTCTTTGCACTTTGGAAAACACCACACATCCCATGTTACTCCTCTTCTGTCGGGAACAGCCACTGCCTGCATGGGTGTCCCTGCCTCAGGGATGGCTGCTTGAACAAGTGCTAGGAGCTACCCCGTAGTGGGACCTTCCTATATGCTTTGTCCCCAGCTGAGCAACGACCCCGGCCTCCACCACATACAGAAAGAACCTTACCTCAAGCTTTATTGCACTGCATTTTTCTCCTTTCTGCCAAAGCTCCGCCATCCGCTTTAGCTAGGCCTTCCTACCCCATGCCCTTCACTAGCTTCTCAAGGATCTACTGTCCCCATAGGACAATCCTTGACTTGCAGATTATTATATGACACCCACCACCCCCAGCCTACTGCAGTGAGTCTGCTATGTCTTCTGAACTCTTGCTGCTGCCTGGATGTGCTTTGCTGTCATGAAACTAGGGGGATTTACGTTAAATATTTATGAGTTTCCTATGTTGCTGCCTCATCGAAGCCGATTTGGCATCAGGCAACCAGAATTTTCCAAACAAATGTTCAGCATAGGACTGTCTAGGGCACACAGGCTGCAGGCCTCACTAGGTTCTTATATCTTACTTCATACAAGTGAGGGGAGTCTTTCCAGAATATTATGGACAATCCAGATGTTTTCAGCAACAATTTTCACCAAGAGCAAACTATTACTAAAATCTGTTCACTAAAATATTTGTATTTTCGTCAGTTAAAACCTGTTTCTAGAATTCATTAACACTAACCAGCAGAACTTCTGACATTAATGGGCAATAATGATCGGCTGAGCTATTGTCAGTAGTTTCCTATGAAGTTTGGCCCTTTGAAAGAAATATTACCTAACCACTATTATGTAAATAGCTAAGGCAAGTGATTGCCCCTAAAGTATAGCTTAAACTAATCCACACCGAAAAACCTTATGATGAAGTAAATTACAGACATCATGGTGCTCTGGGTTCGGAAGATGAAGCAAACAACAGCACAGCAGAGCCAACCCCAGGGTCAAGCTTCTAAGCAGAGCTAAGCCATTGGGGGTGATCAAGTTTTTATACATTGTCAGAAGAATTATTCTATTTTCTAAGGTCCCACAAACCACAAAGATCATCATCTTAACAAATGTGAATGTATCTGGAGGAGTTAAAGGGCCATCAGTGCTTATTCATTCAATCAGATTTGGAGAAGTTAGTTTGGTGAAAATTAATTTAACCAAATGATTTTTTTTTCTTACTGTTCATGTTGGGCTAGGCAAGTGAAACAAGGGGGTAAGCCAGAAACAGAGGTCGGGTCCCTGGGGCCATGTAGAGGCCTGTCTGAGTATCCTATCTGAAGTGATCAGAGTGAAAAAGGCAGAATGGTCAATATGGGCCAAGTTCCTGGAGAATTGTAGAAATAACCTAGAAGGCTACGTTGGTGAAGAATTGCCAGGACAGTTTGCTCTGTAGAGACTGAGATTTTCCCATCACATGCTATACTGTAACATTTTTGGCCATCAAGTTAGCTTCAAAAGCAGACTTATCAAACTTGATTATAATAGGGCAGTTTGAATTTAGAAGATAATTCTGTGTTTGGAATGTAATGGTGCACTTGAACTTAAGTCACACACTTTATTCATTTATTTACTTTTAAAGATCTACTTTTTAAGTAATTGCTATCGCTACACCCAACATGGGGCTTGAACTTAACAACCCTCAGATCAAGAATCTCACGCTCTACTGACTGAGCCAGCCAGGCTCCCCTAAGTCATATATTTTAATAGGATTGATAGATCGCTTGCACTCAAGTAGACTAGAACCTGAAGGATAGTCACTTTCAGTAAGATCCAGGGCTATATCCATCTGCCGTAGGAAGTGTTTGATCCTATGATCAAGGTCCAATGATCAACTCTCTGGGTCAGACTGGAGCAACAAGTAATGCCAAGAGGACTTGGCAAAGCCATTATAAGGAGTAAAGGAAAGCTGCATCCTAGGCTGGTTATCTCTACTTCAAAGCTTGTGCTCATCCATACAGCTGATGTACAGAGGATGGGCAGTGGGGGAGAATTGGTCAGGGAAGGTGGTGAAGAGCCCTTTTCAATGGCGTAGATGAGAGACATGATATCTGTGTTGGTGACAGTGTAGCTGAAGGGAAGTAGACAGATTCAGGACAGATTCTAAAGGCAGAATGGATAAAATTTTATCATGGTTTGAAGACGAAGAGGAGGTCATGACAGAAAAAAGCAATTAATTCTGAATTCTAGATATTTGGTTTGAGCCACCAAAGTGGATCATGTATCATTTTGTGAAAAGAGGGGAGAAGATTTTAGGGAAAAAAAAAAAAAAAGAGGTTTTGGCCAGGGTGGGTAGGAGTTTAAAGAGGAAATGTGAAGTTTTGTTTTGGCTTTGTTATGTGGTTAGACGCCCGTTAGACATGCAAGTGAAAGAGTAAGTCAGGAGAAAGATAATTATAAATCGTCGTAACATCCTTTTGACGCTTCTAAGTCAAATTGGTTGCAAAATGTAACCTTAAATAATTAAACATTGATATGAGTATAGAAGGTTGAAGATAAGGCACTTACATTTCAGAGTTCTATTAAAAGTTACGATTTGGAAAAAAAAAAAAAATCCAACCCAACAGTGCTTCCTGAGTGTCATCCGGCAGCCTCAGTCAGTAGAGCATGCAACTCTTGATCTTGAGGTTGTGAGTTTGAGTCTCACACTGGGAGTGGAGTTTACTTTAAAAAAAATTAAGTTATAATTTGGGTCTTAGAGAAGTTTTTGGTAAGCCCTTCTTCCTGACAGTAGTTTTATAACAGGGCAAATTGTGCAGTCTTTATTTTTAGGACAAAGTAGGAGGTTTTTCATTTATCTTCTTAAAGGCTTTTTCTGAGTCTATCCTCTCAATTAGGAAACTTTATCCCAACTTCCAGGAGCCTCAACAAAAGCTACGCCTACTGAAATTCATTTCACCTGCATGTTAAATGACCTCCAGTAGTCTAACCTGGAAGCCCAGCCACTCATGACAAGTGTTTTGTTGTTGTTGTTGTTGTTGTTGTTGTTGTTGTTGTTATTGTTGTTGTTTTCTTTTAATGAAAAAGTATATTCTAAATTCCAACAACTCACTTAAATAACCATTGGGAGCACAGCCTGCTAGTTAAATCACAGACTGCTTGCACCTCTCCACCCAATTTTCAAGTTGGAGGCAGTTTCAGAGAGGAATAGGCCGAAAGGCCTCAGCTGTGCATCCAGACAGAATTTTAATTGGAATGTGAATCATATTTGGATAGCAGAGTAGAACTTGCAATAACCCAGGGTCTCAGGAACAGAGATCACACCTGGGTTGGAGAGTTTAGAAGTGAGAGGCTCCTGCCTTGCTTGTCTGTAGAGGCACCACACACAGCATCTTCTGTTGAGACTTGTAGCTCCTGAGATAGGGAGGCCGTGGAGATGCTCAAAAGGCCATGTGCAAATGGGACATATGTGGTGTGTCTTGGAGAGAAAATGGAATCTAGAATTGGACAAGCCTGGGTTTCAGTCATCTGGTTTTACTAATCATATGGCCTGAACTTATGAGAAAGTCACTTAACCTATAGGAGTTTCAATTTTCTTACATACAAAATGATGACATATATCTCATGAGATCTGCTTGTTTGGTAATTCAGGCATCCATTCTTTCACCAGATGTTTTTGGAGCATTTTCTATGTCCCTGATGTGGGTTAGGTGTTAGGTGTACAAGGGCAAGCAACACAGACGTGCGGTCAAAGACTTAGACGGGAGACCATTTCATATGCACTTGCCATAAAATGGAATTATTTCCCTGTTAGAGGGAAAATATATTAGAGTATGTGGCAGGAAGACCTCACATAGGCTTGGGGGACGGGGTTCTGGAAAGGCCACCCAGAGATGTGAGGGAGAGAGGGATAGAAGGATGCAGAACATATCCCTGCCCTGTGTCCCTTCTATTTCGTGGCTGATGCTCTGTTGCTTCTCTCGTCCCAATATTTCATTCTTCTCCAGATAGAGTCATCTTAGGCAATCAGGCAACACATCTCTAACAATACAGAGTCCATCTTTCTGAGCTGTTTCTTCTCCTTGGGAATCCTCCAAGGTTAAGTTTGTTGTCCTTTCCTCTTCCAGAGAACCCAACTGACTCCCACTTTTAACCATGACCCCCATATTGATGACCTATAAATCTATATAGCAGTGGTTCTCAGCGGAGGGCAAATTTGTCCCCTGGGGGACAGTTTTGATTGTCACAACTGGGGGCAATGGCTATGGGTACTGCTAAACGTGCTACAATGCATCGGATGGCCCCCACAACAAAGAACTGTCTGGCCCGAAATGTTATAGTGCCAAATTGAAAGACCCGCTCTGTAGGCCCCCTTGCTGAAGCTCCAGTTCTTTAGTTTAGCCGGTGTCTAAGACATTTCTACTTGGTCTTCACAATATTATGCTACTTCAGAACAATACCCAACCTACTTTCCTTGTTTTCATCAATGATCATAATGGGGACTTGCACTTATGTAGTGACCCAGATGTCTGCTGGGATGGCCTGTCCTGAGAGACCCAGATAACGTTGCTTTTATCCACGGTCCTCTTCCCAGAGTTCTATAAATACCTAGAGGATTATACTCAAGCCCTATTCCTCTGGGCTTCCTGCCTTTTCCCCCTACAGCTTCTGTCTGTTTCACTCCGCATCAGTCTAGACATGACGGCCTCTGAACAAATTTATATATAAAAGGGCACTCACAAACAACATTCTTGGGCTTATCTCTCTTTATTGAAGATTTCTGAGGAATCGTAGAGAGGGCATCACATTACACAGTGCAGCCTTTTCCTTTCCTTCATCTCTATCATCTCTGTTCTTACCCTATCCTTGGTTTACCCTCTGAGAACTCCAGATTCTTCTCTCTTTTGAAAAAAAAAAAAAAAGGAACTTTCTCCCTTTTTGAAGTTTGGCATTCACTGATCCCTGAAGACCTGGTGGGGGCTGAGGGTTTTGAGGCTTATCAACTACTACTAACACTTGTCAACACATTTTTTGAAATAAGGTAGTGGTATCTGTGTGATAATTCCTAGTATATAAAATCTTGTTTTTAAAACGTTTGCTATTTTTTTTGCATTAATTTAAGACTTTGTTTTTGAAATCTTTTCTATTTGTGAGACAGAAAATGTATTAACTAGGAGATAGATTCAGTAACACAAAACAGAGATGTAAAATCAGAGTGGCTTAAAGATTAGTTTCCCCCCTCCCTTTTTTTTTTTTTTTTTTAGAGAGAGAGAGAGAGAGAGAGAGCAGAGGTACAAGCAGCAGAGAGAGGAGAGAATCTTAAGGAGACTCCACATCCAGTGTGGAGCTGAATGTGGGGCTCGATCTCATAACCCTGAGATCATGACTGGAGTCAAAATCAAGACTCAGACCCTTAACCGAATGAGCTACCCAGGAACCCTAGTTCCCCTGCTCCGAAATGTCTGACCCAGTATCCATTTGGGGAAAAACAGAGGCCCAGGCTTCCTCTTTATTGGCTGTGCCATTCTGAGGCTGTGGTTCTCGCCTGCACAGTCCACAATGGTCCTCCACCCCATCTTCACTCCATAGGAGGGATGGGAGAGAGAACAGAGGACATGGCCCTTACTGTGAGGGCACCGCCTGGAAGTTGCCCCACACTTCCACTTCCATTCCAGAACTTAGTCATCTGACCACTCCCAGGACAGTGGGATTGGAGGCTGTAATCTATCTTCTGACTGGTCATGTGTAGCTAAAGGTCAAGGATGTCGTCCCTAGAAGAAGACAAGAATAGACAAAGTAGGACAATTGGCGGTATCTGCCTCTGCAGGAACTTGGCTTCAGGTAAAGCACCAGGCTGAAAACAAGAGATAGTGTGTCTTTACCTCTTTTTCTGTCCCTTCTGTTTTCTGGATAACCTTTTTTTTTTTTTTAAAGATTTTATTTATTTATTCATGAGAGACAAAGAAAGGGAGGCAGAGACAGAGGGGGAAACAGACTCCCCATGAAGCAGGGAGCTGGACGTGGGGCTCGATCCCAGGACCCCAGGATCATGACCTGAGCAGAAGGCAGATGCTTCACAGACTGAGCCCCCCAGGCACCCCTGAATGGATGCCTCTTATGACAATAGCTTCATTGTCAGATTTTTGTTGTCTAATTTGTCATTTTTGGATAACAGGGGTACTGGAGAAATTCTGGTTAAAAAAGAAAAACAATCTCTGATTTGTGGTGTGATGTACCAGCCACACTCATGGTCCTACCAGGTCATTGCTCGCCACCGACCTGGGCCTTGGGTTATGCTCTTGGACTTTGACTTGATGGTTCTTTCCCAGGGGGCTCCTCAGCCCAGCTCCCATTCCCAATCCTTCCAGCATGAACAGGCTTACATGGGTCTCTGGTGAACACAATTAGGTGCAAACAGAAATTTCTGTAACTATTGGAGCTCCAGTTGTGGTGGCTGGAAGGCCTGGGCGCTGGACAAGGATGGCAGTGGAGGAGAAAGTCTTTTAAAAACATTATTTATTTATATTTATTTTTTATTTTTTTAATGCATGCATTTGCCAGCTCCATACCTAATACCCTCAAACATTCCTTATTCCCCCCTAAAGATTATATCTATTGATTTATGAGAGACATACACTGAGAGAGAGAGAGAGAGAGAGAGAGAGAGGGAGGCAGAGACACAGGCAGAGAGAGAAGTAAGACTCAATCCCAGGACCCCGGGATCACGCCCTGAGCTGAAGGCAGATGCTGAACCACTGAGCCACCCAGGTGCCCCAGAAAGTCTATCTTGTCGGGCATTCTGATAGGAGGACCAACTCCCTCTGGACTGAAGGACAGAAAGCCTCAGCCATCTCTTCTGCAAAGGAGGATGGATGATGGCTACTTTTTCCTTCCTTCTGCTTTTCCTCTCCTTCCTTTTGCTTGTCAGCTGTTCCTTCTAGTATCCAGGATCCCTTCTAGTCTCCTTCTATTTCTTTGCTTACTTCCAAATCTGCAACAAGCCTTTCCAGTGGAATGCATCCTCTTTATCCATTTGGAATGACCATCAAACATAGGGTCCTCACTTGTCAAAAGGTTGTATTAAGAATTGTAAGATGTAAACCTATGCCCTTGAAAAGGTTGGGGTGTAGGGACTGACCCTATGCCTGCCATCAAAAGTATCCTTGGTGTCAACTAACATCTGGTGGGCACTATCAGGGAATATATTTCTAGAATGCTATGCTCTGCTTACATGCCATCTCTTTAATTTTTGTGCCATCTGTATGTGATTTGTAATGTTTAAACAGGTATGGAAATTGAGGTTCAGAGAAATTGAGACACTTACCCAAGGTTATGCACAGTGAATAAGTCCTGGAGCTAGAGGTTAAACTTCAATTATCTAATGGGGATCTTTCAGCATCCCCGAAGGGTGGAATCCCCGAGCTCCATACATGACAGCTGCAGACCACAGGTGTGCCTGGCCATAATGAGGACGTGCGTCCTGGAAGAGACGGAGTTTCCCACTATGCTTTGAGTCACGAAGGTGAATATAGCTAACTTTCTCCAAGGGCCTATAATGTGCCTACCGGCCACTTCATGTATGCTGCCTCATGGAGTTCTCATGAGCTTGTGGGCTTAAATATCTCAATTCTCATTTTGGCGATTAAGAAACTGAAGGTTAGAGACAGAGTAGACAGGGTACGTCGCATAGCTGCTGGGGATCAGAGCACGGGTTTCAATCTGGTCTGCCCTTCAAGGGTGTGGCTCTGAGAGGTGGCCAAGAGGGAAGCCGAGAATTTCCGATGTGAGAGCTCTAAGGAGCATCTACACTGGAGAGGAGATATACATACATATACAACAGACAACAGAAAACTAGCTTCATAAGGGAGAAGAAGGGAAAGAGGCCAAGGCACTGGGAGACGAAGTAGCCCTGGTGCATCCTAAAGTCCAAGTTGGCAGGTGTGACAGCCCTGGCCTCCGGCAGGGTTGTGACGTGGAAAGACCGGGTACTAACAGCTGTTTTTATTTTCTGCATATGAGACAGAAAAAAGGACAGTGATTGGAACCTGGGAAACACCTGGGAGAGCATTGCTAATCACTCCTAATTCATGATGATGGTGATGGTTGCATTTTTTTTTTTTTTGAAATTGGCGATATGCCCAGCTCTGATCTAGGTGCTTTACATATGTTGATCTTTTGAATATTCCCAATTAGTTTACAAACTATTATTATCTTCATCCCCCTTCTACAGAGCAGGATCCTGGGGTTCAGAGAGGCTAAGTAACTCCCCGAAGGGGTTGGAATTCCTATGAGGTCTGTGCGACCTCTCAGCCCCTGAGCTTTACCCTCTACCGTGCTATTTCTCATCATTTTGCCTATCACTTGGGCACAGGCTTCTAGAGCATTCTCAGATCAGTCCGGGGTCCTGGGGGAGGCAGCAATGACAGTCTCTTGTCCCAGGCATTGGGCTGTCCTGTACCTACAAGCACTAGATCAAGTGTAATTTCTCTGCCTGGGCTTTACGAGTTCTGGGCATGAGATGCTTTAGCTTGAGCTGTTCTGGAAACAATAGATGGCAACTTCCTCTGGCACAGCTGTAGCTTTGTAAAAGCTTCAGAAAAGGTGTTAACTGTGCACAATTTATTCACAGAGGTTCCCCATTCATAAATACTCTCCTTTTTCTGAAAGAAATGGACTAGTTCCGGGGGCGCCTGGGCTGCTCTGTTGGTTGAGCATCTGATTCTTGATTTCAGCTCAGGTCATGATCTCAGAGTCATGAGATTGAGCCCTGTGTCGGGCTGAGCCTGGAGCCTGCTTGGGATTTTCTCTCTCTCTCTCCCCTTCTCCCTTTCCCTATGCCCCTCCCTGGCCCCTACCGCTTACTCTTCTCTCTCTCTCTCTCTCTCTCTCTCTCTCTTTCTCTCTCTTAAAAGAGAGAAATCAACTAGTTCCTATGAGCCAAATGTTGTTGCATAAGACTTTAAAATAGATCAAAGAGTGTATCTCAAACTTTTCCACTCTCCTAACTGCAGGGGAAGTGAATGGAAATCCCAGGGGGTTGAAAGATAGTAGGCCAAGAGCAAGGCATTTCTTTGAAGTTTCATGCTTATGTTAAAAATTTGTGTGAAGTTTCCATTCCCACAAAACACATGTGTTTTTAAAATTAAAATGTATTTAAAACTGGAGAAAGACACCAGGATAATCCAGTACATTCATGCACTCCCTAGTATACACCTCCTCTTAATTCTGAAGTCTACAACATCCACATGAGGCACCAGACGTGACAATTTTCAACTATTTCTCTGTGTGGCCATGGGAGCAGCCCCTTCCAATCCCATGCTCTCTCTGTTGTCAAAGGGAGACAGAAGGTCATAACCCATAGCAGTATCATGCACCAGGACGATTGCACAAATGCACACACCATGTTTGCAACCACAGAGACTCTTCGGGTCCTCAGGACACCTGAATGCCAATGTAGTTTAGTGGTTAAGGATGGGCCTTTGCCTTTAAAGGGAAATTATAAATGATTCAAATCTCAGCTTTGATGATAACAGCTATAGCACCTTGAGTTAATTATTTAGCCACTTAAATCTCAGACTCAGAAAGGTTAAACATATAAATACATATTATAGTGTCTAGAATACTGCTGGGCATATTGTAAATACTCAATAAATGGTAGCTTTATTCTGGTTAATCATTTTCAGATCACTAGATTTATTTTTGAATGCAAATTGGAAAATTTGAAAATAAATAGTTGAAAGTCTTGCAAATGATTATTGTCTTTTAAAAGGAAAATAACCTTTCAGGTACTAGGAGGAGGCCTATGAGGGTGATTCGGTCATGAGGACACAGCCCTTATGAATGAGATTAATGCCTTTATCAAAGAAGCTCTAAAGGGACTCCAGGGTGGTTCAGTCGGTTAAGCATCTGCCTTTGGCTCAGGTAATGATCTTGGGGTCATGGGATCAAGTCCTTCATCAGGTTCCCTGCTCAGCCGGAGCTTGCTTCTCCTTCTCCCTCTGTTCCTCTCCCCCGGTGCACTCTCTCTCTCTCTCTCTCTCTCAAATAAATAACATCTTAAAAGAAGAAGCAGCAGAAGCAGAAGCAGAAAAAGAAGAAGCAGAAGCAGCTCTGGAGAAGCTCCGAACCCCCTCACCTGTGAGGGCACAGTGAGAGGTCACCAGGAGGAGGGCCTGAACCAGAATGCAATCACACAGACACATTGATCTTGGACTTCTCAGCTTCCAGAGCTGTGAGAAATAAATTTATAAGCCACCTAGCCTGTAGTAATTTTTTTTTATAGCTTTCTGGGGAATTTATTTTAGAGACCCTCAGGAATAGAGAAACCAGGGGCCGGTACAGAATCAAAGAATACTTGTTGATTACAGGGGCTCATGCATACTACAGACATATATTTCTTGATTGAATGAACACAGGTTGGTGAGAAAGAAATATTAGCACTTACTGGAGGCTCTCAACCATGACGTGGTCAGAAAAACTGCAACGGTTGGCTGGGGAATGAAAACAAAGTTTCCGGAAGGAAACATGGATTCTGCGTCCACAGCCCTGGATCTGGGGGACAGGATTAGGTTTGCATTTCTAACTGTGTGCATGTTGAACCATAAGAAACCATCAGTTATTGGCCATCTTTGACCTCACAGATGTCAATTTCATATGTTCAGTTTAATCATTCTTGTGAAGACATGAATCACAGAGGGTTTTTTTTTTTTTTTAAATTCCAGAACACTATAAGTAATATGTCCTTGCCAAAAGAATGCTCTGGATATGGAAGTGTTAAGGGAGAACAGATTGGTTGTGTAGGCTGGGGTAGACCAGAAAGACTTATGAGGGGCACGCAATTTAGATCAGTGGGAAGAGGACAGTCGGTTCAGGCAGGGGAAGGACCGTGCTGTGGTCTGTGCAGGGGGGAGAATGGTTCCATTTTCCAGTAACTGAAGAATATTTAGGCAAGTCAGTGAAAGTCGGGAAGGTGGGAACCATATACTGGGGAAGCTAGGGTACTCGGTTAAGGAATTGGAACTTTTCCTATTGGCAGTGAGGAGCCATGAAAGTTTTCTAAGGAAGGGAGTTCCAAGATCAAAGTGATATTTTAAGAATAATCCTTTAGATCTAATATCAACCAGTACTGAAGGGAATAGAGCCTGCAGCTAGGCATGCCCAGCATGACAGGGCTTGGGAAAAGAGAACCGAGAAGACCTCAGATAGGGCACTACTTGTTGAGGTCTGAGTGGTCAGTGGCAGAAAGTGAGAAGCAACTTTGTCTTTTCCATGTAAATGGCTCTTCCTTTGCTGTAACTGCATGAAGAATTCAGTGTAGATTAGAACAACCCAGAAGGCACCTGAGGGAAAATGCTGGATGTGACGGGGCTTTGAAGAGGGTGGGATTTGGGTGGGTTCTGAATAAAGAGGCTGACCTTTTGGGTGGGAGGTGTAGCATGAGCAAAGACACAGAGGCTCAGAGACAACAGACAGGACACCTGGCAATTCTAGGGCTCACTGAGTACCCCTCAGTCCTACATTTCTCTCTCCAAGCCTTACCCTCCTTCACCCTGTGGGATTCTTTTCTCCATGTCCTAATGATGTGACCAATGCCAGTTTCTCTATCCCTTTGACGCAAGGAGAAATTAGCTGATAAAGCATCGGTCAGCTGAGGCTAAGGGAGCTCTCCTTGACCCAAATTTTAGAGACATCATTATCAAACTAGAACCAGCGCATGCCCTCAAGGGAGATGAATCAGACCTGCAGGGTTGCAGGCAGTTTCCTGTAGCTCTTTCTGCAGCATGCAAATTTGATCCGATGGGTGGTAACTCAAAGAAAGTAATTAATTTCTACGATTCTTTCACAGTCACACACCAGACCCATATTCAGGGAACTGTCATAAATATTAATATTCAGGAAGTTTTCATGAATATTCAGTGAATGGCAAAAAGATCTGCAGACAGTCCTCATAGAGTCCATTGGAAAGGAGTGCATCTGGTTTTTGCAAGCTTCCTCTCCACAGGGAAGGCTAAGAGGAAGGGGTGGTGGAGGAGGATGAGATGAAGCAAGCTTCCATGTGCCAGCTCCTGGGTTCATGTTCCACCTCCGCTGGATCTGCGTGCATATAATCCAAGCCAGATGCCTGGCTACCCTCCCTGCTGCATCTAATTGAATGTGGATTTGTGTTTACTCCATTCACGATCCTTGAGCTCCAGTATTTACAGAGTTCACAGAACAGGCGACCCTTGAAGACCTATAGGTTCTCCTGGGTAGCCTCCAAAGTCAGGATGAAGGGAAAAGCATAACTTTAAGAATTGTTTGCGTGCTGAGATTCAATGTGGTTTTATATCCTTGAAAACCTACACTAATTTCATTGAGGAGATGCAGGCTGGCACGTGAATTGTAGTTAATTAATAGGGAAAGTGGATTAATGTATTCAACTTTTCACTTTAAAAATGCTAACATTAGCATTTATGACATTAAGGAGAAAATTATACTATAATCCCACCACCTGCCCTCTTAAAGCTTATTTTACTCTCTGATTTCTTTCAATGTTTACTTAAAATGTGTAGATATTTTTTGCATAAATACCATCATAGCACATGATTTTGCGTTCTATTTTTTTTTTTTTTTTTTTTTGCTTAATGTTATTTGAGTTGGGAGATTTATCTTAGACCTAATCAAATCTCTCCTATTAGCAATATATATTGCTCTCCCATAAAAGAAAGCTCTTCTAGGGTTTACGTTTTTTTTTTTTCTGGTTTCATTGAGGTATAGTTGACAAAAGTTGTATCTATTTCAGATAGATATTCTGCACAGTGTGATATTTTGATATATGTATCCATTGTGAAATGACTGTCACAGTGAAGCTAATGAGCACATCCATAGGATGTACATATTGTGATGCAAACAAACACTTTCTCAACATTTCTACATCTGCTTCTTGTTCATAGAAGAGCCGGGATCTGTTTGAAAGTTGATGCGAATCTTGGTCTTGTACTTGCAGAGGAAAATAAACTATGTGACAAGAAATACTAGGTCACTAATATGCAGATTGTTCCTTTACTTAGATGATGATATTGAGACAGGAGACAGTGAGATTATGCATCTTGGATTAAATTACATATTTGCATCTTAACAGGAAAATAAATCAACTGCTAGTCTCTATGATTACTCAGCTAACTCTGCTTTTAAGGAGAATTGGGTTTCTACAAATAAACTATGTATCTGCATCCTTTCCAACTCTACAGTCTCTGGATTAACAAAACACTCCTCAGATTTCACCTTCCTCTCGGAAGTTTTATGTTCCTTTGGATTTTGGATGGGGCCAAACTTCTTGGGGCTATTGTGCACTCGGCTAGATGCCGCCAGTCCAGGTACCTGGATTCCGGTGAGTAACTGAGTCCAGAGAGGAGGTTTCCCAACTTTGCTCTCTGGAGTCAAGCAGATGAAAGGAATGGCCGCAGGAAAGGGTTCAGCAACCCTAATGCTCTACCTCAGGGTTATGTAGGTCAACCGAATCTCAGTAAAATCCTGTGGTGTATTTAGCGATCACCCATTGAGTGCTTGCTGCATGCTTAACTGTCTACCTTTGAAAAGCTCAGGCTCATGAGGGAAAAGACCATATAAATGAATAATTACAGGTCAACGCATTCAGTGGTGTGCCAGGAATCTTCCTGGGGAGTGAAATGCCCTGGTGGGAGTGTAAGGGGGCCACTGTGGCAAAGGGGATGAACTACATAGAGTTGACTCAGACTTGAGAGGCAATGGTTTTGCCCAAACAGATACAGAACACGAAGAAGTAAGAGGAGGAGCAGGACTTCCTTGGCACTGGGAACAGTGTCTGGCATGACTGCAGGGCATATCCGTGAAAATGTTCAGGAGGCCTTCAGATGGATGTGCTGCTCAAGAGGTAGGTCCGGACTGAAATGATAGATTTGCGGCAATTGGCAGGTGGATGATAGTGGATGCTCCAGAAAGAGGCGAGAATGCCAGGGGGAGTATGCAGAGTAAAAAGTGGCTGAGAAGGAATGCTTAGGAATTCATACAGTGAATGGAGATGGTGCTAAGACCCAGCTTCTAAAGGCTATTTTTCCATGAATTGGCTTTCCTGAGGTCACATCGCTAGAGGATGACATTACAGTGAAATGTTTTCCCTTGACTTTTATTATAGAAATGTCCCACATATAGCTAGAGATGAAAAGGCAGCAAAATGAATGCAACAAAACAAAACAGAGGAACAGGTCTGGTCTGGTCTCTCAGTCCAGGAAAGACGCTGGGACTGTGTTGCTGGACTCCTTTAGTTAGAATGGAACCCAGTGTGCATGTGTGTGCATGTGTGAATTTATTTAAAATAGCAGAGAAGGGGCTGAATATGACTATGTTGAATTTTGTAAATGGTAATTACCATTTAAATCCCTCCCACCGGGCAGCCCGGGTGGCTCAGCGGTTTAGTGAGTCCCATGTCGGGCTCCCTGCATGGAGCCTGCTTCTCCCTCTGCCTCTCTCTCTCTCTCTCTCTCTCTCTCTCTCTCTCTGTGTCTCTCATGAATAAATAAATAAAATCTTTTAAAAAAATAAATCCCTCCCACCCCAATGATTATATTTTCTGTGTCATTTGCTCCTTCTAAATATTACCAACACAAGAACCTACCGCAGAGCAAACTGTTGTTGGTTTTCATGGGGTAAAAATACATCATTTTCTCCTCAATTTCTTGTTTTCAATCACATGGTTTCTGATCCCCCCTTCCCCCACCGTGGGTGTTTACTAACAACACCCATGATATAAACAAACATGACATAGTGCCATCCTGAGGTTTTGGTATCTACTTCTACCTCTCCCTGTGAATTCTTCATTCTCATGACTTGTATTAGAGGGTGACCTGGTCACAGTGAGTGCTTTGTCCTCTGCAGTGAGCTGGCGTGCCATCTTACTTTGTCAAAGCCCTGCCCACACTCAATCCCACGGCATTCGTTCATTCCACAAGTATTTCTTGAGTATCCACCCTGTGTGTACATGTGTGTGTCTGCTCTGGACTCTCACGCTGACTTATGAAAGCCATGAGCATATTCAGTGACTGTCTGAGGTTATCAATTATTGTTATCATTATTGGTTATCACAGGCAATATAATAATTGCATCTCAAGACTCTTTTCCTAACATTCCTTCGAATAGATAGGCTTAGCAGCATAATATAGGAATCAGAGAGATGCAACTGTGGACTCCCTCCACCATCCCACACCACCACCACCCTCACCACCACCACCACCACCACCACCACCACCAACAACAACAACAACACAAGCTACATTTATTGAAAACTCCTATGGGCCAAGTACTTTGCAAATACTTTACCCACATTATCCTATTTGTATTTCAGTTCCCATATAAAGAAACCAAGACTGAAAGTTTTAATAATTCACGAGAAGACATACCTACTATTTGTGGCACAGTAAGGGTAATGAAATGACATGAGTGTCTTAATAAGGTTTACTGAACTGTAGTGTGAAGTGGAGGCAGACTGAGCTCAGGATGAGGTCATGGAATTTCAGAGTGAAAAAAACCCATAGGCAACAACAAATATTTGTGCGATGCTGAAGAGGGGGGTGATTCTAGAGAGGATACTGTGAGGATAAAGCTCTTATCCCCATTTTCTTGGAGACTTCATTATTCCCTAACCCTATATGTCCCATTCATACAGTGAATGGAGATGGTGCTAAGACCCACTGCAGCTTCTAAAGGCTATTTTTCCATGAATTGGCTTGCCTGAGGTCACATCGCTAGAGGATGACATTACAGTGAAATGTTTTCCCTTGACTTTTATTATAGAAATGTCCCACATATAGCTAGAGATGAAAAGGCAGCAAAATGAATGCAACAAAACAAAATGCCGTGAGGGAAAGAATGAGTAAATAAATGATTTTCAACTGTCCTTACTGTTTCCGGGCTAAAGCAGAGGCAAAGCAAAATTATAATAGGAACGCAATGAGCTGCACTTTATTTTTCAAGGGATATTGATTTCAAATGTTCCTGTTCCCAGTTCTTTGGGCAATTGCTGTTTTTGAGTGTCCCAATTGACCACCTTTGTCACCTGGCCCCCAAAATGCTTAAAGGAATCAGCCTCGGGAATGCTTCCATCAAGCAGGGCACTGCCCTCATGGTGACAAAGAGACATATTTAGCACTTGTTTTAACCTTTCTTCTGATTGAAGTAGGTGCTCAAAAGGCTGGGAGGACAAAAGTAATTGCTTTAGGTTTTTCAGCACAGACTGTTACCGCATAGGGGAACGTTGACAGTGTTTGTGGGATACAGAATGATCTCAAGCCCCTGGAATTGCTTAATTGACTTCTCTTCTCTGAAATCACCTACGGGGAATCTCTGTCATCATTGCATCTTAAATATTCCTTAAAGAGGTCATGCTCATCAGGAGATCCCCTATATTCACGCTCTCTCAGACGATTGTCCCCACAGTGCCTTTCCCTCTCCTCGCGTATTTTATATTGAAGGCTTTGATTTTCTTTTTTCTGGGAGGGAGATTGCATAGTCCAAATCCAGGGCATTTTTACGTGGATGGCATTATTTTATTTGGTCTCTGGTGCCATTAGGTGCTCACTACGTAACCCTCATGGTGAGCTAAGTTGGACACTGGGTCTAATTGGAGATAGGAAAGAGACTATGTTGTGTATTTGTGACTAGTATGGACTGGAAGTTACCTTGATAATCTTTTTTAGCTCTTTTTAGGAGCCATTTTAGGGTGTGAGCTGCCCTCACCCTCCTGTCTCACTGGTTCCAGGTCGCATTTTCCATTTGTACCTCCAGAACTCTTCCAGAGCTTATGTGTCTGTGCCCTGAAGGCAGACCTTCAAGGGCAGCAGTATCCATCTGCCTTGCCCTCTGATTTCTACTTCCACCAGTGGGAAGCCCTGGCAGGAGGTCCAGGGGCAGAAGGAGAGAAGGGTTGGGGTGTTTTTCTTCTGGCCCACCTCCCTAGCACCTTTGGTTGACTGGCTTATCCCTTCATGGAAGGCTGTGAGCATTCCCTTGCTCCTTGTATGGATTTCTGGGGGCCACGCCTTCCCCTTACTCTTTCACCTAGGAAGGGTACAACTTCCTACTCTCTCTAAATTTTGTCACGCTTTTATGTAAAGTCCCCTCATTAAACTTTCTTAAACTGCCCTTCCCCCTCCCTTTTTAAAGATTCTATTTATTTAAGAGAGGGAAAGTGAGAGAGCACAAGCAGGGGAAGGGGCAGAGGGAGAGGGAAAAGCAGGCTCCTGGCTAAGGAGGGAGGCCGATGTGGGGCCCGATACTAGGACCCCAAGACCATGACTCCAGCCAAAGGTGGATGCCCAACCGACTGAACCATCCAGGCACCCCTTAAGCCACCGTTTTCTGGGGCAGCCCAGGTGGCTCAGCGGTTTAGTGCCTGCCTTTGGCCCAGGGCGTGATCCTGGAGACCCGAGATCGAGTCCCACATCGGGCTCCCGGCATGGAGCCTGCTTCTCCCTCTGCCTGTGTCTCTGCCTCTCTCTCTCTCTCTCTGTGCATCTCTCAGGAATAAACAAATAAAATCTTAAAAAAAAAAAAAGCCACCGTTTTCTGAGGGTGACATCTGTTTCTGCTGAGACTCTGACTGATACAGACACAGAGAAGTAAGCACTAGCAAAGTATCCCCCAGATTCCCCGATGATCTCAATCTCTTTCCTCCAGCCACTCCCTGTTGGCCAAAGGCTTGCTTAGAAAGCATAGCATTTTCATTTTTTTATAAATTTATTTTTTATTGGTATTCAATTTGCCAACATATAGAATAACACCCAGTGCTCATCCCATCAAGTGCTCCCCTCAGTGCCCGTCACCCAGTCACCCCCACCCCCTGCCCACTTCCCCTTGAACCACCCCTAGTTCGTTTCCCAGAGTTAGGAGTCTTTCATGTTCTGTCTCCCTTTCTGATATTTCCCACTCATTTTTTCTCCTTTCCCCCCTATTCCCTTTCACTATTTTTTATATTCCCCAAATGAATGAGACCATATAATGTTTGTCCTTCTCCAATTGACTTATTTCACTCAGCATAATCTTCTCCAGTTCCATCCACGTCGAAGCAAATGGTGGGCATTTGTCGTTTCTAATGGCTGAGTAATATTCCACTGTAGACAGAGACCACATCTTTATCCATTCATCTTTCGATTGAAAGCACAGCATTTTCAAAGAGTGATTTCCTATGGGGTGGGGCCATCTTCATGGGTAGGCAACTCACAGAGCCTGGCACTCAGAGGGCTCTGGGCTTTTGCCATTTTGAAATTCTTAGGAAGCTTTGACTGAGAGGTCCTGCAGTCTCATTTTGCATAGGGCTCCACAGAGTAAGTAGCCAATCCTGTGTGGGAATGTGGAAGGGCAGGGAGGACAAGCTCTTAGCTATTCTTCTTATCCAAAGGAATGTGCTTCATATTTTCTCCCTTATCCCTCACACAAAGCAGAGTACACTAGTCTGAGTCTAAGGTTGTGGCTGGGAACCACTCTACTCTTGGGAACAGGCACCAAGGGGTCAGGCACAGGGCTTTCTTCCCCACTCCCTGCCCCAGCAGCTCTTAACCTGAAGACTAGGTCTGTCTGTCTGTCTGTCTCTCTATCATTTTCTCCTTCCCAATGCCCTTTGCATTTATTTTACAAGGCCAAGACTATAAGACAAGAGCCTGGCACTGAGAGCTCTCTCTCTGTTTTACTCCTTCAATGTTCTCAGGCACTCCTCTTTCTTTGGCCTCCTATCCTTGTGGCTAGCTGGAAATCTGGGTGTGGGCTCAGGCAGGAAGGGGAGGAGGCTATTCAAATCCATCTTTGGGCCTTGGGTTTCAGTCTGTTAGCAGAACTATGATTTGGAGTTTCAACCCTGCTCATAAGTTGGTACTTTGATTTTCTTTGCCATTGTTTCCTGTGAGTTCTAGAATAGAATAGGGAAAGAATATTAATTGGCAAATGGACCAAAATGTGAAAACTCTCCTACCTCTCCTCTACTTCTCATTTCCACTTGAACATTTGGGTATACATCCTTCCAGACAGCCCCCCACCCCCATTAACATTCATATATACAAATTGACACGCATGTTTAAAAAAGTGGAATTTTTAGGTCTATGCTGCACATTCCCTAACTATATCATATTTTCCATTCTTTGAATGTTATGCACGTTCTGGGGAGAATTGCATGGCATTATCTGCCGGCATGCTGATTCACTCTTCAGCTGCGTACACTGTGTTTTTCAGCCAATTACAAAGTTCAGCTTTATACTTCAATTCTTTACCTGTTAATTTCTTAGATCTCTTTATTTAGTTTTTTTTTTAAATTTAGTTTATAAATATACCCTTTTAAAGCATACACTTAATGAGTTTTGAAAAATATGAAGAATTTTTCTTGCCGTCACTGAGATCATGATATAGAATGTTTTAATGACTCCAGAAAGTTTCTTCATACTTCTTTGCCATCAGGCCCCACTTCTCACCCCCAATCCCTGGCAACCACCAATAATGATTTTTGTCATTAGTATCTTGCCTTTTCTAGAATTTTTTATAAGGGCAATTATATAGTGTGAAACATTTTGAGATTGGCTTTTTTCCACTTAGCAAAATGCTCTTAAGATTCATCGCTTTCATTGTATATTAAAGTGGTTTATTCATTGTATTGCTGGCTAGTGTTCCAGTGGTGGATGTACCACAGGTGTTTATACACTTGCCAACTGATGGTTGTCTGGGTTATTTCCAGTTTTTGGTGTGAACATTTGTGCCTTGTCGATGGCTGCTTTTGCTCTACAGTGGCCAAGTTGAGTAGTTGACAGAGACCATCTGGCCTTCACATCCAGTAACATATACTATCTTGCGCATTACAGAAAGTTTGCCAACCTTCATGTAGAGTATATTTAAAACAGCTGTTTTAATGTCCATCATTGTTAATACCATTGTGTCTGTCATTTCGGGTCTTTTTTCTATTGATTACTTTTCTTCTGCTTAAGGTCATATTTTCTTGCTCTTTTCATGCCTGGTCAGTTTTTACCTGGCATTGGAATTTTATTTTAATACGTGTTGAATTTTGTTGTATTCTTTATTAGAGTTGGAAGGCATTATGGAATTTGGTCAAGTTACTTGGGATCAGTTGAATTTTTTCAAAATTACTTTTATTTATTTATTTTTTATTTTCATTTTTTAAGATTTTATTTATTCATGAGAGACACAGAGAGAGAGGCAGAGACACAGGCAGAGGGAGAAGTAGGCTCCATGCAGGGAGCCCGATGTGGAACTCAGTCCCGGGACTCCAGGATCACATCCTGGGCTGAAGGCAGGTGCTAAACCGCTGAGCCACTCAGGGATCCCCCCAAATTACTTTTAATCTTTGTTAAGGCATGCTCCGAAATTGCCTTTGATGTAGGGAGAATTTAACATCATTACTAAAACCACAGCTTTCTGAAGACTTAGCCTGATGCCCTTTGTATTATGGGGTCATCTCACTCTGCTTTCAGGGACATGAATGAATCCTAGCCCTGTGTAAAGTGTGGAAATTGTCCAGCCAATTACTTTTTCATTATTCTTTCCTTAACCTTGGGAAGTTTCCTTTAACTCATGCACAGATCAGTACTCAGCCAGAGTTTCAAGGGGACTTTTCTAAGATCTCTCTGAAGTTTTCTTTCCAGGCATCTCTCTTCTCTCGGATATTGCATCCCATCACATCTCATTGACTTGGCTCCTTGGACTCTCATCTCTGGCTCTTTGGGTTCCTCCTTTCTGTACGGCAACCTGGAAAATCTTCTAGTTGGTCTTCTGTCTCATAGAGCTACACTTTGCTTGTTCTCCAATGTCTTAAGACTGTTATTTCATATATTCTGTGTCATTTGCTATTGTATTATGTGGAGGGTAAGTCCAGTTCCTGTTTCTTCATCATGGCCAGAAGTAGAATTCTAGTGTTGTCCTTCCTTATTGCTCAGTTCTCTTTTTATTTGCTTGGCCTTATCCTCCATATGACAGTGGGCAGCTCTGGATTCCACCTTTTCCAATATAAACCCAGTAGAAATTCTTTCTTAAAAGTTCCATTAGAATTTGCCTCATTTGATTAGTATTCCCACCTTTATGTCATCTGTTCTGCTTCTTGTGTTGTGTTTTAAAAGGCTTTTCTCGTGTAATGATCTAATCTCCTAAGTCTCCTCTTTAACTATCTATGTAGCCTTCTTTTTTCTTTCTTAAACTATTAATCTCCAATTTTTTTGAAGTTGATTTGCTATGAATGTAAAATCCCTGCCTAGCTCTCTGAAGATATTTATGCTTCTTCTAGTGACTGTTTCATCTTGTTTTACTTAGTCTGCCTCATCAAGCATTTAGTTCCTCAATTTGGGGAACTTTTTGACTCTTTAATGGTTTTAGTTTCTTCAAGTGTTTTATAATAGTTGATTGCTCATTTTTGTACTTGGTAGTTCCTGTTTGATTTGAGGGAGGTGTCATTCCTTCCTGAAGAGCATGAGATGGATTTTTCACAAACAGGGAGATTTCTTTTACTTGACTAAGGGGTGCGGATGGCAGCTGGATGGATAATAACAACAAATATCTATCTACCTCGCTATCTGATTATCTTCTAGTGATTCTACATTTGATCCAAATCATTTGATTTGGCACTTTTTGTTCCAAAAGACCCTCTGCTCCTTTCTACCTTCTCAGCATTGTTCATGTTTGTTCTCTCACATAAAGGGCTATTATTCTTTCTTTCTACTTGCGAAAATTCTTTTTTTCTCTGCTGTCAAGATGTTTATCAAATCCTGTGTTTCTCACAGACTTTTGAAACACATAAAAAATAAGAAATATTCCAGTGAATGCAGTATGCCAAATGTAGGTAATAAGCAGGACACATTCCTTTGGGGAAATGCCTGTTTAAAAAGTCCAGTCTGTATATGCAAAAGTGAAGCAAAGAAATTCAGTCTTTTTCCTCTTCTCTAAAAATCTGTTTTTCTTAAATATCATTCCATGAAATTGGAAGTGAAGGGCTAAAAGGTGAGGAGAGGGAAGGGAGAAGGAGGGAGCACACATCATTTACACAAAAAGTAAAATTGTACAAACTTAAGCAGTATATAGTAGACTAGGGTCATACTCTAGGACATCAAATGCTGGATTTGATGTATAAATATAAGAAATTCACTGTTTGGCTGGAGTTAGAAGATTTGAACTGCTGCCTGAAGATCAGTGAGGAGCAAGTCACTGCCTTGGAATAATTGCCCTTCCCACTCCAAATCCTGGTTTCTGTACTGTGCCTTCATGGAGAGGGCCTCTCATTCCACCACTTGGCCCACCTCCAAGGCTTCAGGTCCCCAAGGTGATCATCTCAATAGTCCTCTGTCCCCTTTCTGGGCAGCTGGACTCTTCTCTTCCTCATTCAGACAGACTTCACCTCTGAACATGATGGGCCTGTTGCTATGAGGCTCAGAATCATCAAACACAACACACTCCAAATGGGGTAATTTCCAGCCACTGTTAATGTGGAGCTCCATCATAGTCCCATAACTTCAGAAAAAAATCTCTAAGCTTCGATTTGTCCACTTCATGTGGCAGGTTGGTGACTATCAGGGTGTCTTATAGTTCTTTGGGGTTCAAAATCACCTCGCTCACCAACCTCAGGGATTGGTCTAGGTCCCTTCTGGGGAGGCATATTTATTTGGTGTTCTCACACTCTTTGATCCTGCTGAGGCCTTTAGGGTAGAATCTGAGCTTCAGACTTAGATTCTAGATGAGGCTGTGAAGTTGGTACCTTAACAACATGAGGTGGTATCCCAGTAACTGCAACAGCTCCACTGGGTGGAAGGTCACAAATGTCCCAGAAAATGTCTTCCAGTCTTTCTGGATGGTCTGAGCCATGTCTGTAGGTGCTGGGGAAGAACTCTTCTATGTATCCTCAGGAGCAATTTCTTCTAATACTGGCTCAGACTTTTCCTCTTGGATTCAGACTCAGGTTCTTGCTCTGGTTCAGGATCAGGCTCTGATTCAGCAACAGGTTCCTCTAAATCTTCTTCCAAGTCCTTGCTGACAGTCTGATCATAGAAAGTGCCAGAATCATCAAGTACCACCTCAGGTGTTGATTGTCTTTCTTCAGGTTCCTGGGCCTCTTCCTCAGATTCCTCCTGAGGCTCAGTGAAAAACACCAAAGAACTAGTCTTGGTATCTGAAGATCTCATTGTGGATATAGAACTCATTTGCAACCAGGTCCTTAGGAGCAAGGACAAATGTCTCCATGAGTCTCCTCAAAGCCTGGTTGTTATTAGAGAGCAATCCTGTCACCTCGACTACCACACCATCATTCAGAGTGGCATCAGCATCAATGTGGTGAATCTTAGTGTGGCAATTGGTCAAGTTTTGTGACATCACTTTTCTATGGATTTCTAGAAAGAAATCCATAAACTTTCTAGAAAGTCCATAAACTGCCTCTACTGGCTTTCCATTTGAATCCAATTCTGCACAGACATAAGAGTTCTTTCCATAAAAGCTGCGTAGCATGTCTGATGGCTGCCTCAGCTGCGTGTCATACTTTCACACAAGTGCCTGCCCCTCCGACAGGGGACTAGGCTTTTCTATAACCATTGCTTTGGTTAATTTAACCTGCACAGCTGTGCGGGAGCAGAACAAGCTTTGCTCCACAGCTTGGCAGAAGGCAAAATCTCCTCATGCAACTGTATCCGCCTCTACTTGTGAAAACTCTATTCAACCTCCAGGCCTAATACAAGATTCATCTCTTAAAAAAAAATTCCTCACTACTTTATCTTCTAATTATTATGGCTCTTTTGGTGAATAGTGATTACAAATGTGACTTCAAAGTTATTTCAATGGTAATAATTGCTACCATTCTACCAGGGCTTCCATTATGTGCTAAGCCCTGTAGTGAATATGTCACGTATACGACATGATTTAATCCTTATGTAATGGTGTGGGTGTTATTTTTTCTGTTTTATAGAAGAAGGAACTACATTTTAGAGCAGGTAGTCATCCAGCTCAAAAATCCCTGGACCAAATCTGGATGGTCACTCAAAGCTGGTTGCCATACCACACTCCTACAGTTCCTTTTGCTCAACCCATATCCTTAGCCCCTTACATGTGGAATCTGCCAAGACTCTAAATCCCAAGATGGATTTTACTGTCAGCATGGCCATCTCAAGACTTAGAGAAAATGAAAATAGTTTTTCTTCCACTAACAAATAAGATCAAAGATACCTAATTTAAGAGGGCAAATTGTTTGAAGTTTTCATAACTTCTTGGAAAGAGAACTGGTACCAGAATTCTAACTCTGGGTCTGGAGGTCTTTGGCACTGCTCCTCCTTATCAGTATGACTTTCTCCTTTGGCTGGCAAGAATATGGTTGAGCATGTTAATGTTCAGAACACTTGAGTTTAAAGGAATTTTTCACCTCAGCCAAGATTTCTTTAGACTGAACATCTGAATTTGGAGCTAAGTAAAAAGCACAAGGAGAGATAGTTGGCTTAGGTTCATTCCCAGTGAGTCAAAAGTGCTATAAAAAAATAGAAGGATAAAGATAATTATGCTGTGCACGTCAGAGGTAAACCAAGAGAAAGCACAGGCCAGTATGACATTGTCTAGTTAGCTTGTTCTGCAGGTACCTCCTGGCTCTTCCTTATGGCAAAGGGCTTTATATGCTGCTATCTACAAGCCAAAGCAAGGGCCCAATGCCAAACCAGATTCCATTTCTTCTATTCCACATCTTTCTGGTGAACTAAATTCCCAGGTTAATCAGAGAATGTTGACAACAAATAAAACTACTCGGGGTGGGCGGCGGGGGACACGTCCGCCCCCCCAAAAAGAACTATTAAAAAAATCAGTATTCTTAGAGTGTTTTCTAGTGTACCAGAACACTTGCATATATTTTCAAATTTACTTTTCCCAATGTTATGATGTAGGAATTATTATATTATTATACTGGAATATATATTATATTGTGTTCATTCTATAATGATGGTATTGAAGCATTTGATGTACCTCACTTTAGGTCATCCAGCTAGAAATTGTCAGGGTTGGGATTTAAATCCAATTCCAAATTGCATCCCTTCCTCAGCATACACACACACACACACACACACACACACACACACATCCACACATCACTATTTCCGTCAATGTTTAATCTAGGACTATCTCTAGGAAAAATAATAAAGCAAAAACATTTATTTGATTTTCAACCAATATTTATTAAATTCCAATATGTGCTATGTACTGTTTGAAAAGCTTAGGATAAAACAGTGAACAAAAGAAATGAAAACATCTGCCTCTGGAAACTTACATTCTAGTAGGTAAGGGTAGACCCTAAAAATGAATGGAATAGATAAGAAAATTATAAAGTCTGATAGGAGACAGTAAGTACTATGGAATAAAAGAAGAAGCAGATCAAGATTAAAGAAATTAGGATTATGAGGGCAGAATAGATTACAGTATTAAAGAGGATGGTCAGGGTGAGGGACTTCAAGGAGACGCTAAATGTCTCTTTGATATTGACGCTAAGGTTTGAAGGATGCGAATATCTGGGGAAATAGTCTTCCCAGAAGACTATTAGCATAGGTGCTAACATGTGAAAATGCCTGACGTATTTGAAGAACAGGAAGGTGGCTGGATGGGAGTATGGGAGAGAGACAGTAGTAAAAGGTGAGGTCATAGGTAATGGGGACATGTGGAGCCTCATAGATCATTATATTATGAGGACTTTGATATTCTTCTGAGTGAGGTGGAGATCCAGATGAGGATTTCGAGTAGAGACATGATGGTATGATCTACATTTAGGGGATTATTTGGGCTTTTCTCTTGGGAATAAGTTTAGGGAAAGAGTGGAAGCTGGGAGATCAGTTAGGAGGCTGTTGTGGTGTATTCATTTCCTAGAGCTGCTGTAACAAAGCACCACAAACTGGCTGGCTTAGCTCAATAGATATTTTATTGTCTCACAGTTCAGGAGGCTAGAGATCTAAAATCAGACTGCTGGTTGAATCATGTTCTCTTGGTAGCCTCTAGCATAGGATCCTTTCTCTGTCTTCCAGCTTCTGGTAGCTCCAGGTCCTTGGCTTATGGCAGTATGACATCATCTCTGCCTCCATCTTCACATAGGTGTTGTCTCTCCATGTCTCATCATCTTCCCTCTGGGTGTGTCTGTCCAGTCATATTGAATTAAGCTCCCTCCTAAATGATGTTTTCTTAACTTGATTACACCTGTAATGACCCTATTTCCAAACAAAGTCACATTTGAAGGTACTGGGGGTTAGAGATTAAACTTTTTTGTGTGTGTTGGGGGTACAATTCAACCTGTAACATGCAGTCATTTAAGTAAGAAATGGTGGAGGCTTAGAATAGTGTGGTATCAGGGGGACGAGTGGGTAGTGGTTGGATTTGGGATACATTCTGAAGGTAGAACCCACAGAAACTGCTGCTAGATCAGATGCAAAGTTATGCGAGAAAAGCCAAAGGTGACTCCCAGGAATCTTGCTGAGCAGCTGGAAGGAGAGAGATATCTGAGAGTGAAACTAGTTTTTGAGGAATGTGGATATTAGAATTTTAATTTCTGATATGTTGAGAGTGACATATTTACTTAGGGAATCAAAGAGATGTTGAGTGGGAAGCTGAGTATATGGGTCTAAACTTCAGACAAGAGATCTAGGCTGAAGGTATAAATATTTAAATTTGCTGGTCTTCAGCAAATAGAGGAAATTTAAAGCCCAGAGACTGGAGATCACCCAGGAAGTGAGCATCATTAGAAAAGATGACCATGGTTGGAGCCCTGGGTCACCCCCACATGGAGATGTGAGTAGAAGAGGAATATAGAAGAGGAATAGAAGAGGTAGAAGAGGAATAACCCCATGAAATATAGAGGATAAAGAAGAGCCAGTGAGGCAGGATGAAACCAAGACTGCACATCTTGTGAGCCTGGTGAGAGAGGCGGCAAGGAATGGGAGTAATCGGCTATGTTCAAAGGTGCAGGTAGGTCAGGTGAGACAGACTGGGAATTGATCATCAGATCAATTCAGAGAAGAGAATTTTTCATGAGAGAACGGAGAGAAGTTTTCATGACCTTTACAAGAATTGCTAGGGAGTGGTGGTGAGTGGTCTTTTAAAAATGGGTTCAAGGGAGAATGGAAAGAGAAGCTTTAGAGACAACAAGTATAGACAACTTTTGGATGACAGGGATGGTAGCAAGGAAGGACAGTGGAGTCAAGGCAGGTTTCCTTCTTGTTTACAGGTCAGAAACACATACACATGTTTGTGTATTGATGACAATGACCAGGGGAAGTTGATCTCACCTCCTTTCTGATCGTCTCTCTGCTCTCCTGACTCTTCCATATCCCCTCACCCTCATGCATTCTTGCTCCTCTTGGTATCTCTTAGGCTCACTGTCCTAGAGGAAGGTCCCATGGTTTGGACAACATGCCCCCTTCTTTTTTTGGTTTCAGCATCTTCTGAGGACTTCCCGCTAAGATAGCATCATTATATGGGAGCAACTTAAGTGTTGACTAGTGGATTGATGGATAGAGAAGATGTGGTACACACACACACACACGCACACACACACACAGGAATATTACTCAGCCATAAAAAAGAATGAAATCTTGCCATTTGTGACAACATGGATGGACCTAGAGTCTATTATGCTAAGTGAAGTAAGTCAGAGAAAAACAAACATGATTTTACTTATATGTGGAGTCTATAAAACAAATGAACAAACCAACAACAACAAAAAGAGAGACAAACTCATAAATACAGAGAACAAATGGGCAATTGCCAGAGGAGAGGGGGGTGGGGGGGCAGGCGAAATAGGTAAAGGAAATGAAGAGGTACAAACTTTCAGTAACATAATAAATTAAGACACAGGGATGAAAAGTACAGTGTAGGGAATATAGTCAATGATATTATAATAGCGTTGTGTGGTGACAGATGGTGACTACACTTGTGGTGAGCATTGCATAATGTGTAGAATCATCAAGTCACCATGTTGAACACCTGAAACTAACATAACATTATAAGTCAACTATACTTCACCTAAAATAAAAAAATAAGAAAAAAAGAAATGGCAAGGACAAAATTAATATATGAATGGAGGGGAAAAACATAAAATACTTTGTTCAATTTTATGAAAATAAATTTGAAACCTTGGATTAAATAAGGAATAAAATACGACGAAGTGGTATTATTAGATGATCTCTCTGCCTACCTCAAAGCATTTAGGGAATGTCTGACGTCAAATCTTGCAGGTTAGAGTGTTTTGCACATTCTGAAACCATATACTCATTTTGTTCATTTTCATATATGATTTTAAAAAATATTACCCTTATCATCCCTTTCACTAAAGTACCCATTATTGGGCACCTGAGTGATTCAGTTGGTTGAGCATCTGCCTTTGGCTCAAGTCATGATCCCAGAGTACTGGGATCAAACCCCACATCCGCCTCCCAGCTCAGCATGGAGCCTGCTTCTCCCTCTTCCTCTGCCTGCTGCTCCCCCTGCTTATGATTTCTCTTTCTCTCTCTGTCAAATAAAGAAATAAAATCTTTAAGAACGAACAAACAAACAAACAAACAAACCCAAAGTACCCATCAACCTCCACGTATGTACTTTGGCATCTCTTTGTCTTTGTTCATACGTTTTCTTTGTTTGGGCTGCCTTTCCCTCATTCCTCTGTGCCTTTTCCTTGTTCTTCAATACCTCTTATCCATGAAGACTTTTCTGACTCCTCTACCCAACCCCAGGCAGGATTGATTGCTCTTGCCTCTGGACTTCCAAAAGATTTTATAAATTACATCCTAATATATGTTTTTCAAGGATGTATCTGGTTTTCCCTTAGAAGATGCCATCTATGAAGCTGAAGACTATGACTGATGTTTTTTGCTTTCACATCAGCCAGTTCACTTCCTGGCACACAGGAGAGGGTTTAACAAAATGAGTCACATGATGCTTCTCATAGGGTGTACAGTGTACATATCTCACCGGGCTGCTGGCTGTTGTAGAGTTCTCTTCTGCTCATGGAGTGCTCCTTCCCTGGAAGGATTAATACTAATCCTAATATGGGGTCCATCTCTGCTAATAAACATATCCCCCCCTCCACCACTATTCTGGCTTCTTATGTTGTAGCAGCATTGTGAAAACACATGAAGGTTATTGCTGTTCTTGGGTCCATGGAGAGACCTTTTTCAAAGGTCACAAAGACCAGAGATAGAATGCCAGTGACTCATGTGAAGGTTCTTATATTTTCAGGTATTTTTGGTGGGAGTAGCCTGCCTGCCCCTTTGCAGGTGAGCATAGACTCCCTCTTTCTGCAATTAAAGAACAGATTTTCTTTGTCCTTGATGCAGTCAGCAAATGAGCTTCAGAACTCAGATAGCAAGACATATAGAGCTTCTGCCTGTTAGTGAAGATGCAATTTCCAAATGCAATTCATAGCTTGAGTGATTTTCACTGTTCAGATCTTCTTCCATTCCAGATGATGGGGCTGACTGCACTGGGTGACCTTTAAGCCAACCCTGCTAATTAACAAGAAGCAATAGACCAAGCAACCGAAACGGAAGCACTTCAGACCCCCAGAATGTCCACTATCCTCGGAAAGTCTAAAATTAGGCCTTATGTTTGTGTTTTTGAATTATTATAGATCCCTGGTCTCCTCAGTTATTCAGCCATTGTCTGTCCAGTTCCTGTGACCCAGGGGGAATAAGGCAAAGGGAGACGCACATCTGATGGAACAAAAGAGTTTGGGAGGCTGGAGAATAATGTGATCTTTCCATCAAGGATGCATTAGGCTGTGGTCCAGTCACAGTTGTTTCAAAGTATTTTTAGCTAGGGAATTTGGAAGTTGTTAGCATCTATTTATCTTTAGAAATGGAAATTTCTTATGCTGCATTCTCTCTTCTATCTGGAGCCTGCATCACTGAATTATTTCATGCAAGAGACAGCAAATGAGTATTGTAACAGGGAGCACTGGATATGAGGCAAGGGTTTGGGTTTGAGAACTGATTCTGCCTTTTTCTAGTGAATGATCTTGAACAAGTTCCTTAAATGTTATGAATTTCCATCGCCTCTTCTGTAGTAATGATAGCTATGCCTGCCCACTACAAAGATTTGCGCTTCCCTGTTTGTGGGTTGTGCTCTGCTGCTCTTGAGAAGCATCATGAGTAAGAAGCTGTGGGCCTTTCCTACTGGGGTATCCTCTATCCATAGAAGGCAACACGGGTTCAGGACCTGCTGTGCCCATCCAATAAAGAAGCATGAGTCACTGATCAGAGAGGCCACCCAGGGGGGCTAATCTATATTTCTAAACAACCATCATTCTGCCTCCTAATTCACTCATGGGTGCTGGAAAGTGGAATGAGTCAACCAACACCATTTCCTATGATGTTCTCTGTCTTTGGAGGAGTCAGCATTCTTTGTTTGTGAAGAGATCCTCATCCTTGAGGATCAGTAAAGAGGCGAAATACAGATAGTTGCAGCCCATGAAATGGGGAGGCCACAAAACTGCAGCACAAACTGAGAACATGAGCCAAGGAGCAAGTCATTGGAAAGCATTCATTAAAGAGGTGGGTTTTAGGTCAAGTTTGAAAAAAGACATCATTCTAACTCATAAACTACATGATCTTGTAATCAACCTCTCTGAGCATTGATTTCTTCATATGAAAAATTCAAGTATGAATATATTATGGTCAGGGTTGATAAAATATCTGATAATGTAATAAAACATAAATCTACAAATTAAGTGAATAAGTAAAATTACAAATAAATATTAAATTAGTAAATAAACACAACTGATGGGAACTATTATTTTTTGGAGTCAAACCACTTTAGTGAGGTTCCCTGGCTGGGTAACAGTCTGTAGGCTGAGCAGGCACTTGGTGCCTTGGTGGTTTATCTCTAGAGAATGGAGCTCCAGCTATTGGCTGAAGTTGAGAGATAGGGAAAAATGAAGTCAGAGTTGTGAGCAGGATAACTCAGCCAGGACCTAACAGCAAGGACGAAGCAGAAGACCATTTTTAAGAAAGGGCTAGTATGGCAGCTGGGAAGATGTGAGCTATGGGCAGCCCTGCCAGCCCAGGCCTGAGAGTCTGCTGCCTGGATTTAGTGGAGGATAGACAGGTGGGGGCACAGCTGCCTGCTTCCTCTGAGCATCATGGCACCTCCTTTCTGGTGAGGAACAAAGAGGGACCAACTGAAGAGAGAAGCTGGGGCCAGGAAGTTGTGAGACAGGAAAACATTGCAGCCTCGGAATAATAAGAGCAAAAGAGTATATGGCAGTGAGCCAAGCAAGAAGGCTTGGCTAGAGTGGAGTGGTATATCCTGAAGTGGAAGAGTTCAGATCCCACTGAGTCATGGAACATCGTAGCTATTAAGCAAAGGAAGAGAGAGACCATGAAAAATCAAGCTTGATGAGGACTATTTCAGTGACTGCGAGAAGAATTGATTAGAGATGCAGGGATGATGGGCAGACAATGGACTGCAGGTAGGGAAGATATTGCCATCAGTTATAGATATAAATATGACAAATAAGGCATTGAGAACCCAGGCCAGAGTCAGGGCAGGGCAGGCCTCCGGGCAGTTAGATCAGGATCTCTTCTTTGCCTACCCTTGCTTATTCCATTCAGTAAATCTTGCACAGAACAGAGGCAATCAAAAAGGTCTCCTTTGGATCTGCCAATCAAACTGAGGTGTGCAGAACTAGGTGGGAAACATAAGGATGAACGCAGGCTCCAGGGGCCTTCTTGTTCCCAGGGATCACTCCTCCCTGCAGCCCAGGAGCAGAGACGACTGAACAAAGCATGAGCCCTTTCACCTCCTAAACAGGCAGAGACCCTTTTAACCCTTTTAACCCCAGAGATGCTATCCCTGGCAAGATGCTTGAAAATGCAATGGGAGAGAAGAGAAAGATGGAAGGGAAAAATGGCTCTTTTTCATCAGGAGTTAGATGGCAGAGGAGAGTAATTGCAAGATGGAAATAAGGATTGTACCCTCCCTCAGATCAGAGGCATTTTTGGAAACTTCTGAGATGCTGTCAACCCCCGCACATCACTATTTGTTTTTCCTGGGATGTGGGGCAGCTGGGAAGAGATCCAGTATCATCCACCCCCTCACTAGATAGAAAAGTTCTGTTGAAGGAGAGCATGATGAAATGTCAGATTCTCAATAAAGGTACCTAGTGCCATAGAAAAGACAAAATTCTCCCTTCCCCTCTATTCCCTTTCACTATTATTTATATTCCCCAAATGAATGAGACCATATAATGTTTGTCCTTCTCCGATTGGCTTATTTCACTCAGCATAATACCCTCCAGTTCCATCCACGTCGAAACAAATGGTGGGTATTTGTCATTTCTAATGGCTGAGGAATATTCCATTGGAGACAGAACATGAAGACTTCTAACTCTGGAAAACGAACTAGGGGTGGTGGAAGGGGAGGAGGGCGGGGGGTGGGGGTGACTGGGTGACGGGCACTGAGGGGGGCACTTGACGGGATGAGCACTGGGTGTTATTCTGTATGTTGGCAAATTGAACACCAATAAAAAATAAATTTATTATTAAAAAAAAAGACAAAATTATGGTTCGGCATGCTGGATCTCCCCTGGATCCCTTGGGAGTACTGAGACTTGGCCATGCTACGTCAGCCCTCTGGATATTGGCTTTTTAAAAATTCATGAAATCATGTTGAAAGACTTCTTCTAATTTTAAAATTCTGTAATTCTGAAATTTATAATATTATAGAGGGGAAAATACAAGGAGTCAATATTTTCAACTTAAAATTGTGTGCATTTGCCTTGTTTTAATGAACAAATTGGTTTGAGAATCATCATAATTTAATTTTATCTATTGAAGGGAAGGAATATCACCTATGTCTTTGTTTCTAGACTCCAGGGTACTATTTTTCTGTGACTCACTAAAACAGTAAATGAACCATAGAGTGATTTGATTTTTTTCTTGTTTTGGGTTTTTCATTCTCTATTCTTTTAGAAGTCACATCTTGATTTAAGTTGATTACAAACTACCCCTAGGAATCTTGGTTGAGTCTTAAGTAGCTCTGGATTTCAGCTTAATTATTCCCAAACTGCTTACCTTTCCTTTTAGCTGCTACGACCTAAGTTCAAGTTATTGGCCTTGCTGTTACCATGGTAATGATGGATGACATCATTGAATTCAGAAGCAGGTAATTCCCCCATATAATACATATGTTTTGGAGGTTACTCAAAGAATATGTGGGCTTTGGGACTAAGCTCTGAAAGATAAATCTGTTTTTCCCACATAACTTTCTACTTTAAAAATAAAATATATCAAATCTATTGCCATGGCATCCTTCTCTAAGCAACATAGGGTATTTTGCAGAAGTTCAGTCTTCATTCTTGCCCTTATTGGAGAGAAGCTGTCTGTACATATATATTTTTTTCATTCTAAGAGAAATAAACTCTACTGATTTTGGTGCTTACCATATGCCAGAATCTGTACATAGTGCCTGACATGGATTATGTCATTTAATTCTCACAAAAGCCCTAGAAAGTGAATAATGGTTTAAAAATTATTTTCATGTTACAGATAAAGTGAAGTATAGAGATTTTAAGTTACGTGCTAAGGTCACATCTAGTAGCTGGTGGTGCTGGGATTCCAGGCATTTTGTTTCCACTGACCAGAGCCAATGTGCTCAATCACCTGCCATACTGCCTCTGAAGAAGGAAGATGCCTGTTACCTGATCTTTCCTTCAGCTCATGGCTTCCTCTTGCTGGAGGAGAGAGTATAATAGTGACTTGGAAATAGAGAAACCCCCCTTTTTTAAAGTAGATTAAGAAATCTTCTGAAGAAGATAAAAAGCCCAGTAATTTGTATCCTGTTTGTGAATTGTTTTCCCTAATCAGGAAGCTCTTACCATAAAAATCTTTGCAAGACAGAACATAGCCGGCTGGTAGTCTCCATGGCGTGTGTATATTTGGACAGGGAGTTGGGGGAACATGAAAAGAAGAGATGCTGAGACTCTTTTGGGAATTTGAGAGTCAATCACATTTACAGCTGCCTGCATTAAGCCTCCTTTTCCTGAGTGTTAGACAGGAAAAGAACAGTCTGGAATGCATTGTAGCAAGAATGCTAGACTAGGCTTCAGGAGGTCAACACCAATTCCCAGCTCTGCTGCAGACCCTGTCCATAGCCAAGGAAGGATTAGTTGCTATACATCTTTGAGGCTCAATAAAATGGAGAATGGAATTACTGGTGTATAAGATCCTTTACCACTAGCACCCTCCTCCTTAGAGCCAAGGGGACACATGATGAATCTTGAGTAAGGGCAGTATCGACACCCTGAGCCTCTTTTCTGGCTTCTCTCCTGGTCTCTCTCAAAATGCTTCTCTGGCTAGGAAGTCAGACTCACTCGTGTGTCTATTAATGTTGGAGACCACCTGCTTGTTTCTCAAAACTTCCGTGAGGCTGAAGACAAGAGTTGCAGTGAAGAGACCAGTGAATTGGAAGCAGAATTCTAGTTTCAATTTCTAGCTTTCCTTCAACAAGGCTACTGTCTCCCAACTCTACAATAAGGAGTTTGACCACATGCTACTGTGAACTCTGTAGAAGATTCTCCTGTGACACCTGCATCTTTGTGTGCTAACAGTTCAGGGAGGTGTGTGAGCTGCATCTTTCAAAATCTCTCTTTAGAAGCATTGAAGAGAGTAGTTCTGATGCTTCAGTTCATTACCCCACTACTTGGATGTGGGTGTCAGTGATCAGTTACTTAAGGGACACATTTCAGAACAAGATGCCTGGTAGTCATTCTAGGACCGTCTCCCCTCCGTCCCCCATCTCTTATATGGCCATCTTCTTCAGGCTCTTCACTTGCTTCTTGCCTCTAACTCTTCCCAACTTCTCTTCACTGTCTCTACATTGCCACTAGTCCTCCTTCCTTAAAGACAAATCTGGTCGTGTTGTTTTTATTATTAAAATCTTCCAGTAATTCAACATGGTCTATAAGGTAGATTATAAGGTCTATAAGGTCTATAAGATCTATAGGGTATGTAAGGTATATAAGGTATAAAAGTATTATAAGGTCTATAAGGTATTAATTTTCTTGGGTTGCTATAACAAAATGCCATATGACCCAGTTATTCAATAAGTAAATGTAAAGACAAAAAAGAGATAATCTCAAAACTAAAAGATTTAGGAAACATTGGAACCAAAAGTAATATGTGGACTTTTTAGATCTTGATTTGCATAAACTATAAAAGAAAATCATAATTGGGAAACTTGGTGAGAAGTTGGATATTTGATGACATTAAGGAATTACCTTTCAATGTGATAATGTTACTGTGGTAATATAACAAAAGAAGTCTTTATCTTTTAGAGAAATTTGTATTATATCAGTTAACTAGTGCTATGTAACAAATTACTACCCATTCAGGGGCTTAAAACAATGCACACTTATGATCTCAATTTCTGTAGTTCACAGCTCAGCTGGGTTCTCTGCAAGGCTGTGTCAGGGTGCCCACCAGGGCAGGGGGCTCATTTGAGGCTCCCCTGGAGAAGGGCCTGTTTCTAAGCTTGTGTGATTGCTGGTGGAATTCAGTTCCTTAGAAGCTACCAGACTGAGAGTCTTCGTTTCTTGCTGGTTGTCAGCTAGAGGCCACCTTCAGTTCTTTGCCCTATGGCCCTTCCCGTAGGGAAGCTCATGACATGGCAGCTGGCTTCTGCAAAGCCAGCAAGGGAGAGTCTCCTAGAAAAATGGATATTGCAACCTTATGCTACTTGATCATGTGCATTCTCTCACTTCTGCTGTGTTTTATTGGTTAGAAGTAAGTCACACTTCCTGCCCACCTCAAGTAAGGGGGATTATACAAGGGTGTGAGCACCAAGAAATGGGAATCATGGGAACCACCTTAGAGTCTGTTGGCCACATGTACTGAATAAAGTATAATATATCTATGAAAATAGTATTATTTCTAGTAATAATACTATGTTTGGAATTTGCTCTAAAATGATCTCGTGGTGGTAGGAAGGGATAGAAATTGATTAAATAAATAAAGCATGAATGGTGAGTGCAATGTGAAGGTCTGCTACCCTCTTTTCTTATGCATCTGGTTTGCTAGTTCTCATAATAAAATGCAACACAATATCACATACATTATTTAGAAGAAGGAACTGAGAACCAGGAAGGATTAGAAAAAACGAGCTCCTCAAGAATCCTTGGAGATACTGAGAAGGGCTCTGATTTTCCTGATACTCTTAAGAAGGATATTCAAACCAAGATGGATTTCAATGTTAAAAGACAAGCCTTCAGTGAGCTGGAGCACTTAGGGACAGTCATAGGCTGACTTTCAGGCTGTACAGGCTTAGAGGGATCTATCATAGCAGGTGGCATTTGATAAGTGTTAATAAATGGCCACTCTTATTACTGGTAATATTACTGGTATCCTACAAGGTGCCCAACAGGGGGCACAGAAGTGGACCCACATAGATCCTCTTGTTGTCAGAGTCTTCGTAGTTGCTCATTTTCTTTCTCTCTCTGCCAATCCGCATGCCATATGTTGCTTTTATATCACTCTTAGGAGTTATAGGACATTAGAGTGTAAAAACTAGTACTAACTGATTACTTGTTAAAATACCAGAAAGAGGGATCCCTGGGTGGCGTAGCGGTTTGGCGCCTGCCTTTGGCCCAGGGCGCGATCCTGGAGACCCGGGATCGAATCCCACTTCGGGCTCCCGGTGCATGGAGCCTGCTTCTCCCTCTGCCTGTGTCTCTGCCTCATTCTCTCTCTCTCTCTGTGACTATCACAAATAAATAAAAATTTAAAAAAATTTAAAAAAAATACCAGAAAGAGTGCTTCCACTGTCCCATAAGTGATATTTAATCTCTCCTCTATCTCTGACATTCTTACCAAGATGCAAAGTGCCAGAGATAAAGGTTAGTGATAACCTCTGTCCCCCCACTAACACTGTCCTCTCAGACCCTGGAAGAGCAACAGAGGGGATCCAGATGCCCAAGCTAGCCTTCAATACTGTCAATACAAAATGCTTTAATTAGTGGCAAAAACCCACCAGTAGAGGAGGAACTATTACAGATGTTCCCGAGAAAGCCAGAATTAGGGGAGGGGAGGAAATGGAGTGTGGCCTTGCTTCATCACAGAAATCCCTCTCAGACTAGCAGGAACACAGACACGGTGATTAGAGGAAATGTGTGCTGGAGTGTTTGTAATCCCTGCTGCTGCCTTAACTCACTCCACTTATCTCTTAGCAGGTGAGGAGAAAGAGGATGCTCTGTCCCAGAGTCTTGCACATCCTGGAGTTGATGTGCTTCCGGAAATGAACTGGGTGTTGAGAAAGTGATCCAAGTGAGAAGGAATCGGATGCATAATCATCGGTGTTTCCCCACAGATCTTAATTCCTTAAAGTAAGAACCAGAGAGTCAGATGCTGGGAAACCAAGAGGCTGTATTCCCACTTTGAGAAACAAAGCTGCAAGAACCTAGAGCACTGGGGAGCTAAATCCCATAGAAATCTTCAATCTGGGATTTCAGATTGCTTAATCATGTGTGGAAAAATGGATAGTCTCCAATGATCTAGAAATAATTATTTAATGATTAACTGTGTTTGTAAATTAAATGTTCAACCTGAGGATAGGAGAGAATTTGATGAAGACTTCACAGTGTCCATTCTTACATTCTCATCCCTCACAACACACACACAATATTTTTAAGGATGAAATAATGTACACAACCTAAATAATAGCTGTCATGTATGTGCCTCTTGGAGATCAAGACCTCATATGTTACTTTATTTAATCCTCAGATAGTATGGCAAAGTAGCAGTAAAATGATAAATGATTCCCGTTTTACACAACAGGAAACAGATTTGCAGTCTGAGGCAATAGGTCTGAGACCAATGACTCTGATGGAGTGTTTGTAAGTATTATCTGAAGGAAGTTCATGAGTGAGGTCATCCAGCTCCTAAGTTGGAAATTCTGAACTTGGCTCGAGGACTATCTTCCTAGCTTATATTATGACTTGCAAGCGTCTCTTATTTCATCATTTCCATGCTCAGAATGGATGGGGACCTAATAAGAAAGGGGAAGGTGTGCCTGAAATCCTCAGCCTTCCCACAAAAACATGTGAGCACTCGTGAGCCTAGCAAATCCAGGTCATGGACAATTGGGGTGGTGCTCTAATCCATGACTTGATGGGATTTTCCTGTAGCTGGATTGAGAGAGGCATCCAGCTGGGGAGAAGATGATTAGTTAATTGGTAGCAAAAATAGGACAAAAAAGATATAAACTCTTAGCATATAAACACCTTGTCCACTGCCCCGAGCAAAGTCCTTTCTCATGCACACCTCATGTTCCTCATATCGCCCTTCATATCAAGTGTTTTCCTTTGATCTCCCTAAAATAATGTAATCAGTTTATGCCCCAGGATAGGTGAGAATATATGGGGGCAGAGAGACATCTATGATAAGCTTTTGTCAGGGCCTCTCACATTCTATGAAGTTTCTGGGCTTCATTTGATCCCTACAGACCTTGGCAGGGCATCTGTTTTGGCCCAACTCACCTTTTTTTTTTAATTTTTTAAAGTGTCATTGAACCCCCTCAGTGGTCCCAGTTTGGTTTCTTCAGGGTCTTGTTCTTAATCTGATGATTAAGAAAGGCATGAGGTCAAAGTTGATAAGATTTAGCTTTCCTGGAGGTCTGGCATATGGAAACATGAGAACCAAAGGTCTTGATATTCCACAGGTAAAATTCCCAGTGACGAACTAATGAGCATTAGGATAGACATTTGGAGCAAGAGTTTCACCCAGAACTTCTTAGGTCACACCATGAAAGTATCTGTTTAATCACAACATTATTCTTCTCGTGACTAAGAACGATCTTTCACCTGGTGATTTTTCAGTCCAAGAGAAAAAAGTTATGGAGAACGCCGTGAATTAGGAGTCAAGACAGATAGGTCTAGTCCAGACTCTGCTCCTAACTAGCTGTATGACTGAAGGGCTGTAAGTTAACTTCCATAGCCCTTAGTTTCCTACTTTGTCAAGTGAGTGGATTTCACTACATACCTTTAAAATGGCCACATTCTCAAATTCTTAATTGTTGGAGACAATGGATGGAAATTGCAGAAACTGGCTCTCTCTAAAAAGGTCATGGGTACTTTGAAGCCATCTGTTTTCCACCTTGCCTCATTCCTCCTCTGGTAAGTATATGTTGGGCTCCTTTGCCCCCTCCTCTATGGGTAGGCTGTTAGGAGAAGATCTGTGGGGTGAGGACCCACGAATCACCCTGAGCTGGCCAACAGCTCTGTTAACAAGCAGCCATACAAGTGTGGCAGTGTCCCCCATCCTAGAAGCCCTCCATAACAGGGTCCCTGCCTGCATAACTACTGGGCACAACTGCCCTTCCCCTAACACACAGCAATATTTAATAGGGTTCTAAATGTTCTATTTGATGAAGACCAATTCACTTCCAGATGATTCTGACTACACAAAACTCCTTCCGATTCATTAACAAGAACATGTTCTGCCCCAGAAATCCTTTTATATCTACCTGAAGCCATCAACTTTCAAATACAAGCTTGGGCTAGCTCTGGCAGGGCTAATAGAAGAGACATGCTTTTGCATAAACAGGAGCTTATATTTGGAAGGAATACATTAACCTTTCCCAATGCAAATGATAGATACTTCCAACAATCTCATGATAGTCTGAGCCCTTAAAGGAGCAAGGGACAAAAACTGCCCCCAAATTATACTCTGTACACTGCAAGATAACCTTAAGGCTGAGAAAAGAAGTCCCATAATGCCTGTTTCACTTCCTCATTTTATTCATGAAGAATCTATCAGTCTATGAGCCTCAAACAAAATTTTTGGGAAATTTTTTGAATTCAAAGATAAGGATTGTGCAAGCCCTAATTCTGGAGGAATTATGAGAGCAGATAAATATGCTTATTAAGAAATAAAAAGGGATCCATCTTTTCTGCAAAATTGGTAATAGAATAGTTTCCAGGCAAATACGTTTGATTGAATGGAGTATTGAAGAAAATTAATTATTGATATATTCTGCCAAATTGTAATTAAGGTCCAAATATTCTGATATGAACATAACTCTCAAATTCTGGTGAAGCCAACCATTTGCTGTCAGAGTAGGCAACACTTACACTCATTTACACATTCCAGAAGGTCCACTTTATTGACTTGTCCTTTATTGACCCTCCCTCTTAACTCTTCCCTCATGAATTCCTAATAGTGATGGAAAATGAAGGATATTGTGGCATCTGATTGCCAGGATTCTCTCCCTCATTGAAGAGAGGACAGGCATATGTAAGGGTATTCATGTATTCAGCTCAGGCTGGGCAAATGTCCCCACTGTCTTCTGTGTATAAAAAAGAAAATGGATGACCACCATATCTTGGACATCACTGAACAGAATATAAATAGAAGCTGCAGGCTCAGATAAATTTTTATTATCATATGTGACCACAGATTAGATGAGAATTTCTCAAAATATGGTTCTCAAGCCAGGCCAGCAGCATCAGCTCTACCCAGGAACCTACGAAAAAATGCAAATTTGCAGTCCCTGCCTGCTAAATCAAAGTCTTGCAGTGAGACCTACAGTTGTTAACAAGCCTGCCAAGTAATCCTCCTGTATACAAAAGTTTGAGAACCACTGACTTAGACCACATTCCCACCAGAGAGATCCTACCCCCAGAGAGAAGACTCCTTATATGGTGGAAAATTAGGATCCCTAAAGAGAGACCAGCATGCCAGATTGTAATCTTCAAAGGGCTAATGTTAGTGATCTTTGGTCAAATTCAGGAGTATGCAGATACCTAATCAAATTGATCTGAGAAGACGTGTGAGATATCTGGTCTCAGTATGTAGCTTCTAGTGGGTCATGGCATTTGGTTTTGACTGAAGGTCAATGTGGGTTAATTCAGAAAACCAATCAGTGGCTAAGGGATTTGGGAGCTGGGGAATTCGTCTGGGGCAAAGAATTGAAGCCTTAGACATTGAGTTAGGGCCTGGAGAATAGGATTGACCAAGTTTCCAGTCCCATCTTATACTACCCATGAGAATTAATTCGAAATGGATTAATGATTTAAATGTAGGACCTAAAACTACAAGACTAGAAGAAAATATAGAGAAAAAGCTCTGTGACATTAGTCTTGGCTGTGATTTCTTTTTGGATATCACACCAACAGCAACAAAAGCAAAAAAAAAAAAAAAATGAGTGAGACTACATCAAATGCAAAAGCTTCTGTGTAGAAAAAGAAATAACAGAATGAAAAGGCAATCTATGGAGTGAGGGAAAATATTTGCAAATCATGAATCTGATAAGGGGATAATATCCAACATGTATAAAGAATGCAGACAATTCAATAGCAAAGAAATAAATAATCCAATAAAAACTGGGCAAAGAACCTGAATAAGTAACTCTAGGAAACAAACTGAGGTTTGCTGAAGAGGAGGTGGGTGGGAGGATGGGGTAACTGGGTGACGGGCATTAAGGAGGGCACATGAAGTGATGAGCACTGGGTGTTATATGCAACTGATGAATTATTGAAAACCACATCCAAAATTAATGATATACTATATATTGCCAAATTGAATTTAAATTAAAGACTGTACTAAAAATTAGGAAGTCCGGAAATAAATATGATATTGCTCTTGCCTAGCAGAATTTCAAAATTATTTAGTGAGACACACTATGAACAAATACAATATATACTCCAAACACCCACATCAACACATAAATATTGAGCAAGCAATACATAGAAACAGGTGTGACTCACTCCTAGAAGGGTGTCCAGGGTACATATTTCCTGTGATGCTGCCTTCCTTGGGTCATGTATCCCTTTGAGAATCCGATGAAAGCTTGGGATCCTATCCACAGAAAAGCAAACATATGAGAAGTGTACATAGTCATCAAGACTCAAAATTTTTGTAAAAATACCATTTTTGGTTATTGATAAACTCTCTTGAAATCCAACTTCCAGACTTCCTGGTTAAAAACTTTTGGTTTTGAAGAAGTTGATAGAACTTCACACAGAATGAAAGAATTCTTCACATTCACACACACAAAAAGGGAACTGGGTATTCCTAGAGGGCTTTGTGAGAATCCCGTGGTTGATGGAGTCTGTGCTTTCCCTGTGACTCACTTTAACCAACAGAATGTGATAGAAGTGATTCTATCCCAGGTCGGGACCTAAGCCTTAAAAAGGCACGGTAACATTGATTGTCCTTGGGGGAGCCCAGAGATGTTAAAAGTTTCCTTTTCCAGTAAGAAGATTTGGAGAGCCCAAGTGGGGAGAGAGAAGAGAGAGATGGCGAGCTCTACCAACATCCCAGATAAGCCCAATTCTCCATCCATCCTTGTCAAGGCATATGAATGATCCATCTTGGATGTTCCCACCAGTCAAGATGCCAGATGACTAGTCTTGCAGGATTGATGTGGAGCATAAATGCCCAGCTGCAGACCCAGGGAATCCATAGTCAGAAGAGGTAGTAAAACCACTAAGTTTTGGGGGTGATTTGTTACGCAGCAATGGATTTCAGAAACAAATGACTACAACAAAAGCAGGGAACTAGGGATTAACAAATTGCATACAGGGACTAATGTGATGATCAACTGGTCCAGAACAGTTTCCAGAACAATATGGAAATCTGTGGAGAAGTGGGGCAGTAGGAATTAGGAATGCCAAGTATATGCTAGGTTTTGAGAGGTACAGAAAATTATTATGTTCCAGGCATCTCTCGTGTCTGGAAGCAGGATGCATGCCACTTTCTAATAGGCTCATCTTTGGGGTATAGTGAAGTAGAGGGCCAAGGAAGAGAAAGAACAATTACAGTTTCCATTCACCCACACCCGACTGATTCATGTATAGAATGTGGGACATCTACCCAAACACACTTGTAGCTTAGAGATAGCTTTGCTTTGTGATCCCTGAGAAGAAAGAAAGCATCTGATGTCTCTTTACATCTCTCATTTTCACTTGTTAAGCATCTCCTTATGTCCTTCATTTTCACTTGTTCATTCATATAATTATTAGGAAAAGATCTTCCAGCTTTTATTTACTTTTTAAATTTTTTTATTGGAGTTCAATTTGCCAACATTTAGCATAACACCCAGTGCTCATCCTGCCAAGTGCCCCCCTCAGTGCCTGTCACCCAGTCACCCCCACCCCCTGCCCACCTCCTCTTCCACTACCCCTTGTTCTTTTCCCAGTGTTAGGTGTCTCTCATGTTTTTTAGAAAATGAGAGAAGTATTCCTCTTTGGAGTAATTTACCAAGACATCAGTTTCCCCCATTGGGGCCTCAAGAGAGAGTGAGAGAAGGCAGAGACAAGAGTCGCCTCCACTTTCACCTTGAACAGGACTTGTGTCAGCTACTGTCACAGGCCAAAGGGGCACTTCCAAAACTGGTATTCAGACTGGTCAATTTGGGCACACCAGGGCTAGCAATATTGCCAATTTGAGGTTGGAAAGGACAGTGCCTGGGATGATATAAAACTAAATACAAGGCCAGAAATTCTTGAATAACGTTTCTAACGCCCTGCCTAAACCAGTTTCTGAGAAGCCTGTGGAGTAGTGACAAAAGTTTCAGCTTCAGTGATGCTGGAATTTTATTCTGGTTCCACTATGGATCCTCAGAAAGGCTGTGGGCAAGTCATTGCTTGTCTCAGAGCTTTAATTGTCTTATTGTTAAATTAGGAAAATGTATTTTTCAAACACATCCTGAGACCAGTGATAAAATTACTATTGGTAAAATTAAGAAATTGTGTTTTTCTAAACACATCTTGGGACTGGTGTTTCACAAACTTCGATATGCAAACAAATCATCTGGGGATCTTGTTAAAATTTTAGATTCTGATTCACCAAGTCTGGGAAGGGAATTGAGATTCTTCATTTCTAACCACCTCCCAGTTTATACCAATGTTGTTAGTGCATGGGCTACACTTCAAGTAGCAAAGGACCAGTTGATCCCCCAAAGGCCATCTTTCAGGTATGTGCTTCTGATTCCATTGGCTCTTTGACCCCTGTATCCATAAACGTTCCCTTTCCTCACTACTTCCTCTGAAATACAAGAATTTCATTGGGTTAAGATACCCATGGCATTTCCGGTGTTTGTCAGATGTTTGTCAAAAATATGAAGCCAAGCTATACGCTCTGACCACATGCAAAATGTGTGGTTCCTAACCTGATCTGGACCATGAGTCTGATGTCTGGCAAGAGGTGCAATGTTTGGATGGTCTCCCAGGCAGTCAAAACATAGGACTGCAAGAAGAATCCAAACCCAGAAACAACAGAAACAACAATGGGAAAATTATCCTTCAGCAAATCAACTCAGTAGAGCAACACCCCACACTGGAAGTTATCCTTTTACCGACGTGCATGCGAATGACTTTTGACACACTTTTGCTAACACCACTTTAATGCAGACATATGGGAGCATGTCGAAGTAGAAAGCTGCCCTTTCAGATGACAGCAATTATTATTACATTTCCAGGAACTCCTTTCTCTGTTCCCATAGCAGCCGGGACCGAATTAGCTTTACTGGCACTGAGCGGGCATGGTTTGGAGAGGCAGCAGTGAGACCATCCTCAAGTAGGAAGAACCAGTTGGCTGCATCGTCTGCCATTTCACTCCTAGGTTCACACTGTTCACTCTGTATTCAACTTATTAGAATTTGTGGGGATCATAACACTGTTTTCTAGTCCAGGCCATAGATATTCTGGTTTTATAGAAATATAAATCTTTCATTATATAAACATGAGTATAAAGGGTCCGGATCCAGGGGCTGGGGTTTTCCTTCCTAAAGGCCTCTGTCAGAGTAGAGGCTATAAAAGAAAGGAGGTGCTCATCATGCTTCATAGAGAAAGGGTAGGGAGACTGCTGCCCATAGGGATGGCGCGATGTGGCCCACCATACCCATGGTTGGTCTACCCACACCAAGAGCCACTCGTGCGGAGGTGGGACAGAGTGGAGAGAGGGTAGAGACAAGCCAACCCGCTCCAAGGGGCTTTGCTGTGGTGTCACCTTCGTTGCATTAGCTGCACTGGTGTAGACGGAATACAAATCTCTCTCCCTTATTCTCTCACTTTATTGAACCCCCATATATTTATTTTATTTTATTTTATTTTATTTTATTTTATTTTATCTTATCTTATCTTACTTTATTTTATTTTATTTATTATTATTATTATTATTATTATTTATTTTTTTTTTTTTTTTTTTGTGGAGCGTGAAGGGCTTCCTGGCCTCTGAGAGTCCCTGTTCCTGGTGTAATGCACTTGAGAAGGGAGATCCTGCCCTGGTGACATCTGAGAACTGAAGTCTGAAGACTGTTCAGACTTTGGCTTCACAACTGAAGAGCTACGCGAGCTTTATGGATCACTTCCTCTTTCCTGGTCTATAAAACGGAAGGCTAAGAATAGATCCTGCTAGAGTACCTCCTTAGAGGTAGTAATATCCCTGACTATAAAGCAGCAAATATTAATTAAGGGGGATGATGAGGTCAGAGTATTCGTTCTTTTGGATGAAGAAATGTTGGAAAAGATGCCATGCCACCCCCTCTGTCTGTCCTTACCAAAATTCCTCCCTCCACTCCCACTTACACAGCAAAAACTCCCCTGTCGTCCAACAGGATCAGACCACTAAGGAGGACGTGAATGTGTGTGGGTTGAGGGGTAACTGAAGAGCATATGGACCCCAGATTAGAATGCCCTGCTGCATTTAGATGTTTGGCAAATCAATTACCTACATGTAAATGTGGCTTGGGAATTTTGAATGGTTTGAGTACAGAGCATAGACCCTTTTAGTTGGGCTTCTTTGATCACTCATGGAGACAGCTGGTTTCCTGTCTCTTTTATTCCTGGCTCAACATGGATCTAGGAGGAGCTGTCTAACTTTCTCCCCCAAGTCTTAAATGGGTTCGTGCAGGTTCTGGAAACTCAGTTTCACTGTTACCCTGTATTTGGGGGTCTGTGATTTGAAACCGACGTAAGCTGAACATCCTCCTAACGAGGAACTCAGGATAGATGGGAAACCAAAATGACTTGTTCCACAACAAACTAAAAAAGGAGAATAACAGGGTTCAGTCGAATCCCCTGTGGGCATCATTCTTCATATTTTCATGTTCACCGCCTGGCCCAGCACAGTGAGTAAACTGCTGGCTGAGGCTGCGACGTGGCCATCCCCGGGTCGTGGATCCCTCTGAGCATCTGTGGAAAGCTTGGGATCCTATCTCCAGAAAAGTGTACTGTGAAAAGGGTGCCTCTGGAGAGCAGCTACAGCTCTGCTCTCAAGCGTGGGGGCTGTGATTGCATTTGGTCCTCACTGCAGCTTTCAAGGCTGTGTTCTTTCCTTTGGCCTCAAGGGACTTCAGGATACTCAAAAAAACTAGGTCACAAATTGCTTCTATCTCTTAGAAGAAAAGGGTTAAAGGACACTGTTGCTCTTTCTGCTCCTCTTACCCGGAGATAACAGTGACTATGTGTTACTTCAGAAGAGTAATTATGAATGTGTGAAAATCTACGGTGATGCAATGCCAGTGCACATTAGTCCCAAACCCCTTAGCGGAGCTGAAGCTTATGGCCTACCTGCAGCCCAAAGCTGCCGGAATGATAATGAAATTTAATCACCGTCATCCTGTGAGTCAGAGGCAAATAAGCTGGCAGCCCCAGGAGGGATCCAGGTGCTCAGGGCCTGTCTTGGGCAAAGAAAAGAGAGCTCCTCAGTAGCTGTGGGGTGGGTCAGGGCTTCTCCAGCTCCTCTTCCTCCCATGGATGCTCACAGGTTCCAGCACCCACCCCAATGATAACAACAACGAGCTTCGAGCTTCAAGGAGCTCTCTCCGATGTGGCCAATGCAACACCTGCTAACCCTTGAGATTTTGATGAATCTCGGTTCCCCGGCCCAGTAGAACCCTGGTGGGAGGAAAGTTTCCTGTGTGGAGACATGAGGCTGAAGAAGGAAGCAGGTGGTCGAGTGGTTTAAGAGCCTCCCCCTCCCCCTCTCCCCGTTTCCCTTCCTACCCTGCAGTGCCAAACCTCGCTGCAGAGCCGAGAGCCCAGGACCCTCTAGGGAGCGTGTTCCTGGTGCCCAGCCAGGAACACCATCTTCGTGATTAGCTCTCAACACCCATCTATTCCTGAGCTCCTAAAGGGCCCCCAGAAGGTCAGGCAAGTGGGAGAGCCATGTCTAGGGGTCCGATGCGGGTGTCTGTGCATGAGCACATGAAGCTGTGCTGTCTGGAAAGCCAGGTTGCCGTCTGCAGCAGGGAGAAAGATGTAGCAGACTCCGTGGACCACAGAGCCAGGGCACTGGGTTTTGGTGAATCAGGTAGGGAAGAGGCGTGTCATGATAGCCTGGCACCTGACCGACCTACCTTTGATTCCAGGGATGCTCCGAGGGTGGAAGGGAGAGAGATGAGCAAGAATTCTAAACTACTTGGAGACTACATGATCTTTACTTATTTTTTTTGGGGGGGGGGATGTTTATTTTATTGTTTCATTTTTTTTACATTTGTTTTTATTGAAGTTCGATTTGCCAACATATAGTATAACACCCAGTGCTCACCCCATCACATGTCCCCCTCAGTGCCCATCACCCAGTCACCCCAACCCCCCCACCTCCCCTTCTGCAACCCTTTGTTCCCAGAGTCAGGAATCTCTCATGGTTTGTCCCCCTCTCTAATTTTTCCCACTCAGCTCCCCTCCTTTCCCTTATAATCCCTGTCACTACTTCTTATATTCCATGCATGAGTGAAACCATCTGATGATTGTCCTTCTCCAACTGATCTTTAAACAGCCTCAACCTAATGCCCCCAGTAGAGAGGAGGAGAGACGGATTAATCACCTCTCCTACTTTCGTGGGAGACATTTGAGGGCAGTGATGTTCCTGATCTAAGGGTTCCAGAAGGTCTTTTTCGAAGTTAAAGTGCTCCCTGAAAATGGTGAACCTGTTTTGTCATCTTCCCATTAGTACTATTAGGCCAGTCCAGTCTATGGTGGACGGTAGGGTGTGCTGAAGGTAATGCCAAGTCTGGCTTTGGAAATAATATAGCAAATGGGACAGACAGGTCCCCCGCCCCATTCTACAAAGCTGTCCTGCTTTGGAATGCTCTAGGCCAAACCAAAATAAAGTTCTAATGGAAATCTCATAGGATACTGAGTTCAAGAGATTTCTTGGCCAGTTTAAATGCAGCCACATGCTTTTCTGCAATCAAATAAGGTGTAAAAGATGCAGGATTGGAGCAGAGCTAAAACCCTTACTGTGTCCAATATCCCATGAACCTAAATACTTTCTCCCATGTGCCCACTACAAACTCTCACCATCACCAAAAAGTCAACTCATCAGAAGGAATTGGTGCATACTTAATATTTCCTTCTCCCTCCTTTTCTTTCTCTTGAAGAATCATGAAATTATAGAACTTAAGGGTCGAATTGGGCCCCTGGAAGAAAAATGGTAGCAACAGTGGAGTATATGCCTTCCTGTCTGTGGAAAGAAAATGGGTGTCCTTGCGTCAGAAAGGCAAGCTGAAGTCATCATTGCCAGTTTTCAGAACGGAAGTCAGAGAATGTTAGAAGAAAGATATGGTCCCTTTGTACCTCTAGGACCAGTTACAACATTCTTCCCAACCCCACAATCTCTTATTGATCTTTTCCCCTGAATGGTGTTTCCTCCTCTCCAACCTGTATTCTCTCATCCTCTGCCCTGCTCTAAAATCTGCTGTCAGGCCCTCCTTGCACAGATTAGACTAGAACCTGTGTATTACAAGGCCACTCCCCACAGAGGGCTTTGGAATGCAACCTTGCTTCAGTCCTGGGGAGCTCACTGCCTGAGCAGATCCATATGTGGGCACGGGTACCTCCTGGACATCCTCCCCACCCCTACCCAAATCCTCCCCATTCCAGACTTGCCATGAGTAGTGCAGCCAAACCCTGAGTCCAGTGTGGGCCTCTTTCCTTATCAAGAGTTGATGAAGGCAGAAGGCAGAAAAACAATGTTGACTTTTTGACCAATTCTCTTAGGCTGACGAGCAATTCTTGAAACTTTGGTAAACATTGCTTCTTCTTTGGCACCTTCCACACAAAAGGAAAATTGCTGATTGGAAGGTCTCCATTTTTCAAAGACTGGAAATATTCTTTTATTTATTTTTGTATTTTGTAAAGATTGTATTTATTTATTCACGAGAGACAGAGAGAGAGAGAGAGAGAGAGAGGCAGAGGGAGAAGCAGGATCCCTGTGGGAGCCCAATGTGGGACTCGATCCCAGAACCCCAGGATCACAACCTGAGCCAAAAGCAGACACTCAACCACTGAGCCACTCAGGTGCCCTGGAAATGTTCTTTTAAAATTATATTAAACATGTTTTTGAAGAGTCCTAGGAATTCACGTCTCTAAAGAGACAAATCGCCCGTCTCATCTCTTGTCTTGCAAGGCTGTACACACTGCCCGCCTTTCCTGTCCTTGTGTGTCATCTCCCCATGGAATCTCAGGAGTCAAGGCCAGGGCACTCTTTGGAAGCACTTAGCAAGCCTACCCTTCAAGCAAATTGCGTCAATGGAAAGTCTATCAGTGAAGCAAGGGAGGTGAGTCCTGGGGAGAATCAAACGCAGTTCTCAGGGCTTCTTGCTCCGGGTGGAGCTGTCAGAGTGTAGCACATTGCTTTGTTCAGTACCCAAGGCATTTGCTCTTCCCTTCACTGTTGTCACAATCTTTAGCACACTTTGTAGTCATGAACTTTACAGACACGAGCACTGGTGTTATTCAAGGAGTTCACCGACATTGCCCTAATCCTTATCATCATGCCTTCTAGGATTCTTACCCATCCACCACAGTGAAGCCTTTGCTCCCTCATATTATTTCACGACAGCCACGTGAGGCACACACCAAACCTCCAACGTGCGTTCATATTAGTACCTATTGGCTGTGGCCCCCCCAAATGATAAGACATCATTCCAGCCCCCAAAGAGATGCTGCTCAGTTAGAGGAGGCCAACATAGCAAAACGACAACGCAGTGAGTACAATAGAAGCAGATACTCTATCACGTAGTGGCTAGAGGACAAATCAGTTAACTGTGTGTGTGCACATGGAGAGGGTCAGAAGGAACAGGCTGGGGGGGAGGCAGAGTGGGGATGTTGGCCAGAGAAAACCATTAGATGGGGTATGAGTTGAAGTTTGAGGGTTAAAAAAGTTGTCAGACAAGGAAGAAGGAACAGCATGTGCAAAGGAGTTTAAAAAGCCTTTTGGATGTTCAGGAAACCACACAAAAAACCATAGCATCGCTGGAGGGTATGTGTGATGTGGAATGGATAGGTGGCACCATCTACCCCCGGAAGGCAAAGGGAGGTGGTAACCAGTGTAGGAAGGAATGTGTACGCCATGTTAAGATCTCAGTCTACCTGGAATATCATGGTCTGAGTTAAGCAGGTGAGAGAATAATTTAAAGATTCATTTATTTGTATTTTTAGAGTGAGTGGTGAGGAGGAACAGAGGGAGATGGAGAGAGAGAGAGAGAGAGAGAGAGAGAGAGTCCTAAGCAGACTCTGCACTGAGCACAGTGCCAAGGTGGGGCTCAATCTCATGACCCTGAAGTCATGACCGTGAGCTGATGCTCATGAGGTAAGAGTTGGATGCTTACCTGACTGCACTACTCAGGGGCACTGAGAATAATTTAGAAAAAAGAGTTGTACTAATATATATCAGTCTGTGACAAGTTTCCTGTGAATCAGTGGTTCTCAAGGGATAATTCCCGGACCAGCAATATCAGCACCCTCTGAGAACTTTCTAGAAAGGCAGATTTTTTTATGCCCCACACCAGACTTGCTGAATCAGAAACCCTGTGAGTGGTTCCAGTATGCCCTGGAATTTGAGGACCGCTGGTCTAAATCAGTCAGTTCCTGTTAAAGTTTGTAGGGGGCAGGCAGATGAATGAGGCAAGGAGAGACATCACAAAGAACACAGACCTCATGTCATTTGCTCGCTTAAAGACTGGATTATGGAAATCTGCCTGTAAGTGCTTCTAGAATCAGGCAAGACGGTTTCCTGAGGGAAGAGTAATTTGCATGATGCGTGTAGTTCAGACGGAGACGGAGGGGAGCACTTAGTAAATAAAGCCACAGGCCAAGAGATAAATAAATGTTCAGCGAATAAATAAGCCAACACTTGAGACAAAACTTGATGGAGCCCCTGTTAGGAGCAATGCCCTCTCCCGGATGTAAGAGAAATGAGACTCAAATAGGCCTTCAAGGAAATGAACCAGTGAAGAACAGTCCAGTCTCTCCGACTCCTGTCATCCTATCCTCTCTTGTTATTCTTACTCAGATGCAGTGGAAAATTTCTGGCTATTACCCTAATCCTTCTTTGGAATAAAATAGAATGGATTTAGGCCATGGAATCTTCGGTGCCAGTTCTTGGCCTGGGGGTGGGGGAGGGCGGACCCAGGAGGCTCGGGCCATTCTCCACGTGAGAGACCTTGCACGTGGGGGTGGCCGGTGGCAGCAGCTGCTGCCAAGAACATCATTATTTTATAGAAATGGAACCTATTTCCTACAGGGATTAATCAAGACAAAAGCAATCTAAATCCCATTAAAACACACTTGATCGATTCTCCCCTCTGCGTTCTCTCATCTTGGGGGAGATGAACTGCCTCAGGTCCCTCTCCATCCTTCCCTCCCTAAGCTGTGCCAGTTCCTCTTCCCTTTTCTTGGTCAGCCATGGGGGAGGCGTGGTCTCCTAAAGTCAGGAGTTTCCTGATCTCGGTGAGGGCTGGAGGTGAGACTGGCAAAGGAGATCATCACCTGGAGGCTCCCCTGGCCATAGTAGGGGGCATGAGAGGAACTATAAAAGGGAGCCATCCCCGTGGTCCCTCAGATGACTCATTTGCTTTTTTTTTTTTTTTTTTTTAAATGCAGGGAGTCCTCCACAGTCATTAACCTCGTACCATAAGTCCTTCTCTTTTTTTCTTGTCCAAATCTAATTCAAGACATGGTCCAGGTGCGGTAGGGAATATACAGTTTAAATAAAGAAGACAGGACCTGCCCCTAGAAGATTACCGTGCAATACATGAAGGGACTTATAAATATGCCGACCCTAAACTGAGGCCCAGTATAGTAAACACTAAACAGAAGCGTAAAGGAATACTATTGGGGTAGAGAGAAATAAATGCCTTGTAATGCTTGGAAAACTTAAGGAGGACTTCCTGGAAGAGGTGACATTAGAGCTGGTCTGAAAAGTAGGGTTTGGGAAGTAAGAATGGAGAGTGTGAAGAGGGGAGAAGGGCATCCAGTTGAAGGGAATAACATGAAAAGTCAGTCATGACAACCTACAGCATGTTTAGGGGAAATCAGTAGTGTGATAGGATAACATGGGTGGAAAAGAAAGGGGGAATGAGGTATGAATGGGCAGCTGGATTCGGATTGGGGAAGATCTTGAATGTTATGGGTTTACTTGCTTGCTGGAAGCAAACATTAGTACTAAACTCTTAATGATTTACTCATGAGACTATAAACACATTTTGTATGTTTTTTTTTGCACTGAAACCTAGAGGTTGGGCTCCAGAAGAGTGTTCTTTAGCTCTATAAAATTCCATTTAGTCGATGCTCCTCATTCCAGCCCAAACATTCCAGTTACCTCTGTAATCAAAGTCCTCTCTTCCCTCCCTCAAAAAGCTCAGAAGGAAAAAAAGCATAGGGGTGGGGGGGCTTCTGTTTATCACTTTCCTGTTCCTCTTGCTATAGGAAGAGGACTGCTTTTGGTTTGTTAATTTGCTTCAGAGAAACAAATTGGTCCCCAGCTGTTGCAAAACAAGAACGTGATTCCTAGAAATGAAACCATTATAACAAGATTTCATTATATGGAGTTTGAGCAGTAATCTGACCTTCCTCCTCATTTCTATCAGCTGAGTCCCCAGCCCCCCGGGATTCACAGTTTCCATGTGACATTCCTTCCACGTGTGCATGGTCTGGTTGCTAAGCCACAGGGAGAGCATGACCTAATGCTGTTTTCAAAAAGATCAATTATTGTTTATCTACTCATATCTGTGCCCTTTTAAAACATAATACAAACAATTCTTTCTCTACCAGATTCTGAATGAGGGCCATTCGGTCCCTGCAGATATACCCCATTGCAGCCGAGAGCAACTTTAGATGGCAGACTGAGGGATTGTTTGAACTTCACTAGAGATTTTCCACTGTGTGTGGACCTACGTCTGTATAGATTTAACAGGAAGCCCATAAGACAGGGTGGATATAATCAAATACGAATGGGGGTGTAGGTCCTTAGAGATGCTACTATTAGGATGTACATGATGTCATGCTATAAAAAATATGTCATGACTTAGTAGTAGTGGTAGTAGGGTGTGTGTATGTGTGTGTGTGTGTGTGTGACAATCATCAAAAAGTGGAAGTATAGTAACCAGAATTGGAAATTCCAAGAAGTTGAGAAGGATTTCAGGACTTTCTTGAGAAACGTATAGAATAAAGAATCTTGGATCCATCCTTTGAGGCTTCTGGGAAGCTTCAAAAAAGATGGTTCTCAAACTTGGCTGAACATTAGACATCTGGGAAGCTCTCATGAAGCCCTATGTACACCCAAAAGTACACTGGAGGTACAGGTGTAAATTGGTACAGCCACTTTTGAAAAACTCTTGGCAGTATCTACTGAAGCAGTACTTGGCGTCCTCTATGATTCAGCAGTTCCGTTCCTGGGTAGGCACCCCAAAGAAATGCACATATGTGTTCAGCAAAAGAGACATGTCCAGGAAAGATCAGGGCAGCTTTACTGTGATAGGCCAAAGCTGAAAACCAACCCAGTACCTGTTGCCATAATACTGAAGAGCGGTGAAAATGAACCAGTGATACACATGGGCATGTTTGACTCCTGCAAACACACGCTGAGTGAAAGAAGCCAGACACGCAGAATGTGTATTGTGCAGTTCTACATAAATAAAAGCAAAAATGCTTCAGGTTTTCTGAAGAGTTCTGCTTCGAGACTGCAGTATAGAAATCCTGCCTGAGTTTCTAGCCTGTTGGCTTGCCCTGCAGATTTTGGATTTGACAGCCTCTACAATCAATTCCTTAACATTAATTTCCATCTCCTATGGAGAGAGAAAGAGAGAGGATATTAGTGGGATATTAGTCAGGGTTCTTTAGAGATATATAATACACACACACACACACACACACGTGTATACGAGCCCTCCTAAGACCTGGGCTCAGAACCGACACATTGTCACTATTACACAAAACAAGTCACAAAGCCAAACCCAAAGTCAAAGACAGGAGAATTCTCTTAGCTCACAGTCAGGGCATGGCAAAGGCACAGATGCAAGAGGGAAAACTAATTGAGGCCAATAGTACAACCTCCCGTGCCAGGGAAGAGTTTCTTTGTGAAGAAGCAACACTTCATCGAGACCTTGGAGACAAGTATCAGCCATCACGGAAAAGAAAGGGAGGAGAACATTTCTACTCAGTCAATGCACGTAGCGTAGGCAAAGGCTTGAGGAGACGAAGAGTGGGCCACGTGTTCAGAGACCAGTGATCATGACCAGGGAGGTGGGAAATGATGCTGGAGATGCCACAGGGCTGGTATCAGGCTTCAGATTTTATCATAACTGTGAATACAAGCTGTGGCAGTGTTTTAAGCATGTTGACGGTGTGATAAATTTGCATTTTACAAATGTTTACCCTAGCTGTTATATGGAAATCATAGAGCAGGAGATCATGATTATTTAAGAAGTAGTTGTAGTATTCCAGGTAAAGGGCAAAACATTTTTTAGGCTGATTTGGTGGGAGTGAAGGAGAGAATACAGAAAAAAATATACATGTTGTGGATAAAATTAACAGAACCTGGCACTCCTGGATTGGAGATGTCATTTGCCGAGAGAGAAAACATTAGAGGAGACCCGAGTTTTGGAGAGATCACTAAATACAACTTTCATCTAATTACTAAGAATTACTTGAGGGATAATAAAAAAGCCATTTTAATCAAGAATGCCATTTATTTACAAGTATTAAACAAACAAGAGGTGATACTAGCACACTACTCGCTTGAATAAAAGCTAAGCTTATTTTTCGCCTTTATGAAACTCATCCTAGAAAATTACTTTTTAATATGTATTTTGAGATCAGTTAGTATAAATGAGCTTAGGCTAATTTAATAATTTGTTGAGGATGCATAATGAGCTAGAGTCTTGTGCTAAATAACTGTTTCAACCAAATGAGCCTATCCAAAGGCCATGGAAGTTGGTAGCATGGTTGGAAAATACCTTTGTGAGGTAGTGAGGCAATGGACTTCAATATGATCATTAACACCAGGGCTCTAAAGTGAATTGTTCTCAGCTGTTTCCATGACAGCCATTAGAACATTTACAGGAAAATGCTTTAAGGTAGGCATGTGTCATAGAGTATATCCATTATTAAAAAGACTGGTAGAAAAACAGAAATGTAAAAAAAAAAAGTGCTAAAAGAAAAGAAAGACTTTGGCTGTGCTTTCTAATTATCTCTGATTGCCTACACTATCCACGTGCTTCCCTTGAAAAATAAGCCCCTGGCCACATGATTTCTTTCCTCCTTGTTTGGGAACTTTAAGCGATGTTACCTATTCAATAGAAATGGAATCTTTTCAGTTTTAATCCTGCTAATAATACATGTTGTGCACTGACATATTTGCATAAATATTCAACTTTGGAAGGCTTCAAGTAAATTTATGCATTTCCATTTTTAGGAAGTGAACACCCAAGAGCAGTTCCCACACATGAAAATTAAAGGAGGACGAGATAAACGGGTAGATTTAAGTACAGTGTGGGTGGGGGAAACCTTGCCTGGCAATGGAGTAGCAAGCAACTAGCTCTTCATGTTCAACTTTAAATAGGTTGGAAATAGTTGCAAAACAATGGATACATCCATATTTGGCTTGGGGCATGTGTATATACACAACTTTCAAAATGTATGGTTCTGAGATTTTGGGAACCCACAGTACTTCCAACAACATTCTGGAACTGCGATAGGAATTGCCTTTGGGTAGAGTTCCCTCTTGGCCTATGTGTCTCTGACAGTCCTGGAGGAACACCTCTGGGATCTCTCTCAAGAGAGAACCTCCCCAGTGGGCAGTCGGCTGACAGCCTCCAGCTGCATTACCTCCAGGTTCCTCTGCAGCACTGAGCCAAAGACACGTCTCTAAGCTGTGCTGGGCTGATGCCTAGACATGGTGGAGGACTTGGTTATTGCTGTGCAATGTGGAAATCCCCTGGTGAGTGTCTGCTCTGGAGCTCCATGTTGGGCTGGCTGAGACCTCAGGGCTGCATCTCTGTCTGGGGTTCCTCCTCCCCAACCTGCTGTCCTTCCCTCTTTATTTTCACAGGGACTGAACTTGCACTGTGGTCTAAAGATCTCCTTGCCCACCTCTCCCCCTTCCCTAGCTTTCTCGGGCACTGCCCTCCAATAAATACATTGCACTTTTACCTTCCTTTTGGCATCTACTTTCCAAAAAACCTGACCTGGAGCAATTTCTAATCCCTTTGGCGTCCAAATTCCATCTTTTGTTATTTACTATCACCGTTTGAGACCTGCCTTAAGCCTGCATTTAGTGGAGTTTGATTCATTTTAAAGACATACGGATGAAAACTATGAATCCCAGGTACAGAGCTAGGCTTGCTAAATATACCAAGATGAGTAAGAAGACACCATGTCCACTTCCAGCCATCCAAGAAGTTGGGAGGGGTAAGAATAAAGGGATGACTAGCTGAAGCACAGGGGATTTGGGGGGCAGTGAAATTTTCTATATAAAACCGTTCTTAACTACCATTAGTAATAGCATGTCAATATTGATTTATTAACGATGTTACAAATACCAGGCATTATTCTATTGTAGGAAGTAGTAAGGGAAACTGGACGCAGGGGTGGAGGTGAAAAAGGTAGACATATGGATTTCCCTGTGCCATCGGCTCAATTATTCTATAAATCTAAAGCTGTACTAAAAACAATCAAATCTATTAATTCTTAAAAAAAAAATCCCCTGGCCATTTCTACCAACCTGATCACAGACTTCATCATATCTCTCATCCCTCATCTCATCTCACCTTCTGCTCTATGACCTGTTCATTTATTCTTTTGTGTGTGTGTGTTTTATTCAAATTCAATTAGTCGATATAAAGTACATGCTTAATTTCAGATGTAGTGTTCAATGATTTATCAGCTGCATGTAACACCCAGTGCCCATCATGCCCATCAGTTAAATTATGTACTTTGAACCTTTATCTTTTAAAAGCCATGCCCAAAGACTTTTAGCATCCTTCCCTGAATATTTATTAGAGTATTTTTTTAAAATCAAGACTGTTGCCTTCCTAAGAAACATATTGGTACCTACTGAAAAAGGTTTTCTTTCTTTTTTAAGGATTTTATTTATTTATTCATGAGAGACATAGAGAGAGAGGCAGAGACACAGGCAGAGGGAGAAACAGGCTCCATGCAGGGAGGCTGATATGGGACTCGATCCTGGGACTCCAGGATCATGCCCTGAGCCTAAGGCAGATGCTTAACCGCTGAGCCATCCAGGCATCCCTGAAAAAGGTTTTCCACCCACCTAGAGATCTATGTTAATAGTCTCCTCTGACAGACCCATAAAGTGTGACTGCGTCGTGTTTAGGGTCAAATAACACTGAATCTGTCATCAAATGTGCAGAAGGAGGAGATGTGATGACTAGATACAATTTACCTATTGAAAGATGTGTTAACTGTTAAACATGTTCTGACTCTCAATTTTTTCCCCTCTGGTCACCCTTCTTTGTGGTTCTTTTTTTTTATTGATAAAAGAATTCACATAAACACACAGACCTGCACTGTTACGTCACAATAATGCTTGAAACTTACAATATGGATTAATCTTAAATTAACTATAGGTAGTAAGCCCAGAGGACGGGTCTCCCAAACCACCCTTCGGTGGAGGATTTAGTGAAGCGTTTTGCTCTAGTTTCATTTTATGTGTAAGCTTATTCAAACTGTTCTCTCAAGGTTTGTCTTTTAAACTATCATGTTGGGTATTTAGATCCTTTTTTTTTTTTTTTTTTTTGCATTTAGTATTTCCCATTGTCTTAAATTCCTAAATCTTCAAAGCATTTCGAATTCTTGAATTCCTTTGGATTTAGATTCTGTTCATCTTGAAAACTTGGATTCATTTCAAATATGAATTTGCTGTGTTGGATGTTCTGGTCATAATAAGTTGGGCCAAAAGACATGGTCATAATCTGTTGGGATCTGGTATGCCTGTTTTGGTCATTTGACACACCAAAATGTCACTTAAATTGTTCAGGCAGTGTCTGGTTGGTTGCAGGATGCAAAAGTAATAATGTCTGCGACGTGTGTAGACTCAATTTTGCAAGGGTCATTAAAGAAAAAGGCAAAATGATAAAAAAAAAAAAAGGACCAACCCTCACCATGGAATGATAACAAAAGACATTTTGGTAAAGTATAACTATATCCCACAACATATAAATAACACAGAGTGGGAACTGCTTCGAAATATATTAATCACAACTCTCAATAGTGTGGATAAGGGAAATATTTCTTCTTCCCCTTCCCTTCTCCTTCTCCTTCCTCCTCCTCTTCCTCCTCCTCTTCCTCCTCCTCCTTCTTCTTCTTCTTCTTCTTCTTCTTCTTCTTCTTCTTCTTCTTCTTCTTCTTCTTCTTTTCCTCCTCCTCCTCCTCCTCCTCCTCCTCCTCCTCCTCCTCCTCCTCCTCCTCCTCCTCCTCCTCCTCCTCACTGGTGTGAAGAAATTCCTGTGTCATATTTTCCTCTGCTCACGGGTCGTGAGGTGCCTGTTTCCTTTAACAAATCTATATACTATCCACTGCAGATAAATATTTGTTTCTGTACATCAAATTTAGCTGAAGTTCCAATTTTGAATGAAAATGACCCCAACCGACTCAGTTTTTGTTATGGACTGAATGTTTGTGCCCCCTCTCCCTGCCTCCCTAGATTATATATTGAAGCCTTAACCTTCAGTGTGATGCTGTTAGATGGGGCTTCTGTGAGGTAATTAGGTTCAGGTGAGGTCATGAGGGTGGTGCCTTCAAGGTGGGATTATTGTTATTAATTAATTAATGTCTTGGGAAGGCTTTGCATGCTATTTACATAAATCTGAAGCTTGCCATTTTCCTTTAAGTGTAATTGGAGTTTCTCTCTCCGTTTTGTCCAGCTACTGTTTCTTTCTTTATGCTTTGGAAGGAATGATTTCTAGTTTGATTGAAAGTGGAAAGACTTCCTTGGGTTTTGTTTCCTTAGATGTTAAAGCAAATTTGTAGGTTTCTGATCTCTTGGTCTTGCTTTAATGTTCCTCAATTTTCAATGAGATCATGTAATCATTCTCTTTGGTCCTGATTCAATAATAATTTGGTCCTTATTCCTGTTACCTAATAGAAGCAAGCTCCTAGTGAGCCAGGGTGGAAGCTTTGTAACAGGTCGTGGTGGTATCAATAGTGACCCTGAAGCCATCTCTCACAGTGCAGCTGGCTTTGATTCAGCCCTGGGCTGCTGACAAGGAGTGAGATGCTGGCCTCTGAGACTGCAGGATCCCAGTGTTTGTTTTCTCTGACCAGCCTGGAGCTTCAACCCTTTATCTCTGCACCAGACCTAGTTTTGCTCTTCAAAGGATTCCAGCACACTATGCCGATCCTGCTCCTGGGGGAAGTAAATGGATTTTTGGGGGGCAGGGAGTGCCTATTAATTTTCTGGCAAAGAGGGGCACCTATGTGGCTCAGTGGTTGAGCATCTGCCTTTTGCTCAGGTTGTGATCCTAGAGTCCTAGGATCTAGTCCCACATCGGGCTCCCCAAAAGGGAGCCTGCTTCTCCCTCTGCCTATGTCTCTACCTCTCTCTGTCTTTCTCATGAATAAATAAATAAAATCTTTAAAAAATTTTTTTCTGGCAAAGAGATTTTGGGAATATGGTTTTTTAAAGAAAGAACTTTCTCCCTTTTAGTTAATAGTCTACTTGCAAATTGATGTCCTTACCTTGATTCACTGTAGGTTGGCCACAGTATATCATTACTTTTCCCCAAATTACTGTGACTCAAATGCCAAAAAATGTATGAGTTTCCTCATGTTAAACAGGAGGAGTTTAAGACACTACATGAGTCATCCAAGAGTACACAGGAAGTCCACACCTGCTGCTCCTTGGAGCAGCCAGCACCTTTGGGAGAATGAATGCATGTTTTGAGCTCCTACTAAATGCTCTCCTGAATGTCAGGCTCTTTGGGGTGGACAGAGAATGAGAGACGGCCTGTGACAGAAGTAGAGTTAAGGATATAATGTGGAAATCAGCTAGCTGATAACGTACCATGTGTTAAGGAGTGCTGAAAGTTACAGGACTTAAAAATAAGTTTTTAAAAAGGGAAGTGATTCACCAGTAAAGACAGCTTCATGGAGGAGGTTCTATGCCACAGTCAAAAGGGTACAAGACTTGGGATCAGATGATAGAAATATGATTCTCTGTTATTACCGATTAATTCAAGGAACTTGGGCAAGTTATTTAAAGTCTTTGAGCTCATATCTTCAAAATATAGCAAATAATACCTACCTCTCAAGGTCGTGAGAATTAAATCTGACAATTAGTGTAATGTATGCTCTGAATTGAACTTGATTAGGTAGTATAAGAAGCAGGCTAGAAATACAGACTTTTGGGGAGCTGGATATTGGTCCCTGTGACTGGTCCCATATGAGCAATTATTAGCCATTTCCCTTTTGTCTAACTTAGTGTTTCCCCTAGTATGGTCCATGGACCACCAGCATCAGAATTCCTGGAGAATGCTTGTAAAAAATAGACACAGATAGGGGTGCCTGGGTGGCTTAGTCGGTTGGGCAACCAACTCTTGGTTTCAGCTCAGGTCATGATCTCAGGGTCATGAGATTGAGCCCTGTATTGGGTTCCACGCTTAGCAAAGAATCTGCTTGTCCTTCTCCTGCTTGTAAAAAATAGACACAGATACAAATACAACCCCAGACCTACAGAATCTGCAGGTTTAACAAGCACCACAGGTGGTGCTGATGTAAATTATCTGGATACAGCCCAGCTGAATGGCTTCCAGAACAGGCTAGCTAGCCAATTCCCACGTAAGCAGAAGGTGAATCAGTGGGACCTACGTTATTTTTACAGGGTCTTAGGCCGTTCCTGACTAATCAGAAAATTGTACTTACCTCCTCTTATCCTAACCCATGTTCTTCTGAATATAATCTAAGAACTTCCAGTCTTACATGCCTTGAGCAGAAGCAATTATGCCCAACTGTGACCCTCTTCCTCTTCCTCTTTGTTCACCTTGTTATCAAGCCTAATCTCTGGGGATCACCTTTGATTTCTCTTTTTTTTCCGCACTCTCTTTACAAAATCTCCCTGCTGATTGGCTGTAATTTCACGAGTGTTCTTTCTTTTCAGTGCCAATCAAGTACATTCTTTTCTCTTGGTTTCCATTATCATTGCCATAGTTCCCTTCGGGAATGCTAAAGTAGGGCAATGACAGTGGTTGGTTGGTTTTATTATCTAAGCTATGTTATTATTTCTTCATTTGCTATGATATTTTAGAAAAGTATATTTGGAAAAAACACAGGCCCTACCTTGTGACATAATATGTAAATTACATTACGTCACTCTAAACCCCTTGAGAGAGCGATAATGCTGCTGTCCTTCGTGCGGGAGGCCTTCCCTCATCTGTTCTTCATCTCTCCCTCTCACCCCTACTGCTTGTGCTCAAATCCAGTCCTGCCAAACTGTCTGCAGAACCCTGGTGGCCGTGCTGCTGCTTATCTCCACATCTCTAGATAAATGCTTCCTCCTTACCCGTGTCTATTCAGCAGAGACACTGCTCATCCAACAATCAGTTTAAATATCTCCATCTCTGTGAAGAATTTCCCATCTCTGAAGCTTCTTCCCCTCCACTATTAAATGCTTTCCTCATGAATTCAATAAATATTTATTGAGCACCCCTCTGGCAAACACTATTTTGGGTGCTAGGGATCATAAGTACACAAAGCAGAAACAAATCTATTTGCTATTGAAGCTTATATTCTATGGGGAACGGAGTGGGATGGATGCTGAGAAAAGCAAAATAATGAGTTGTATGGTGGTAAGTGCTCTATGGGATAAGAGAGCAGCAATGGGGAATAGAGGACTGGGATAGGGTGTTGAGAAAGGGCCTCACTGAGAAGTTGATATTTGAGCAAAGACCTAAAAGGGACAACGTAATAAACCATAGAGATGCATTTGAGAGAAGAGGGGTTCCAGGGAACAGTAAGGTCTCACAAGTCCAGGGAAGAGGGAGGTAACTAGTTTGGCTCAAGTAGTGAGAGATGTAGGAGATGCAGTCCTGGGGTCCAGATCTTGGAGTACTGTTTAGCCCCTGAAGAACTTTGGCTTCTACTCTGAGTGATATCTGAAGGCTTTGGACAATTTTGCAGAGAGGAGTGACATGATCTGACTTAGCATTTGAACAGAATCACTTTTGCTGGAATTCAGGCAGTAGACCATGGCGTGGGATGGTGGCCAGAAAAGCAGGAAATCTGATGATAGCTCCTCTGTGCACATGTGTGCACACATGTGTGTGTGTATATGATATAAAAATGGATACATATCTCTGCATTCATGTTTGCCACACCCATTAAAATATGTTTACGCGTCTCTTTCCCTCTGAGTTCTTTAACTATAGGTCATTCATCTTATGCACAAAAATGTTCAGTGAATGCAAGAGAAAAGTAAGAGAGAGGGAAGGAAAGCAAGGGGGAAGACAGGGAGGAAAGGAGAAGGACAAATGGAATAAAACGAAATAGAACAAAATGGAAGGAAATTGAGATATTACAGTCTGATGGTCAAGAATTTGTGCTCTGGAGCCAGAGTAGCTGGGTTTAAATATGGTGTGGTGGTCATGTAATAGCTTTGTGATCATGGCACATTATTTCACTCCCCTGTAGTTTAGTTTTCTCATCTGTAAAACGAAAAAAATAATAATACTTCCTTCATAGGAGGATTATGAGGATGAAAAGAACTGAATGTGCCGAGCACTTAGAAGAGTACCTGGACTGTAATGTCTCAATAACCTCTAACTCTTATCATCTCTTCTTAAGGTCTTGATCTCAGAAGCAGCAGAGTATAGTAGAAAGAATGTGGACGTTTCCATCAAATAAACTTCATGCTGAATCTCCTCTTTGACATTTACTCGTTGAGGAATAATTCTTACCCTTCCTGATTTTTTTTTTCTTAAAAATTGTAAAAGTGGGGGTCAATAATTAAGAACCTCTCACGAAGTTTTAATGTGAATAGTAAATGACATAAAGCATATGGATGTGCCCAACAGAACCTGGTGTGCTGCAGGGCTTCATATTCCTGAGACCTGCTATTGTTTCTTTGCTTATTCGCCATGCAGTTCTGATATTTAGGAACAAAATGACAATTGTGGTAATGAATTTCCTTGTCTTGTCCACTTACAGCAATGATATCGATAGATATATTATTTTCCTGCCTCAACAAGGAGGAATAAATGTGATATTATATTTTCTCATTTATATTCTCTAAGGTGCTTCTGTGTTCAACAATTTGTGGCAGAGGGAATTCATGGTGCAGCCACACAAGATTGATTTAAGCCTATTCGTCATTCTTTTTTTTTTTTTTTTTTTTTTTTTTTTGCTGCTTCCATGGTCTAAGAAGCCATTCTCCAAACTATTTAAAAAAAACAAAACAAAAAAAAACACTAAAGCCTAGAAATTTCCCTAAGGGCTTACAACCTTGGCTTTCCATCAGTGTAAGGAGAGCTCTAGAACTTTCCAGGAAAGCAGTCACTCTTGCATTGGAAGAATGCAGATATTGGCCTGGTTTGGGTGGGATTTGGGCATGAAAGGAGTGGATCAGAGATTAGAGAAAGGAAGGTGAAATCACCTTAAAATGGAAATGAGCACGGAGGGCCACTCTGAGAGGTGCTGAAAGGCCTGAGAAGTAGCTTGGGGGAGGGGACATGCTGGTGGGGAAGGAGACAGGCAGTTTAGCACTCCTCACCTCATCTCCAGGCTCCGCCTCTTTGCCCCCAGCCTCCTGCCACCGTCCAGCCACCAGGTCTAGAGAGTCCTTTCTCCAGCATCCTGATGCTTTGGGCTCTGAGGAACTTCAGGCAGGGTGTGGAGTGATGAATAGTTTTGAAAAGAATACTGATATGATCTGAAAATAAAGAGACCCCGCATTCTAGTTCTGGTTCTGGTTTTGTAAGAAACTAACATTGAGCTTGGGGCAAATGGTTTCATCTCTTGGAACTCAGCTTCTTTCGCTCTGGAATGAAGAGGTTGGAGCCAGCGATGTCTGGCGTTCCCTCCAGATTGAAGTGTCCTTGTTTCTGCTGTTAGTCTCTTAACCACCTCTCCAAGCAGCCTTCTGGATCTAAGACTTGTGGTGGTTCCACCTGAAAGGAGGATGTTCCTTGTCCGGGGGGCCCAAGCCTCCAAACTGGCTCCAGCCTCCTCTGGGAAGGAAGGAGTCCTATTTACATCAAATTATCATTTCACAAGTTCATTTAGGGGACAGGTTTCAATGTTCTTCAAACAAACAAACAAATAGACAAAAACAAAAAACAAAAAACAAAGCAAAAAACTCCCAAGGATTAAACTGCTGTTTGTTCTCAACTATTAGTTGGAGTGAAATCCACCAAATCTTACTTCTTATTTGGTCCCCAGCTAAGGCAGTGTGAGTGTGACATATTAAAATAGGCCTTTCACATATTTTGGATATTTAAACAAAGAGTAACTTTTTTTTTCCTCTTTTCTTTTTTCCCCTCCCAATAGAAATGTGGCTTTGATTCTTTTTGACATCATGCAAATGAAACTGAAAAAAAAAAACTATTTCCTAAAAACTGCCTTGGATCTGAGATTACCTCTCAGAAACTGGGACCAGGATGAGTAAATATGAGTGTCCAGAGTGAGGACCTTAATGGGAAATGTTTGGCGACCTCGACTGCAGCAGCCTGCCACCTGGTCCTCTAAATCAGGCTGCAGGTTGTGGAGATTCTCTGCCCAGGGTGGTGATGCTGTTAGTTCCCACTGCCTCTGCTCCGTCGGGACTCATATCCTCCCTCTTTGCTCACGGTTCCCTGTCTCTAGTCTTCCTCCCTCCCGTCCATCCTGTCTGCTATCCCAAGTCGTTTGCTTATACTCATAGACCCCCTGTGTGAATGGAAAAGCCCTCGAGAATGGTTAGGGAGCATCACACACGCCCTGTGCTCACAACCCCACAGTAACTCCCCTAAATCACAAAACCCAGAGTCCTTACCATGATGTTTAGGTTTCTACAAGATCAAGCACAAGGCTAGCTTTCCAGATTGTCTTGTAGCTCCCCTCCTTTGCTCCCAATCATACAGAAAATTCTCAAGACCATACACCATCTTGCATGTTCACTTTTTCCTTACCAGAGCCTAGATTTTTTTTCTCCATCTGTATCTAGTTTACCCCTTCTTCAAAGCTTAGCTCAAATCTTTCCTTCTCCAAAAACCTTTCTTGATGGCCCCGGACAAAATGATTATTCCTTGTTCTTCATTTCCAAACCACATTGCTCTCATTTTAACATGTCTTAGAATTACTTTTACCCATTTTTCTTTTTCTTTACTGAAAAGTCAGTGAACTCCCTCACGATAAGGATGAGAGTGTCCTTGGGGCATTCCCATAACCCACGGGACTTAACACAATGTCTAGATCACAGTGGAAAGTTGGAAGATATTTATTGAAATTGAGGGCTATTCCTTAATTCCAACTGACTCTGTTGCATGACACCCACATTAAAGAAGTATGAGAAGGAGAAGGAATAACGAATGGAGATTAGCCCTAGTTCCTGTTGGGAGTGCTTGGAACAGGCTGAGCTGATTTCTGGGGAGGGGTGCTAAGGACAGGGCTCATCATTGGGTGAGGCCATCAGAGCAATGGCTGGTCTCAAGGGCAAGGAGAGGAAAGGTGGATGTTGACGGAGCAATATGGCATGGTCAAGGTGGACAGGGACATCTTGAGGGGTCTGGGAGAACAGATCAAGTCTCCACCAAGCTGGAGTGGAGGGCTGCCCTAGTAAAGAAGGTGAGTTTGGAAAGGAAAAGCAAGTCAGATCCGTAGAAACGGGGCTGAACCCGTATCATTGGGAAGGAGGGGCGGTGGATTTGGTGGTCATGCTCCCAATTCACATCTGTCAGGCCGGCCAATATGGGCTTAATGACTGAGCGGGACAGGATTTCACGTGACAGTCCTCAATGATTAGAGCTGGAAGCCACCGGGGAAGGGACTGGTAGGCGTGATCAAGTCCAGCTCTTTCCAAGGTACATTATCAGCTTAAATTTCAACCTATCCAGTTTTTTTTTTTTTAATTTTTATTTATTTGTGATAGTCACAGAGAGAGAGAGAGAATGAGGCAGAGACACAGGCAGAGGGAGAAGCAGGCTCCATGCACCGGGAGCCCGACGTGGGATTCGATCCCGGGTCTCCAGGATCGCGCCCTGGGCCAAAGGCAGGCGCCAAACCGCTGCGCCACCCAGGGATCCCTCAACCTATCCAGTTTTAAGCTGTCTTCTAGGAGCTGCCTGCAACTCCTGTGGTATCAAGAGAAAATTTTCCACGAAAAAACAAAACAAACAAAACTCTCAAGGATTGTGTTAAAAATTTAGAACTTTCTGCTTCATACTCCTCGCTGCTCCATGGAAAAGAAAGAAGTAGAGGATTGCTTTTCTGTGAATTTTTAGCCCATATTATATCTGCTTATCCCTAAGCTTTTGCTTTTCTCCTATTGCAGATGACCTGATGCTTCCTGCCAGTGCAGCTACTTAGCGTAGCCGAAGGGACAAGTGTGGGCTTGCATCCTGGCTCCGTCCATTATCTGCGGATCTGCGTAAATGTCTTAATCACCACAAAACTAACTTTCCTTATCTGGCACATGTGGATGATATTCAACTCATAAGATTGCTGCGAAGACTAAAAACATAAAAGGTTCTCTTGTGGATATTGTGACTATTACTGCGAGAGGCTCCACGCAGTCCTGCTTTTAAGTAACTGATGCAAAATAAGCACTTGACTAGAGGACACTTTATGTACGTATGTATTTTTTAAAGATTTTCCTTATTTATTTGAGAGAGACAGAGAGAGAGCACGAGGGAGAAGCAGACTCCTGCCCAAGCAGAGAGGCTCGATCCCAGGACCCTGCAACCATGACCTGAGCCAAAAGCAGACATTTAGCAAACTGAGCCACCCAGGTGCCCCCAGAGGACCCTTTTAAAATATCACCATTCAACAACCAATGTCTCTTGCTCAAATATTATATAATATAACTATTATCGTGCCAGCTTCCTGGGCCCCACTTTCTACAACAGTCAAATGCAATTATAAAGCCTAAGAGGCTTCTAAAAGGTTAAAACCAGTCCTTATAATTATTTCCTAATTCCAAATTTTGGTAATTTCTCTTGTCCAGGCAACGGCTTTAAAAAACAAATTTCTAAAAAAACAAAAATAAAATAAAAAACAGATTTCTGCATACAGGAAGGAATACATGTTCATTATAGGCAATGTAGAAATATAAAAAAGTAGAGGTGTTTGGCTGGCTCAGTCGAAAGAGCTTATGATTCTTGACCTCTGGGTGGTGAATTCAAGCCCCATGTGGGATGTAGAGATTACTTAAATAAATAAAACTCACCGGGGTGGCTGGGACACCTGGGTGGCTCAGTGGTTGAACATCTGCCTTTGGCTCAGGTCGTGATCCTGGTCTTGGGATCGAGTCCCACATCGGGCTCCCTGTGAGGAGCCTGCTTCTCCCTCTGCCTATGTCCCTGCCTCTCTCTGTGTGTCTCTCATGAATAAATAAATAAAATCTTCAAAATAAATAAATCAATAAATAAAGCTTAAAGACAAGGAAATGCAGGAAAAAAGTTAAAGTGAGAAAAGAATACGATAAAAATATTTCACGTTAATATTTTGACATGCTTTTTACTATTTTTTTTCTTAACTATTCTTTTTTTATATTCTTATATACTGCTTTTCCCATTTCCTTAACAATTTTTTCCTACAGTACGACAGTCAATGGATGCAAATATCGTACCATAAGAACAGACCATTTAATTAATCATTACTTGGCACATTTGGATCAGTTTTTCATCTTTATAAGTGAAATCCAAATGTTAGCTGAGGGAATTTAAATAAGATTTTTCTTAACTTTCTCTCCCTGTCCTCACACCCCATGGAAGTGCAAAGCCCTAGTGTCAGATAAGTTTCCAAGGAGATCACATCCTCGCGGCTGGCTAGCTTTGGCTCTCTGCTCTGACTTATACCAAGTGAGTTTAATTTCTGGATAGCTTTGTCCTCTCCTCCCTCTGCGTGCCTGCCCCACCCCAAGCTTTCACCCTGGCATGGAGCAGACACGATAAACCCCGTCGCGCTTTTCTGATGTGTCATAGCAGATCTAAAGGAGGCTACGCTGGATCTCTTAGTGCTTCCTCCAGAGATAGGATTCAGATTGGGACCGATTTCAAATCCATTTGGTTGCCAGATTGTATTTTCTGAACACAACACCAAGGGGAGATGAAGTGGCCACATGAGGCCTAGGTCTCTGAATTACATGTCAGAAGACCTCGTACGAGTGATGCTGTGTGGCCAAAGGCCATGCATATTTTTAAACGTATGGAAACATGTTGCCAGGTTCCTTTCCAGAAATGTAATGTCAATTTAGACTTCCACCAGCAGGGTGTGGGAATGACCATCACACAACCAGGACCTTGCAAGAAGCTGAAACTCCTATTACTTATGTTTCTACACTCAGTCCCAAGGAGCTGTCCCTGCTGTCATGAACAGGACCCTGTGTCTTTTAGCCTTGCACATCCACTGTACTCTGGGCATCCCACTATTCAAGAGCTAATCACAGGGCACAAGAATGACTGTGTATGTGTCCATCTTCTTTTTAAAAAATTTTTTTGAGATTTTATGTATTTATTCATGAGAGGCACAGAGAGAGAGAAAGGCAGGGACACAGGCAGATGGAGAAGCAGGCTCCATGCAGGGAGCCCCATGCGGGACTCGATCCCAGAACCCCAGGATCCTACCCTGAGCCAAAGGCAGACGCTCAACCACTGAACCACCCAGGTGCCCCCATCTTCTTTAAATCGCTCTGTCAAGATTAAGGTTGAGCCTTGCTCTCCTCCATGACTTTAGCACCAGTAACAGGTCCCTGGAGCCGGGCAGATGGGCAGTGCACGTGGCTGCCAGATGTAAAGACCAGGTTGATGAGTGAATTAGCTGCATCTGAGCCCTCAGTGGTCTCCAGCTGACATAGGCTTGCTTGTCCTTGGCCTGATGAGTCCGAGCTAGCGTTCTCCCCTGACCACCTGTGATGCGTGGGGCCCAGCTGCTTTCTACTGTACCCTCACACCTACTCATGCTGCTTCCTTCACTTGAAGCATCCTTTCTCCAATTTTCCACCTGGAAGTTTCCTTCTCGTCTCTCAAGGCTCAGTTCAGAATTCACCCTCATGTTCCCTGCCCTAACATCTCCCAGGAAGAATTAGCCTCTTTCTTTAAGGTCTAAGAATTCGTGATCTCTATGGCTTTTAGAGTATTCCCGTATTGCACTGAATTTATCTATTCAGTTGTGTTTCTCTTGCCATCGACCAGTGGTTTTCAAATTACAGGTCACAACCCATTAGTGTCTTGAAATAATGTTAGTTGGAGCATTCAATGTGTGAAAAGCAAGCAAACAATTGAGATAGAATAGACTAGAACAGGAATATAGTCGTGTGGAGAAGAACAGATAATACCAGAGTACACTGCCCACTTACTATAGATTAAGTGTTGTTTGATGAAATTTGACTGTGTTGTATGTGCATTCTTATCTGTGTGGGGTACAGGGTTGGATACAAAATGTAATTCTTACTTTGGTGCTTAAAACCCACCCCTCTAACTCTGAGTTTTGAGGGTAGGGACTCTATCTTATTTACCTTTGTACTCCCAGATCCTTGACTGGAACCTCATCTTAGCACATGGTGAGCAATCCAAAATTTTAACATGCGATGAATGAATGAAGGACAAGTCAATGAATATACACAATCTCCTTTACACCAGAAGGAAGTTTCTCCGTTAAGAGCAAAATATCAATGAAATAAAGGCTTGAGGCTGTATTTGATGAGATTTTAGTGAATAAAATGCCAACTAACAATCTGGTCCCTTTAGTAAAACGTCTATCTCCAAATATACAACTGATGCCATCAGCAATTCTATCGAATAATGGACCACCTCATTTTTAAAGTTCAAGACGTCCTATTGGTATTTTGAAAATTCAGTAAAATTATATGTGAGAGTCTTCAGTCCCGGCACTGGAAGGAAGTTCATGTATATAAGCTGTTCTGACCCTGCTTGGCTCAAATCCTGGTCTTGCTACTTATTAATTTCCATAAGTCTGTGTTATTTCATACCTAAAATGAAGGACAGGGCACCTGGGTGGCTCACTCTGCTGAGCATGGGACTCTTGATTTTGACTCAGGTCATGATCTCAGGGTTATGGGATCTGCCCTGGGTGTGGAGCCTGCTTTGGATTCTCTCTGCCTTTCCCTCTCCTTTTCCCTGCCCCCACTCATACATGTGCTCTCTTTCTCAAAAATAAAATAAAATAATAAAATTAAATTAAATTAAATAATAAAATAAAATAAAGGACAAAGTAGTTACACCACCAGCCCCAAATGCTTACTTTAATTGTAGACACTATGGGTGTGCACCAGCTATGGACTGTTAGTGATGTTAACTCTGTGTTAGCTATTGGTACATCATTATAGTTATTGGTGGCAGAGACTGCTGATTGCCCACCCAATAGCAGTTCTTTCCTTTGTCCTTATTCACAGAATCACATTTTTATTTGGGGCAGCCCTATAACTAAATAAAACGTTGTACCCTCAGTTTCTTTGAAAGTATGTCATCTTTTAGGAGAACTTCAGGAACACTCTTCAAGGGAGGATGTTTTTTGGACCTTGCCTTTTCCTCTTTCATTCTGCCTGTAATTTAAATACGGTGGCCGTGGTTGAAGCCACCAGCCTGAGGCATCTCAAGGCAACCCTGAGCGCAAAGGCCATGGACAAACGAAGGCAGGTCAAAACTACAAAAGGAACTTGAGTCTCTTGGCTTCAGCTTTGGGCCACCATCTCCAAAGTTCTCTTACATGAGAGCAAATTTTAACTCTTTTTTTTGTAAGATTTTATTTTTTTATTCATGGGAGACACAGAGAGAGAGAGAGGTGGAGACAAAGGCAGAGGAGAAGCAGGCTTCATGCAAGGAGCCCAATGTGGGACTTGATCCCGGATCCTGGATCCCGGATCCCGGGACCATGCCCTGAGCTGAAGGCAGACGCTCAACCGTTGAGCCACCCAGGTATCCCTTAGCTCATCTTATTTAAGTCACTTTCAACGAGTTTGAAAAACAAGGGAATTTATCTTATTGCCTCCTGAGAAACAGGTGGTCCTCTTGCTCTCCAAGGTCCTTTGCAAAGCGGTGGTAGGCGAGACGATCCCCACATGTAATTTGCCACTATGTTCATCAGCCATGATTCACTTAACCTCTGCTTATAGAATCATCTATCCTCTTTTCTCCTTCCTGAAGAATTTGTCCCCTCCTGTCCATTCATTCTTACTCGCAGTTGAAGTACCTTGAATTCAACCTTGGAAATGCCTTTTCTCAAAAGCCTCTGTTTTACAAGATAACAAGAGCTGATGTTATCATCATGAGTAATAGAAAACACTGTGCACCTCGTCACTAATGATGCTGCAATCTTCTAGCGTCTTCTCATCCCCCACCTTCCCTCCTGGACAGCGGGAAGGCCATCAAAGCCTGAACTGGAAACTTTACTATGCTGCAGAAAAATCTTGTTTCTGCTCAGGGGCAGCATGGAGTAGGACACAGAGTCTGGCTCTTCTGTTATTGATTGTGTCACCTAAAAGGAAATGATTTTGTAAAACCAATCTTACAAAGTATATGTGTATGTGTGTGTGTGTATAATATTTAAAATTATAATATTTATATTTTATATTTATATATTTATAAAATAATATTTAAATACTGTAATTAAAAATATAAAATTTTAAGTTATAATATATATTTACATTTAAAATACATTATATATAAATTAACATAATATATAAAATGTTAGTTACAATAGTATATATTATTTAATGTATGATATTTTAAATATTAAATATTATTTATTATATAATATTATAGATTTAAATATTTAAAATATCATTTAAAAAGTATTACAGGAGTAATACATGCTCATTGTACAATAATATGAAAAATAAAAGCTACTTTTTCCCCCAAGGCTATTTGTACTTACTAGAAACATACACTTCTAGGTCTTTTTACTATTCGTGAATTTGCAAATATATAAATGTGTACATTAGTGCCTCAGTGAGGGGTCTATTATACATATAATTCTGCTATTTTCTGGCCTATTTAACAATACATCTTAGGCATCCTTCCAAATCAGTGCAGATAATTTACCTTTCCCTTTTAGTAACTTAATGGTATCCCATTATATGGATATACCATAAATTATGAACTTATTTCCCAATGATGGAAAATTGGATTTTTTTCAGTTTGTTTTATTCTTAAATTTTTTATCTTATTTTTCTTTAAAGAGAGAGAGAATGCATGTGTGCAAGCTGAGGGAGGAGGGACAGAGGGAGAAGCACAGAGAGAATGTTAAGCGGGTTCCACGCCTAGCTCAGAGCCCTACGCGGGATGCCATCTCACCACCCTGAGCTGAAAACAAGAGTCAGACGCTCAACCGACTGAGCCACCAGGTGCCTTTCAGTTTGTTTTAAATTAACAAAGATATTTGCCATGCACTTGACAAAGTCGAGTTGTCTTTGACAAACAACCAAAGAAAAAGACAAACAACCCAAAAGAAAAGGATATAACACAAAGTCAAAAGAAAAAGGACACCATGGGTCCAACTGACATTTTTATGAGTCACTAAACCTCTGTAAATTAAAGCACTCTTGATGGGATATCCTTTTTCCTCATCAAGTTGGAAAATAAATTGCAATATATAATTAATGCTGTGGGAGGAAAGGTACATTCATTCATTATCGAGGAGTATTAATTTTGTGCAACCCTTTTTGGAGGATAACCTGGCCAAATCTACCAAAATTTTAATTGGCCGTAGTTTTGGGCCTCCAATTCCAGTCTTAGGTGCTCTTGCTCAGGTGGGCAGAAATGTATATCCAATGATGCATATTGCAGTTTATGATTGGGAGAGCTATCTGTGAAATCTGAATTGTCATCATCACATCTGTTAGAGGGGAATAATAATAACACTAATAATGCTTACAAAGCCAGTTGTTGTGGGTTGGAGACAGAGCCCTTGAGTGTCCTGGGAGGGTGCCCGAGCATAGCCAGTGCTCAGTAAATGACAGCTAGGAAAAGTCTCAGGAAATCCAATCCGTTCCCATCTCAGTTGGAGACCTAGGCTGTGTGACTCCATTGTCATCAGGCTGTGGGGGATTCAGGTCACATGAAGCCCCTCTGATTCCTGCCTCATACACACTCAACTTGTTTTATCTACCAGAAGGATATCCCAGCCATTGGAATTCAACACCTCTAGAGTATTTCAGAGGGTGGAAGTTTAGAAGTAGGCTTCTTGGTTGGAAGATGCTTTCATGACAAATATTTGCATGCAGTGAAAGAGGCTTTCCACCCCCACTGTGCAGGACTGCTCGGGGACAGATAGTTCCCGGGAAGAGGCTGTGACCAGGAATGAACACAGCGCTCATGAAGATGATCTGAAACGTCACAACCGTCCCTGCAGGTAAACCATGTGCTCCATTTCCAGATGAGGGAGCCATCTCTGACAGGTGACAAGGTGTGGAGACATCACACACCAAATGCCAGTGGAAGAGCTGAGATTCCAAATTTGTCTGACTCTAGAGCCGGTACTAGAATTTTCCATTTGAGTCAATAGACATGAAATGTGGCAGTAAAAGGAAGAGAGCTCAAAAAATTCACATCCCCCAAACTAACATGCCCCATATGAGAAGCAGCCCCTCATGAGTCAGAAGGCCAACGCTATAACCCTGGTTCTGCGACCTGCCAGCTGGGGGATGGGGAAGTCACTTAACCCTAGTGAACCTTTTTCCTTTCTATAAAACAAAGATAATGCTTTACTACCTATTTCACAAATTGTTGGGAACAGGAATGAGTCAGGGCTTAATGAGATTGTGAAAAAACAAAAAGTGGAAAACAAACCAACCGTCCAGAAGGAAACTGGATCAGATTCTTACTTCAATTATTTGAAAAGAAATCACATTCAATCTTCTCATTACTATTGATTGGGCTACGATGCACAAAGAGGAGGTGCCATGATTAATAAAAAAAATATTGGTTTTTCTCCTATCAATTTCCCAGAGTGTTTCCCATAGAACTGGAATTCCCTGGTATGTTAATAGGCACAAAATGAAGGGAGAAAAACAAAAAACAAAAACCCTTGGCCCAAAGAGTTTATAAAAACAACAACAACAACAACAAAAACACAAAACTAGGCAAAGGGGTATCTGAGTGGCTCAGTCAGTTGAGTGTCTGCCTTCGGTTCAGGTCATGATCCCAGAGTCCTGGGGTCGGGCCCCACATTAGGGGTCTCTGCTTAGCAGGGGGTCTTCTTCTCCCTCTCCCTCTGCCTCTCCTCCATGCTTGTGGTCTCTCTCTCTCTCTCGAATCAATAAATAAAATCTTTAAAAAAACCTTGCCAAAAAATAAATTTAAGTAGTTTCCTTATTTCTCTTTAAATAGACTTCTCACAGTACTGCTCTATGTGGAAAATCTGTAAGAGAGGGCTACAATATGCAGCCTCTCTGAATTTTACTCCGGTTATAGATGCCTTTTCCATGGAACACTACAAAGGACTATGTTATATAGAACACAGGCTACAAAATGCTATTATAAAGAGTCTTCCTGGGAAGATTTTGCTTCAAATTGTAGCAACTCAAATATTCCTTCTAAAAGTTTTATAAGAGAGGGGTAATGTTTTTGATGATTCAAAGCTACTTGTGCCAAGGACAGTGTGGTTCATGTACCAGGGGAAGAAGAGACTCAGGAGGTGTCTTGAAGGATGAGTCGATAGATATTTGCCAAGTGGACCATCTCTAGTATTTGTTTGAGATAATTTAATGTGTAATGACATCATCCTCAGAGAAATTTCACTTACAATCAGTGGAGATTTTATGGCAGATTTAATCCAATGAACATGGATTGCATTCCAGTCATGGGGACGAACAGAAATCATGAAAACACGGTGACCGTCTTAGAGCAGTTGATAATCCAACGATGAGAAAGATATAAAAATTCACAAAGAAAACAAGTTTTATGTATGTATTAGAAGTATAAGGTGCCATAGAAAAGCACAGAGGAGAGAGATTTTGACTTTTCTTTAGTTGAGTGAGTTAAGGGAAGGATCTAGGGATGATGACTTCCCATGGTGGAGGTCGATGGGATTCCATTATCTTTCTCACTCCAGACTGGTGGTGAAAGTGGCATGAATGAGGGCTGGGCGAGGGTAATCATATGCTATTATCCTTCGGATGACACATTTGTACCCCTTTACTTTCTTTCACCAAGACTTCATTGACGGAATTCACAGAGGAAGAGATATAGGAAACAAAAAGGCCTTTTCATCAGTATTTGGAATTGAAGACCAGTAAAGAGGAAGATTATTAGACAGAGTTGTGTTAGAGTCTCTGTTTCAGTTTACTGATAGGAGGGAAAAGGGTTCAGTCAATCTCATTTACTGTGCCCTGAAATTTTTGGAGTGTTTTATGCTTTTCAAATTAGCTTTGATTACTCAGGAAAAAAAGTATTGTCCCCTTCCTTTGTGCAGTGTCTTCTGGGTTAGGAACACGAAATAGTCCCAGGGAGTTTGCGCCGCATGGAATCCAGTCTCACTATCTTCGTTTACAGAGACAAAACTGAGGTTTGGAGAGAAAAGTGATTTGCCAAAGAGTCTTGTGTGTAGACTGAGGGCAGGGGTGTGGGGGGTGGGAAGAGGGGCTGTGTTTGAGGGGCCTCCTGTGACTCTTCCTTGGCCATCCACCTCCTAGAGGTGAGCAGAGGAGTCAGTCCATGGGCAGAGGACAAGTGCTCACCTGGAACCTGTGCCCCATGGCCTTGTGGCTAAGCCAACCCATGAGTCCCCAGAGCCCCACACTTTCTCCCAAATGGGCCAAAGCCTGGCTCCAGGGCCTGTGGGGGTCCTGAAGTGTCCATCCTTCTGACAGTAGCCGTGCTGCAGGTGCGCTTGCCACTAGGCCTAAAGGGGAGCTGTTTACCGCAGGAGGGTATCCGCTTGGGATGTGTGACCTGGGTGTTCACCTGCACATCTTGAGGCCCTTGATGGTGCCAGGAGAGGAAAGGGGGGCCGGGCTTCAGAGTGAGGCTTGGGGACTGCCGCTCCCCACACTCTCCCATTCCAATTCAATCCTGAATTGTCAAGGTCAAGGTCCAAGGACAGAACACATTTGATTTTACAGTGTGTAAGTTTGACTTACAGTAAATATGTAGGCCAGCGGTTCTCAAAGTTGTGGGCCTCAGGACCCCTTTACAGTCTTAAAAATTTGTGAAGACCCCTCCCCCCACAGAAGCTTTTATCTAATGTGGATAATATCTATTTATATTTATCACTTCAGAAATTAAAACTAAAAATGGTATTTAAAACACAATTCTAGATCTTAAAATGTTTATTTATTTAAAATAACAATTAAAAAAATAAAATAAAATAAAATAAAATAACAATTAGAAACCCATCCCTGTGAAGATAACATTTTTAAATGAAAAATACCATATTTTTCAAAAAAAAAAAAAAAGGGAGAAGGATGGTATTATTTTACATTTTTACAAATCTCCTGATTGCTGGATTTAAAAGAAGGCAGCTGGATTCTCCTGTTTCAGTATTCAATGTGTGGTAATAAGTAGTCTTGATCAAGGCATCTGCAAAGACTATGGCCTCACATTAGTTGGATAAAAGGAGCAATATTTAAAAACCCTTCTATTTAATCGTTGCTCTTCTTTGCTTTTACACCCAAACTTGGTAAGTGGTAACTTCCTAAAGGGTTTTTGCGTGTAAATCTGAAACAGTATCAAGGACATTTTAGTAGTTTGTTACATTAAAATCCACCAGTCATTCTTGAGTTTTGGGTGTAAATCTGAAACTGTATCAAGGGAATTTTAGTAGTTTGTTAACATGAAAATCCAGTCATTCTTGAGGTTTTTTTTCTCCCCATGCATAATTTTGGTCTTTTGGAAAATAATAGCACGCTGAGTTGTGTGGATCTTCCAAACATTGACATATGTCCTTATATAATATTTTAAAAATCTATGAATATCATCAGTCATGTCATCAAAAAGTCATGATGTATTGGAAAAATCGATAAGCACATGGATGATACAAGTTTTCTAAAATTTTAATTTTCAGTGGGAAGCTCCAATTTTACCTTTGGTAACAGGTATTGTCAGTTGTTTTTCATGAGTTGGGCTCAGCTCGTTCATTATTTGAGAAAATGCCCATCGAATACCTATGTCTGCAGTGCTGTAGTTTGGGTGTCAGTCATTTCTTCAGATGAAAAGAGAAAATGTTGACTTCGGGATTGATGCTGAGAGAGAAATCCTGGGCAAATCTTCTAGCACCTAAGGGTGAATCGAAGTTCCAAACTGGCCTTGTGGTCACTACATTCTTCACCCACAGAAAATAAAAAGCCAATTTCTCTTTAAAATGTTCCTGATAAAAACAGGAGGCAGTAAAATTATGAATTTTCTTGAATTTTAACCCTTCCATTGATCCCTTTTAAATATGCTGTGAGAAGTGAAAAACTCTCTGCCGCACACCGAAATGCAGGGGTGGCCCCTGGGGGACAGCATTTGTACCATTGTGTGAGGCAGAGGGTGAACCCTGGCCTTTTTCCATGAAACATGCTTTTTACCTGAAAAAATGACTGCCATTTGTTTTTTGTTTTTTTTTTTTTTTTTTTGTTTTGTTTTGTTTTTTTGCCTTAAGCCATGAAAATACATGTTAAGGGTTGTATCTGTTCCATTGCCAATGATTATTTACAAAAAAAAAAAATCAGACAATATACAATATAATTAAGTGGACATATATTTACTATATAGTGTACATATTAATATTTGGTTTGTATGTGTGTTTACAGATTCCGACCCCCTGTGGATGTCTTTATCAGATGATGATGAGATACCTTGGTCTCCATGTGGCCCAAAGTGAAGTCATTGTCCGGGAGATTGGGCTTCAAGGGAGTTCCTGGAAGAGGGGGTGGAGGGGGCTCAAGCCATGGGGAGAGCCGTGCCCATGGTAACCACACTCCAGAGGGAGCCACGCTCTTGTCATCCTTCACAGGCCCCTTAGGATACTGTAAGGCTGACATTTCTAAATCAAATTTGGTGGAATTCTGAAAACAGGAGTAAGGCACAGTGCTCCAAGCAGCCCTCGTCCAGGCGCATGTTACCCTGCCCCAGCTACAGAGCTCTCCCCAGACCAACCTGCTGCCCTGTGTTCCTACCCATGATCCTCCCTGCACCCACAGCTTTGTCACTGGTGTCCCTTCCCCTCTCCTCTCTGTCTTCTTTCAATTCCTTACTGCTAAAACCTTTGTTCAGATATACACCATCCCTTACTTGCCTCCTGGGTTTGACTCTGACTCTGGCTCTCCCAGGGGCATCTTTTTACACAGATCTGATCATGTCACTCCCCAGGTTCACAAGCTACAGCAGCCCTGCACACTGCAGGGACCAGCCTGCGTTCCTTAGCTGCGGTTTCTGATCATTGCTTGGGACCAGAGAAGAAACTGCTGCTCTTTTTTGTATGCGTGTATTTTAAATTTTTATTATTTTTATTTTTATTTATTTTTTATAAATTTATTTTTTATTGGTATTCAATTTGCCAACGTATAGAATAACACCCAGTACTCTATGCTGCCTTACCTCGTGGTCTAACAGTGTGCTTGCTCTTTCCCGAATGCACGGGTGGTCCAATGTCCTCTGCCTTTCCGTAGGATGTTTCCTGTCTAGGAATATTTTTCTACTCAGAAGACACATTTGAAAACATCCATTTTTTCAGAACTCAGTGCGAGAGTCACATCCCTGTAGGCTGTGATATTGTGACATAATAAGAAATATTTATTTGGTCTTTGCCCCTGCTTCCTGACATGGAGCTCCTAAATCCCTTGGAGTTTCCCAAAGGATAAGAGCATCATTTGTTCTAATGAGGGGACTTTTTGCAAGTCTCTGGATAGCTTCAGGTCACCAGAAAGACCACGCCATGATTAGAAGCTTAGAATGTTCAACCTCACCTCCCCTACCTCCAGGGAAGGAGAGACAGGATAGAAACAGAGTCAATAATCAGTGATGTCTAATAGGCTGGAATCTCCATTAAATCCCTAAATGATGGAGTTCAGGGAGCCTCTGGGTTTGGGATCGTATCCACATGCCGGAAGGGTGGTGCATCCCAGCTCCAGGGGGATAGAGGCTCCTGAGCTCAGGATGCTTCTGGACCTTGCTCTATGTCTCTTCATCTGGCTGTTCACTTGTATCCTCAGTAATAAATTGATAAAGTAAATAAAGAAAGTAAAGCACTTCATTGACTTCTGTGAGATGTTCTAGCAAACTATCAAACCTGAGGAGGGGGTTGTGGGGGACCCCGTGTGGCTTATAGTCATTCAGTTAGAAATGCTTGTGGCAGTGTGGGACTCAAAACTGGCATATGAAGTGGGGGACGTTTTATGGGACTGAACCTTTAGCCTGTAGGGTCTGTACTAACTCTCAGGAGTTAATGTCAGAACTGAATCGACTTGAAGGACACCCAGTTGACTGGAGAGTTGGAGAATTGGTTGATGTGGGGAGAAAAAACCTCACCCATTTGGTGTTAGAAATACTGAGAATGGAGACAGATCGTTGGCATGAACAACTGGCCATCATCCTGACTGTACTGGTCTCCAACTGCTTTATGCATCCCTGTGGATCCTTATTAGTCTGGTTGATCCTGTCCTAACTAGATTGTGGGATCCTTGATTTGCACAGGATATTTTTTTTTTTTGTAATCCTTGTACTAGCACCTGTTAAGTATACAGCAAAATGGTTTTAAATAAATAGTGTCAAGTACTTTTCTGATTTTTATGGAGCTTTAGGCTAAAGAGAAGAAAGAATATCTAAATGACATAGAGAAGGAAATTGGTGAAAAACTTGAACTACTCTTTAATGTTGCCAGATTTCCCCATGTATGTACCTCTCTCTTTACACAGGCAGCTAGATATTTCATCATGCAGCCCGGAGGTGTTTAAGTTATGTGGGGCATGGCCTTGAGCCTGTGGTATATGTCAACAATCTACATAAATGACAAATTTGGTATTACTTTGTTTTTTAAAGTTGAGTGACTTTGCTTAGAGAAGACTTGGCATTGAGGCATTCTGCTGGGGATGGGGATTGAGGAGAACCTGAGAGGGCCAGTGGGTGCCCAGTGTACATGGAGGTGGATGGGATAAATGCCTGATGATCCAGACTGTTTTTGTAAAGGAAAGTGTCTGCTTTCCCTTAACAGAGTGAATAGGTGATTCGAGGAAGAATTAATGGTTAATTTTATGGAATAAATGAGGTGGGAATGTATTTAGGTGGAGAATGAGACAGAAACACAAATGTTGCCAACTACCACCTACCAGGTTAGAACGGGAATGAATCAGTTCTATATGCTGATCTTAAGTGTTAGAGCAAAGTCTTATTATCACAGTTTTTAAATAGGGAAACTGAGGCTTTGAAAGCCACACAACCAATTCATGGCAGCTCCAAGAAGACAGCTCTACTTTTTACTGAGTCCCTTCAAGTGTGCCTTGCTGGAGCCCAGGAGGCATGAAACTGCCTCGCGGGATGCTGCTGAGGGTGACATTTGTGTTTAGAAGACACCCTTGGGAACCAAAGCATAAAACCAATGGAACAGAACAATGGGTAAAGTCTAAGGGCACCCACCTCGTGGCAATGTAGCTATATCATCTCAGGTGATGAGGACAATGGGTTCTGTGCCTCAGTTTCCCTGTGAGACCTCTTCTTCCAGATAAAATGCTCCATGGTGCATTTCATGTGGCTAAAAAAGCCAGGCAGAGAATCTTGCAAAGACAAGACCACAGTTTACCTTGGCAGGTTCAGCTTTGTGAAGTGTTGCCTCAGTCCAGCTGTCTCAGACATAATTTCTTTTAATTCTTCCAAAAAACCTTACATGGTAGATTGTATTCATCCCATTTCAGAAAGTAACATAAGGACATGGAGATAATGTGTCCTTTCAGTTGAGGTCCCAACAGACACTGTTAGTCCCAGTTCAAAGGGGCTTGACCTCTGTAAGGAGGGAAATATGACCCAGTCAGATGTTGTGGGTTGAATTGTGTCCTTACTCCCGGAACCTGTAAATGTGGTTTGATTTGGAAATGGGGTCTTCATAGATGTAATCAAGTTAAAATGAGGTCATCCTGGATTAGGGTGGTCCCTAATCTAATGTGACTGGTGTCCTTATAAGAAGAGGGGAATTTAGACACAGACACACAGGGACAATGTCATGAGATGTTGGACACAGAATCTGGAGAGATGTGTCTCAAAGCCAAGGAGCACCAAAAATTGTCAGCAATCATCAGAAGCTAGAAGAGATAAGGAAGGATCCTCCCTAGAGGCTTCAGAAGGAGAGTATGGCCCAGCTGACACTTTCAGATTTCTCATGTCCAGAACTGTGAGAAAATAAATTTCTGTTGTAAGCTCTCGAGTCTGTATTTTGTTATGGTGGCCACAGGAAACTAATACATCAGTATATTCTTAAGAGATGTTATTGGATGGGGAATGGCAGCTGGTTCTTCAGTTGGGATATCATGCTCTACTAACTAGTAGAGTAAGCTTCCTGTCACCTAGAGGACAAAATTGAAGTTCCATGAGATCCTTTAAGATCCAGCTCCTGGGATGCCTGGGTTGCTCAGTGGTTGAGCGTCTGCCTTTGGCTCAGGTCATGATCCCAGGGTCCAGGAATCGAGTCCCCCATCGGGCTCCCCACAGGAAGCCTGCTTCTCCCTCTGTCCGTGTCTCTGCCTCTCTCTGTGTCTCTCATGAATAAGTAAATAAAATCTTAAAAAAAAAAAATCCAGCTCCTAGCTACCTATCCAGCTAATATTGCTGCTCCCTCACGTATTAGGCACACTGAAAAACCCATGTTCCCCAAACAGGCCACACTCTTTCAAACCTCAAGACTAAGCTACCACTGTCCACTCTTCTCAGAATGCCCACTTCTCCACTTGTCTTCCAGAAGAATGTTTCTTTGTGTTGTTGAAAATCAACCCCTGTGCTTCAGAGGCAAACTATAACTGGAAGAGAATTTGGGGTAAAGAGCTTTATTGCTTACCAGGCAAAGGAAGCAGCAGTAGGGTATGGCCTTCAAGCCTGCCTGGAGGAAGGGGCTGGAGGATTTTAAAGGCAAACACAGGATCTAGCTGGTTTTGACAAGAATTGTGTCCTTGCTGCCGGCCTCCTTTGTCCTGTCTATAGAGTGGTACCGGGTTCCTGAAACAAAAGGCTAAGAAGGGCGGAGGGGAGGTTTGCAGAAGAGAGGGAAAGGTTACTTTAAAATCAAGCTTTAGGGAATCCCTGGGTGGTTCAGCGGTTTAGCACCTGCCTTCCGCCCAGGGTGTGATCCTGGGGTCCCAGGATCGAGTCCCACATCGGGCTCCCTGCATGGAGCCTGCTTCTTCCTCTGCCTGTGTCTCTGCCTCTCTCTCTGTGTGTCTCTCATGAATAAATAAGTAAAGCCTTCTAAATAAATAAAATAAAATCGAGCTTTGCTGAAGCCTTAGTGCTGCCATTTTGATTTTTGTTCAATTTTATGCTTTTAAGTGATTTCACCTACTCCGTTTGTCTCAAGCGTCACCCCCTCCGTGAAGGCAGCTTCCCCTGACTTCCTACACAAATACTGCATTACCCATGTGTCCCCTGAAAAGTTATCCTATCAGTTGTAACATTTCCTACTGGTCTAGCCACTATACTAGGGTTTCTTAACTTTTGTGTTAACACCTTCAAAGACTCCTATGAAAGACAGATGGTCAGGGTCTTCCCAGAAATGGGCCTGTGCTCTAGACTTCCCCACCTGACTGAAGGCTGGGTAGAAATCAGTGAACACGTAAAAGTTACACACAATATTACCCAGCTCCTGAGAATCTGTATGGCTTCTCTAAGTTAGGATCCTCAACCAGGACACAACTGACCTGGATTGGATGGGATCACTCTTTGTGGGATCACTCTTTGTTGTAGGGTAGGGGATATTTATGTGCATCACAGGGTGATTAGCAGTATCCCTGGTCTCTACCCCCTAGATGCCAGTAACATCCCCCCACCAAAAATGTCTCCAGACATGACCAAATGTCCCCCAGAGGGCAAAGTCACTCTGGTTGAGAGTCGCTAATATGAGTAAAAGAGACAGTGATTTAAAAGCCAGACAGTAGACCAAAGCAGGGCAGAGGATGAGCTATTGACCCTTCCACATTTTAATATATAACCCATCCTTAAGTAAGGCCACAGGGGCTCATCCAGTCCTGAGTTTATATCCCAGCTCCATCGCTCAATAGTTGGGTGATTCTGGGATCTGTTGTTTACCTGTATGAGTCCTGGTATTGCCTCTGGGTTGTTGACAGGACGCACCAACTGAGAAAACATCTGAAGTATCTGACAAAAGGCCTAGCACATACTGGGTTCTCAACAAAAGTCATTTCTTTAAAAAAAAAAAAAAAAAGTCATTTCTTTTTTTTTAAATAGTAAATTTATCTTTTATTGGTGTTCAATTTGCCAACATACAGAATAACACCCAGTGCTCATCCCATCAAGTGCCCCCCTCAGTGCCCGCCACCCAGTCACCCCCACCCCCCGCCCTCCTCCCCTTCCAGCACCCCTAGTTCGTTTCCCCGAGTTAGGAGTCTTCCATGTTCTGTCTCCCTTTCTGATATTTCCCACCCATTTTTTCTCCTTTCCCCTTTATTCCCTTTCACTATTATTTATATTCCCCAAATACTGGGAAACGAACTAGGGGTGGTGGAAGGGGAGGAGGGCGGGGGGTGGGAGTGAATGGGTGACGGGCACTGGGGGTTATTCTGTATGTTAGTAAATTGAACACCAATAAAAAATAAATTAAAAAAAAATAAAAAAAAAAATAAAAAAAAAACAAAAAAAAAACAAAAAAAAAAAAAAAGAAAAGTCATTTCTTTGCATCTTTTCCGTTGCATTGGGAGTGGATGCAAAAGGAAGCCCAGGGACCTTGATACTCTCTCCCTGGCAACACTTGCCTGGGATGAGTTAGCAACTCAAGGTGAGAGTTCTGTATTTCCAGGGCAGAGAAGTGGGTAGGGTGAGGATGGTAGCGGTGATGCCTGCTTGGGCAGGTCCGGATGCCAGGCATTAGAAACAGAAGCAGAAGATGTTTTGGGAGCTTTGAGAAATGACATTCTGAGTCACAGGGAGTTAGAAGAAGCAACACGGAGAGGCACTTAAAGGGAGAAAAGGAAGGCACAGATGAACATTGCTCCCATGACATGCACTCGGAACCCTCTGACAAGCCCAACCTGAGGTTCTGTGTATCCCGTAGTCCCACATATAACTTCTTCAGTCACATTTGCACTTGAGTGGGAGCCTGCCATATGGTGCCACTTGCAAAAGGAGTTTCGGAGGCAGGTGCTATCCAAGATACTGCCCCCATCACACCCACGCGCTGCATACACACGCATGTGTGTTCACGCACACACACAGTCTCCTTCCCCCGGGCAGAACTGCTATATTAGGTGGGACCTGTGAGCACAAGGCACAACAATAAAACAGTAATCATTGGAAAATGACTGCATGAAACAACGCAGACTCACTGCTCCACTTACCTAATTACTTTGCTCTTGAGATATTTTTGTTTAAAGCCACTGAGATAAGAGTAGCATTGCCATAGCAACCTCCTGTTGGATGTTGTTCGGCATCTCCAAACAGATTAAATCGCCCACAGTTCCCATCAACAGTGCTCTAGTGGCATAATTTCTAATAGCCTGGTGCATTTTCCCACTTGATTTCTATAAAGCAGAATGGAAACTGGATGCCCATTGGCAAAAAAAGCCCTGCCTTTTCTATGTGGGTCTCTAACCAGGCTTCGAAGAGACCTTATTTCAGAGAACACGGAAATTGGAGTCAGAAGATTTGGACTCCAATCTTACTAGTAATTACTTATTAGCAATTACTTACTAATTATTGATCTTCAATAACTCCCTAAATTAGGCTCTCTGGACTGTATTTTCCTCATCTGAAAAACAGGCTTAAGATTGTTTTCCTTCCCCTCATCCCACCCCCAGCGCAGAGCCTGCTGTGAAGCCTGTGTAAGAAGGTGCATATGGAAGCACATGGGCACTGCACTGGGTCAGGAGGGAAGAGGTGAATTTTCTGGGGTTTGAGCCAGTTTTCAGAACCTCTAAGACATGACCCATGTTTCCTGATTTCTTGGGGATCTAAGACCATCTCTCACACTGAGTTGGTTGTAAGCTTTATAGAAACCATTCCTTCCTTTCCTGATTCTTAACCAGAGAGACTTCGGATCTAGAGAATGAAAGTTCACATAGAAGAATAAGCCCCAGGTTGCTTTCTTGGATGGATAATCAAATGGAAATGAACTTCCTTTCAAAAGATCTCCAATGGCAAACTCATCTTCATTTTCTCTGAAAGGGGGGAGAAAATAAGACACGATTCCTTGATCAAAATGTGAAATCAGGGGTGCCTGGGTGGCTCAGTCTGTTAAGCATTTGCCTTTGGCTCAGGTCATGATCCTAGGGTCTTGGGATTGAGCCCAGCTTTGGGCTTCCTGCTCAGCAGGGAGTCTGCTTCTCCCTCGCCCTCTGTCTGGTTCCCTGCTTGTGCGCTTTCAAATAAATAAATAAATAAATAAATAAATAAATAAATAAATAAATTTTAAAAATATGAAATCATCTCAGAAACTGAGAAAACATTGTCATTATGGACAGGACACCGCCACTGGTCTCTTGGCACAAGGTAAGTTCTGTTGTTTAAGGGGCCAGAACACGGTGGCCGCTCAATAAATGCCTAGTCCATGGATGGATGGCAGTTAGCTTAGAGGAATAGAGGGCCGAACACAGGTAGAGCCTGTGAAAAAGAGAGAGCAAGAGAAAACTCCTTCCCTGTCAGCACTTTCCCTTTGATCCCACCTTTTAAACCAGCATGACAGATCAGAAAGACAAGGAGCAAAAGTAATAAAAAATAAAACCAAAGTCAATAACCTCCAACTCCTGTTTTGGGTAAGATATGAACTTTGCAGCTGAAATCATGATAGGATTTAAAATCAAAACTGACCGGAGCACCACTGTTTGAGATGCAACACTGGAGGTTATCAGAGCTCACCCTGAATGTGCCTTTCCCCCTCCCTTGCCCCCAGGTCACTGTGTGCGTGTGTCTATTTTTAAAGCTAGGACCCTTCTTCTTTGTCTTCACATCAGCCACGACACTTAGCACTCACTCCACTTTTCACTTACAGTGAGGCCAAAAAAATGTAGTTAATAATTGTGGCCTCATTTCCCAATTACCTGAAATGTAAAATGAAAAATATCTTTGCTTCAAGACTTAATACCAAAAATCTTTCTAAAATGCATTAGCCCCCTCTCTACCTTAAGGGGGAAAGTGAGATGAGCATAATTGGATCTCTGGTGACTCAGTGGCTCGTAGGAGCATGAGCACTAATTCCCATTTATCATCGGGGTTCTCAGGAAATGGGGGTTGGGGCCCAGAGACTGAAGGTGGGCCAACTGTGTGCTGATTTCAGATCCCAGTCTGGAAGCTTTGGAAAATAGATCTTTAAGGTAAATAGTCTCCTCTATAACTTGACTTTTCTTTTTAAAAATTGAATACGGTTTCAATGATACAATAGAAAATTAAGGTATGTAGAGTTCACCAAACGTAAATTTTATTTGGCCCCTTTCCCCTCTAATTCAACAACTATGGTCATTTCTCCTGTATCCAACTAGTGCAGGCCTCACACCGTAACACCTATTAAGAGCTTGTAGGACAAGTCCACACAGCAGACCCTGGGACATGGTGTCTGTCTTTTTCTGTTCATCCCATACTCATCCAGCTTCCCATCATTGTCCTAGAACACAGGCCTCTGTGCTGCCCACTTTATTTTCTTGGGACAAGGGCAACACTTTTTAATAGGTGAGCCAGCCCACCTTTCCCTCTCCCAAGTCCAACCTTTTGAAAAGAGTTGTGGCAACTGTTGTGCTCAGGCTTCCAGGAGATGAAACCAGATGCCAAGGACCCCTCATAAATTGGATAGAGGGAGAGTCTGAAGCTGCTGGAGATGACAGACAATAGGACAGAAGGGGAAGGAGGAATTTTTAAGTGCAACACTGCTTATGAATTGGTAGTGTGTAAGATTGGAATCAATTTTCGATTATTATTGTTATGATTTAATGAGAAAGTGGGAAAGGGAAGAGGGAGAGAAAGAATCTTAAGCAGTCTCCATGCCCAGCATGGAGCCTGACCCAGGGCTCCATCCTACAACCCTGAGTTCATGACGAGTTGAAATCAAGAGTCTGACACTTAGCTGAATGAGGTACCCAGTTGCCCCAATTTTCTACCAGTTTTGCTTGATGTTCTGCAGATGTTTGTATATGGCACCAAGAGGGACGCTGGGATTGGCTCAGGCTGTGCTATGTTTCTCGAAATCCTAGTCTTAACTTCAAGGCTTACTGAAGGATATGTCTTCTATGAAATCCTTCCTGTTTTTTTCTAGGTTGATATGACCTCAAACCCTCTCCTCCTCTGAACCTCCTTAGCATTTTGTGCCTCTCTCATGACACTCATCTGACACTATTTTGTATTGTGTTAACTTCACTTTTAATTTCTTCCTGTTAGAAGACTGTAAAGTGCCTGAGAACAGGTTGCAATCTTCTCCTGTGTATACTCTGTGTTTCGAAACTACCGAATTGAACGTGGTTAAAATGAGCAAAGGTAAATACCGACGCTGTGAATGTCTTGCGGGGTCTCCCAAGCCAGTCTCACCTTCCATGCTCAGTAAATACCTCCATCCATCCAACTGCCTGAGTTTTTCCTCTCATCTCCTAGATCCAATAGATCAAAAAATTTTAAATCGTTTTACCTCCAAAATATTCCTTTGATCCAACTACTTTCCCCCCATCTTCTCTTTCTCACTCTAGCCCAGGGCCAGTCAACTTTCTTTGTAAAGGGCCATAGAGTAAGTATTTTAGGCTTTCAGGAGCATACACAGGCTCTGTTGCATGTTCTCCTTCCTTTTTGTTTTTACAACCCTTTAAAAAATGAAGAAAACGTTCTCTGTTCTTGGACCTACAGAAACTAGCTTGCAGGCTGTGGCCAGCAGATCCCTAACTCCACCCAGACTGTTGCATTCTTGCCTTCTGTCTACACTTCTAGTGTAGTCTGCAATTCATGCTCCAGAAGGATGTTTAAAAGAAAACAAATCTGACTCTTTCCCTTCCCTGCTTAAAGTCTTACAATGGCATCTTTGCTTTCCCTCAGGGAATATTGAAAATCCTTGGCCTGACCAAGCAGACTGTCCGTAGCTGACTTCTTCCTCCATCTCTCACCACATTACTTGCTCCCTTCCTTGACTCTGACATTCTCACTCTTGCTTCCCGGTCTTAGAAGGTGGTATTTCTTCTACTTGGAACATCCTGCCTCTCCTATCCCTTTGCCTGTTTGCCTTGACTATTCTCTCCAATCTCAACAAAACCATCATATTATTAGTTAGGTTCTCTTTATTATATGTTCCCACGGAGTCCTTGTCTTGCCTGGAATTCCCCAGAAGCAGATGCTGGATGAGGAGTCCTGTGTAAGTGCTCACAGGAAAAACGATGAAGACATTGGGGGCCGGGGGGAAGGATAGGAAAGCCTAATGTGTTTGTCCCAAGCCTCTGAGGAGCAGATACCAAGATGGGATTAAGCATTTGAGATTTTTATTAGGGAGGTGCCTATAGGAGGAAATGGGTAGGGGGAGTCAGGATGAGCTGGGAGAGTCCTACAGCTGAGACAGGTCTGATTCTAAGTTTGGAAGAGAAAGAAGGAGAGTTGGTGAGAGAGAGCCCTAGAATACTGTCCAGTCTAAGGAAAATCTGCTGAAACTGTTAAATAGACCAAAGCACCTGTCAGAGGAGTCCTGTGTCTCTCACTCTTGTGTCCCTTCACACTCACTGGTTAGGAGCAGCCTGGGGGGAGTGTGGCCTTGGTACAAACCCAGTGATGGATTTCAGAGGCAGTTGCTGGGGCCATCTCTCAATTACACTCCTTGCACTTGGATGTCTGTGGGGTGCATCCTCATGGCCGAGACACCTAGCAAGGGTGCAATTGCATCAAAGGCCCAGCCTCAGGGGAAATCTGGAGTGTGAATTATGGCTCTGGCTTTGTTTCTCTGGAAAAGCAAGCTCAAGCTTGGCTTTCGCACTCTCCTGCCAATCACTGGGAGACGGCACTTAAACTTTTGACTCTCATGTTTTGAGCTTGCTGCCAAAGCTGCTCTGATATCCTGAAGGTGGTCCTCCGATGAGAGGGTCAGGTGCAGGCGAGTAGAAGTGAAGGCGTTCAGAAGCTGGGGGAGAAGCCCACAGAAACAGTAAAAGGGATTCAGGAGAATCTTGTCAGAGCACCAAGAGTGTCTGCTCCAACCCTGTTCTCTTTTCGTTCTCAACCCCCTCATAATGATGTGTTACTTAAAGTCTGCATTTTGTCCCAGATTATAATCTCTGTGAGGTCTACCTGTCTTCTCTTCCCCAGGGCCCAGCAGAGTGCCCAGAACAAAGTAGAAGCTAATTAACTATTTGCCAAATTCTCCATAAAAAAATGGCCAGAAATCCGCTCTGCTTATATGAACCAAATCCAAATAATTTTGCCATTAATAGAAAGATGGGTACATTCGAAGAGACATACATGAGCAAAGTCACCCACAGCCTGATATATGTCCCCGTAGTCCTTGTGCCATCTAGCCTCCGCAGGCCTTTCTGTTCCCAAGCGCTGGTAATGGTATTTAGAGCCTGGGTAATGCAGCTGAAGCTTTATTCCATTTTACTGCCTTCTCACCACTTCTAGCAGCCTCTTAAAGCAATCAACAATAATAGAAGCTGTCACTTCCTGTATTTCCAACCGTGGCCACAATGGTGGATGCTCCAATTGTGATACGCTAGAGGAACTGACCTAAAGAAATCGCCGATCTCATTTGTTTTCCCCCCTTCAAGTGCTGGTGGGTCAGTTAGAGAGGCTAGAGCAGAGCTGCTCCTATGGGCGCTACTTGATTCCGTCTGGTAGTCGGTTCGCTTTATGATGGAGTGAAAAGAGAAACTGGACTTCTATGTCAAATGACTTCCTTTCAAGTGCCTCTTCCGTCACTCGCTCGTTGTGTGATATTGGACGAGTCATTTAGCCTCCTTGTGATAGACCTTGTTATTATTCAGAAATATCTGCTGCCCCTCCTAGGGGACACGTTATGCTTGCCTGCCCCTTTCACATCAAGCTTGGCTCTATGATTTGCTTTGACTGATGACATAGAAACAGAACTAATGTATATCACTCTTAAGAAAAAGCTTTCAAAAAAAAAAAGGCCAGCAATATTCCAGACAGAGCTCTTGTCTCAGAGTCAAGACAACAGTGAACACAGCCACACTAGATATAAAAGGACACATGGAATGAACAAGAAAGAAGTCTTTGTTGTTTTCAATGCATTTGGATTTGGATGGGGGGGGGGGTCATGTATTACTGTAGTGGAATCTCATTCATCCTGATTGACACACATCTTATTTCTTAGTTTACTCATTTGGGTTTTTTGTTTTTTTGTTTTTTTAGAGATTTTATTTATGTAATTGAGAGGGAGAGAGAGAAAGACAGAGAGAGCATGTGCACACAGGCAGGGGGAGGGAGAAGCAGACTCCCCGCTGAGCAGAGAGCCAGATGGGGCTCAATCCCAGGACTCTGGGATCATGACCTGAGCCAAAGGCAGATGCTTAACTGATTGAACCACCCAGATGCCCCCACTTTATTCATTTGTAAAACGCATGTTATAATAATTCTTACTCCACAGGATCACAGGTTTCTTTGCTTAGCAACTCTTTAGCTAAAGCTTATTAAATGCTATTAAATACTGGGTACCAGTAGATTCTGCAGGGATGGGATATGGTCAGCCTCTTATTGATGAGTTTATAAGACAATAAAAGAAAGAACATAGTATGTGTGTGTGCATAAGTAGAATTTATGATAGAAATTGCTCAATGCCATGATAGGTAGTGATAAAAGTGACGAATTGAAAGAAGATCCCTCTTGACTGTGGGCTCAAGAAACTCTTCTAAAGCAATATCAAGTTTGGGGATTGGGTATTTAAAAGCAAGAAAGCTTTTCCTAGATAAAAATGACTTGAGTATAAGAAAGCATGGACCATTGAGAGAGAAAAGCCAATATTTCAGAGTGTTTGTGAAGACATTGGAAATTGAGGTAAGAAAGGTACTTGGAAGTCATGTGTTGGGTAGTTTTGGCTAAGAAATTAGAACTTTCTTTTGTAGAAAGTTAGTGGAACAAACTTGTTGAGGCAGGGTATGACTGCAGTGTGCTGGATAAGTGAATTAGAGGAAGAAGAGTTCATATGGAAGCTCATAGTAGACTATTGCTATATTGTAGACCCACGACCAGAACTTTTTGTTGTTGGGTTTTTTTTTTTTTTTCTGTAAAAGGCCAGATAGTAAATATTTTAGCCTTTGTGAGCCGAATAGTCTGTATTGCAACTGCCCAGCCCTGCCACTAGACCATAGAAGCAGACGTAGACTAAAATAAAATAAAATAAACGAATGGGTGAGGCTATGTTCCAAGAAAACTTTAGAGGTTTCAGAAGATGATCTGAAGGGGCGGAAAGCTCTTCTGTCCTTCCAGCTGCTTCACATAACTCTGCTAAAGACTTCATTTGAAGCAGGAACACTCTTACTTATAAAAGCAATGAGGGTACCCGTTCCAGCGGACATATAAGAGGTTCTGAACCAAGCTAATAAGGCCTGGAGAGGAAGAGCAGAGTAAAAACATCACAGGAGCGGATTGACGGGAATAAAGAACCCTGGAGGCAGAGTGGCTTTCAGAGGGCAAAATTATTTCAATTTTGGACATATTGAGTTTGATGTGAAAGGCAAATGAGATAATGTAGAAAAAAGTGCTTCACAAACTGTGAAGTGTTATAGACATGGGTTATTTTAAGAGAAAATGGCTGAGGCCATTTTATGACTCAACGAAAACCCATCAACGCTCCTCAAAAACAATCAAGGCACATGAACTCTATATTGTGGGACAGCCCTTCCATATTTCTGGGTCAACATCTTGGCACGATGATACTATTTCAATCACTGTTATTTCCTGTGCGACAAGGGGTAGCTGTTCCTGTAGATTGATATGGGTAAGTATGTTTACTTGTTCACACACGAGCCTGAGTCAGAACTCCTACAGGAGTTGCAGAGCCGCTTCCCTGATGACCTTCAATTGGGGTGATACTGGGCTCAGAAGCAAAGGCTAGAACGTGATGGGTGCTTCTCGGGTGGATTCTCCGTTTAGGATTTTCTTGGAGTGTTTCCTTAAAACTTGACTAGAAACAGATACAATGCCTTTTTACACCTTAATCATCAAGTCAAATGATTAATTACAAATATTAAAAAGATTACAAATGTAAAAACCTTTTAAGATAAGTCATATTCTCAGAGGAATTTATCCTGGCAGGAATTATCACCTGAATTTACAAGACTTCCAGAACTGTTGCTTCTTTCTTACCTCATCTTCATTTAGGCTTGTTCGTTATACCAGTGTGACCGACAAGTGAAGATTAAAGTCACGAAATTCAGTAAATCAGGCAAAGAGAGGCAAATACCATATGGTTCCATTTACATGTGGAATCTAAAAAACAAAACCAATGAGCAAACAAACAAAAAACAGAAACTAGACAAAGGGAATCAGGAGAATCAAACTTCTAGTTTTAAAATCAGTAAATCATGGAGTTGTAAAGTACATCATGGGGAATAAAGTCAATAATATGGTAATAATATTGTATGGTGATGGATGGGGACGACACTTATTGCAGTGAGCATTTCACAATGTATGTAATTGTTAGATCACTGTCATATGCCTGCAATTAATATAATATTGTATGTGAACGATACCTTAATTTTAAAAAATTTTTAAATAAATAAAGTCATTAAATTTAAAACAGACATGGGAAGTTTAATTCACTGGCATGATAGAGGTTGACTTCATCATCCTGGTTCCCTGGAAGAAAAGTCAAAATGCATACACGGGAAATAACATTGGAATAAGCAAACACATGAAATCAGAAGCTTCTAGTAGCTCGTGGCCAGGTAGGGAGGCATAACCAGTATGAGAGGCAGTGCTGCATAGGAGTTGAGAGCATGGCCTCTGGAACCAAGTGGCCTGAGCTTCCATCTTGTTCCATTATTTCCTAGCCGTGCCACCGTGAAACACATTACCTAGCTTCTTTGTGCATAAGCCCCTCATGTGTGAAATGAACAAATAATGATGCCTACCCTTTGAGGTAGTGAGGTAGTGTTTCCATACAACCCAAGTGCTCCATAGGGATTCACTGTTGTGATGAGTTATTGAGAGTAACAGAGCAGTACAAACCCAGAGGCTGGTCCAAGGCCTAGAATGGAGGAGCATTGGTCCAGAAAGTGCCGGTGATGTGGAGGGGCAGAGCAAGGGATGTGTCCAGTGTCAGATATTGCATCTAGTATGAGAAACACTAAAATATAAATCAAAGAAGTGCAGAAACCAAAACTGAGAAAGTGTACATAGGAAGTCACCATAAGGAAGACATGGAAAGTATCAGAGTGTGTCCAGCATAACGTCTCTTCATGCCAGTACTTTGGAGGGCCAGCTCTCTTGCCTCTTAGGGGCTTCCTCATCTCGAGGGGAAGGAATCATGATCATTTAAGGCTGGCTTCTGAAATCAGCTTAGTTCTCTTCGTTGAGCTGGATTGTTACATTTCATTTATTTTTTCATTCATTCATTCCAGTATAATTAACATACAGTGTCACATTAGTTGCGGCTGTACAATATAGTGATTCAACACTTCCATACTTCACTTGGTGCTCGTCACGGTAACTGTACTCTTTTTTAAAAAATTTTTTATTTATTTATGATAGTCACACAGAGAGAGAAGCAGAGACACAGGCAGAGGGAGAAGCAGGCTCCATGCACCAGGAGCCCGACGTGGGACTCGATCCCGGGTCTCCAGGATCACGCCCTGAGCCAAAGGTAGGAGCCAAACTGTTGCGCCACCCAGGGATCCCGGCAACTGTACTCTTAATCAACCCTTCTGGATCGTACATTTTAGCGTGCCATCTATGCATGCTCAAAGAAGAAGCAAAAATGAAAAAAAGGACTTTGAGGAGGAAAAGAGCTTAGATAATCTAGTCCTTCCATATTGCCAGCCAGAGCTCCCGCTTTTCAGTCAGGTGTCACCATTTGTCCTTTTTACAGATATTGTTGCTCTTGCTCTTATTGACCCTTGGAACTTCCAAAAACCCTTCTTGTATTTGTAAGCACCATGAAACCCAATGGGTCTGATGGTTAAAAAAAAAAAAAATTTAAATTGGTTTCAAAACACATTCTAAAGACAGCTATAGGAAAAGGGTGATACACCTCAAATGAGCTGTCAGGGGAGGTTGCACACTGTTGGGTGGTGCCACCATCGCTAACGTGCCCCACGCCAATCAGTCAGGAGAACTACTAGAAATTTAACGCTATGCAAAAGCAGCATGAAACCTTTAAAGAACACATGAGTTGGTTTGAATGGTAAGGCCTAAAAACAAAAACCAAATCAGTGTATCCTCTGGATATGCAGAGATGACAATTATGTATACAATGGAATATTCCTCAGCCATTAGAAACGACAAATACCCACCATTTGCTTTGACATGGATGGAACTGGAGGGTATTATGCTGAGTGAAATAAGTCAATCGGAGAAGGACAAACATGATATGGTCTCATTCATTTGGGGAATATAAAAAATAGTGAAAGGGAATAAAGGGGAAAGGAGAAAAAATGAGTGGGAAATATCAGAAAGGGAGACAGGACATGAGACACTCCTGACTCTGGAAAACGAACAAGGAGTGGTGGAAGGGGGGAGGTGGGTTGGGGGTGAGGGTGACTGGGTGATGGGCACTGAGGGGGGCATTTGATGGGATGAGCACTGGGTGTTATGCCATATGTTGGCAAATTGAACTCAAAAAAAAAAAAAAAAAAAGACAATTGCCTGAAAGGAAAGCTGACATTTAACTGGAATGTTCAGGGTAGGCTTATAGACGGAGGTTTCAAGCCGGGCTGTAATGGATCTGCCACAGTGCTTCCGGAGCTTGTGGGGGTGGGAAGCACCAAAGTCAGGGATGTTTGCCTTCTTCCAGCCCGCATTCTGTTTCCATCTCTTCTTTTCATTGTCTTGCCCTGTTCCTCCCCTGTCTGATGCCCTGGATCCAGAATCCACAGGCTGCTTCCCGGCTGTCGGTACCAACTTCTCCACCCCACCTTGGGGTCATCTTTGGGCAGGTGCTGTGGTTGGGAACTTCCGTCAGCATTTTCCTGGTGTTTGGATCCTGCCTTACTCAAGACACCAACAGCAGGGCAGTGACAGAGGTTAATTAGAGCAGGAGCAGAGGAGTCCTAGCACACCATCCACGTAAGTTACACCAAACTGCACACATTTGTAAGACTCAGTTCACAACCAAGACTGCCTCATGGTCTTCCCTCCTGCTCTCCTAGCACCTGTGATTATCCCTGTTTGTGAATGTCTAGCATTTTCCTGAGACTCATGGTTTGATGACTTTCTCCGCCACCAGAATACGAGCTCTTCAGTGTTGGGGACGGAGTCTTCCCCGCTCCTGCCTGGTGCTGACCCTTACCATTTCTTCTCTAGACAATTTCTACAGTTTACTACACAACCTTTTGATGCTCTGCATTCTGTTTGCCACAAAACAGCCAAAGAGCCAGGAAATGTGAGTCATAAAATGCACATGCCACCCCCTCACATTGTAGGGGAAATAAAGGTCAGGCCTCTCGCCTCGGGTCCTATCTCTCTATCCTAACCTAACCTTATCTATGCTGTTCTTGCTTCTGCTCACTACATCCTAGCCCCTGTGGTTTTCTATGCATCAGACTTTTTCTGGCCTCAGGGCTGGTACACCTGCTTTCTTCCACCTGGGATACCCCAATACTATCACCTTTCCCATATTTTAGGTCTTAGTTTGAATATTTTTTTTTGAATATTATCTTCTTAGAGAAGCCTGTTTCCTTATCCAATATGAAGTAGGACTCCTCACCCTGTTATTTCTTAAGGCATTCTTTGGTCTGTTTTTTATTCCCCTTAAAAACATTTATCCCAATTCATAATTATTTTATTTATTCACCTATATACTTGATTTTTGCTGTCTACCTCTCCACCAGAATGTAGGATCCAAAAGTGCAGAGTCTGGAGTTGTCCTGACTGCCTAACATGGTACTGAGTACACAAAAGGTGTCTGTATGTATTTGTTATATTTTTTTTAAAGATTTATTTGAGAGAGAGAAGGGGTGGGGCAGAGGTAGAGAGAGAATCTCAAGCAGACTCCGTTCTGAGCACAGAGCCCGATGCGGGGCTCCGTCTCATGACGCATAAGATCATGACCTGAGCTGAAATCAAGAGTTGGACACTTAACCAACTGTGCCCTCAGTCCTTCTTGTATTTTTTAGATTAATGTCTCCAGAGTGAGCACCTTTTTAGACACAAAGAAGATGTAGAACATAAATGTTTGCATGAACATTACAAGCAAAGGTAACACAGTCAGGGTTAAAGAGGAGTTAGAAAGAGGGTAGGTTCAAGCGTCATGCTGGCAGAGCACTAAAGAGGTAGCAATTGGTTAGGATTGAGGGCAGAGGAAGGGAGTTTGACAGGCAGGGAATTCGCAGATATGCCAGGTGGATGGCTCAGCATCAGCCCAGCATGAAGTAGGGAAAATACACACATGTGTGGGGAATCCTCAGCACTGTGGGATGAACATGATGAATGGAGTACAGGTCAGGAATGAAAGGTATACTGTGGTCCAGTCATCCGAGTTCTCCAGGGTCATACTAAGAAGTTTACATTTTCACTTGAGGGCAAGTGGGAGCCCATGCTTGTTTTTTTGAAAGAGATGAATAATGATCACAATGCTAATTAACATAAAATTTATAATATATTTCTGATAATAATGGTGATGTTTTGAGATTCCCAAGTATTCCTGATAACTTTGGCATACATTGGATCATATAATCCTACCAACATTCACTCAGCAAATACTACTGAGCACCTCTACCAGATAAATGTATTATTATTCCATTTTACACATGAAGAAGCTGGAATTCAGAACGTTTACCCTAGCTTGCAAGACCACCCAGTCAGTACGTGGAGAGGCTAGAATTAGAATCCAAGGCTGCCTGACTGTGAAGTTCAAGCACATTCCGGGACACCATGTCATCTCTTTCCACTAACACATTGTAAATGAAGTCTTATGAAACTCCTGTTTCTATATTGGGCTAAGCTCTGCAGAAGAAAGATGAAATCTATGGGATAAGGATATTTTGGTTCTTCCCTTACTTCTTAGGAAGAAAGTTTTTTTTCCCCAGCTCATTGAGTGGTGACACCATCTAAGGGAAGTTGAGCCATATGTCACCTGGTTGCAATCCAGTGTCAGGGTGAAGGGCTCTGATTTCCAGCATGTGACCACTGAGCTTAGTGCAGAAAGTAAGATACATTTCCCAAAAGAGAGATACTGGGAAAGTCCCTGCACATCTCCCTGGCGTACAACCCTCTCTAGTTCATCCTGTTTTCTTTTGGGCCTGAAATCAATAACTTGAACTCTCACTGATGTCCCAGCCATTGTAGTAAACTATTAAGGTGTGTGTGTGTGTGGGGGGGGGGTTAACAGCTGATCTGAGATGGTCCGAATGCTGCCTAAGGCTGAGCCTCAGCCAGCCTGCATCCTGCCCTCATTGGGAGAGGGGCTCCTTCTTTTTTTTTTTTTTTTTTTTTTTGAGGGGCTCCTTCTTAATACCTGGGAGAAGAATCCAGTGCCTGCCACAATAGCTTATTTCCTTGTCTCAGAGCCCATAAGAGCTTGAGCTCTTGTTCTCCCTGAACCAAGGGTGGAGAAATTAGAAACCTACCTGGGGACCACACACAGCTCACAACCTGTGTGGTTTTATGTCCCTCAGTAGGAAACAACGTTTATAGCCCTGTGGCCAACAATGCTTTCCAGATGCTAAGCATTTACAGTTTAAGGAACATTCTTCCTTGTATTACCTCCTTTGATGCTCACATCAACCTTGGCCAGTAGTGTTTATGACCATCATCGTCTCTCATGTGGGCTATTGCCCTAGCCTTCAAACTTTCTCTCTATTCCCCTACAGTAGTCCTCAAGTTCTGCTTCTAAAACACTATTATTACCTGGTTGAAGACCTTGCCTAGCCCCTCAACAACTGCAGGGTGAAACCTGTCTTCAGGGTGACATAAAACACACTTCAGGTCTCAGAGTGCCGATCTGGCTTCCTTTCTCTCTCCCTCTGTCCCAGAGCCATGGTCACATGCCACATCTCTGTGGTCTCTACACGGTGTACTTTCTTTCATCCTTCGTGGCCTTGATAGCATAGAGGTTAATAGCAGAGACCCCAGACTGTCTGAGCTGGCCTCCTGTCACTGCCACCTAGTAGATGTATAACCTCGGGATAAGTTACTCAAACTCTCTATGTCTCATCTGTAGAGTGGGACCGCTGCAGGACCTTCTTTGGGACTGAATTGTGGGGAATACGTGAGTTATTAACATACAGTGCTTAATATGGTGCCCTGCGAGGTGCCTGGGCAGCTCAGTCGGTTAAGAATCTGCCTTCAGCTCAGGTCATGATCCCAGGGTCATGGGATCGAGCCCCATGTCAGGCTCCCTGTTCAGCAGGGAGTCTGCTTCTCCCTCTCCCTCTGCCCCTGCTCGTGCTCTGTATCTTACTCATTCTCTCATAACTAACTAACTAACTAACTAACTAACTAACTAACTAAATAAATAAATAAATAAATAAATAAAATCTTTTAAAAAATGTAGAGCAGAGCATTGCAAAGAAATCAATAAGAATAAGCTAAATAATAAAATTAGATATCTTTGACTTAAAACCTGGGTCTCCATGTCATTCTAATTCATTGTAACTAATAAAGTCATTTAAAAAAAGTTTTTTGCCAGTTTAAAAAAAATGCCCTGCACAATTAGTGTCTAATAAAATTAGCTGTTATCATTGTGTCCTCTATTGTAATGCTCTTCTCTTTTCTATATATACACCTATTTTTTTAAGATTTTATTTATTTATTTATTCATGAGACACACAGAAAGAGAGAGAGAGAGAGAGAGGCAGAGACCTAAGCAGAGGGAGAAGCAGGCTCCATGCAAGGAGCCCTATGTGGGACTCGATCCCAGATCCCCGGATCATGCCGAGCCAAAGGCTCAACTGCTGAGCTACCCAGGTGTCCCATATATACACCTATTAAAGCCCTATTCTTCCTTCAACATCTTGTTAAGCCACTCCAAATTTCCAAGGTTGTATTTATCTGTATCCTCTGTGCTTTCCTTGAATTTTGTATAAACAAGTTTATACCTGGGTCTTCCCCCGTGAGAATACGAGCTTCTGAAAAGCGCAGTCCGTTTTTCAAAATTTATATTTAGGTTACTAGAGCCTAGCAAGATGTCTAGCACATAATATCTAATAAATATTTGTAAGGTAAATATCCATTCTGAACTCATGGGCTAGGATTCAAAGTGCTCATTCTTCTAATTGGTCTACCTTCTCCCATGTTCTTCCCTCAATCCATCCTTCCACAAAAGCCTGAGTGACCAGCTCATGACCATCATCTGCTTCAATACCTTGAGTGGGTTTCCACTGCGGAGAAAGTTTAGCCTCTGGACCGAGTCCTTCAGGATCTGGCCTTTACCCTTCCACCTCTGTATCGTGCTACTCTCCCCTTGTTCTTAAGTTTCTGGCCTCTTGTTCTCTCCCAATTTAGGTACAGAGCATTCTCGCTCGCTCTTAACTCTGTTTGAAAAACTGTTTCCCAGGCATATCTCATTGCTTATTTCTTCTGACCCATCACATCTCATTTCAGTTCCCACCTCTTCAAAATAGCCTTTCTGACCACATAGGCTAAATGAGCCTTTGCCATCTGGTTTCTCTCTGTCACATCACTTGCTTCTTTTCTTCATGGCATGGGTTAAAATCTGGAAGTATGTGTTCATTTTCTGACTCCTTCCACTTGGGTGGAAACCCTGCTCGGGTGGGGATTTGCCTGCTTGTTCTCACTCACTGCTGTTTTTCAAACAGAATCTGTCACAGAGTAGGTACTCAAAAGACAGGTCTTAAATCAACGAATAAATAAAAAGTAGATCTTTTTGAGAATGAAGCTATTCCACATCATGAGAATTATCCAGGAATGACAAATCAAGAATAATAGAATAAAAATCTTTTGTGTATGTCAGAGAAAAAGGGTGGAAAATTGTCAAGGTATCATGATGTACCTGTCTTCGCCTCCTAATGCCTTGACAGATTAATGGGTAATCATAAAGTTAAAAAGACCTGTTTTTTTAATAGAGAAGCAGAACGATGTGGTCCACAGAAGCTCCTGCCGCCTGGGAGCAAGAGAAAAACAGGCAGAGTCTCCTTGAATAAAGTGCCTAAAATTAATAGTGCATTTTTGTTATCTACTCTATACAATCTAACAATAAACAATATTTGCCCAGCACTTTACATTTTAGAAATACCTGTGTTTACATAGTCTATCTCATTTGATAAGACAGTTGAGTAATACAATAGCACAGTAGAAAATCCACATAACCAAGTTTCAAGAAACCAGCTGTATCAGTAAGAAGCCGTGACCTTGGCAAGTCACGTTTCCTCTCCTTTTCCTTTTCGGTAAAATGAAGGTGTTACCCTAGATGATCTTGAATCCCTTTCAGCTTATCTATTTGCACCATTTGTATTTAATCTATGACAAATGAGACTTCTCTCTGACCCAGGTCCAAGGTATAAAGTTTTTATTGGGTCTTAATTCATGTTCCTAAAATAAAATTATCTGAATGATCATTCTCTTAGGTGCCTAGGTAAACAAAGAAGGACCTTGGTCTATCCCTTTTAATTATTCTCTCCTCTTTGACGCCAATTCTGACTGGTCTCGCTCCCTTCCCAAGTCTACCTTTCTTGGTCCGCTGGCCTCTGCCATTTTGCATTGCACTATGTCCCCTTCCACAACACAACCAAGGACACCTGTCAGTTTCACAAAGGAATGCATTTGTTCCATGTTAAGCCTCAAGGAAAAATTGTCCAGTAGCTAATCTAATTTTTTCCTATCTGCCTTGGAGAAAGCCAGAGAATTTTTCCTATGACTTAAATATATCTTCTAGGACTTGCGGCCCTTTTATATTTCTCTACCATCTCCTTGCTCTGCTGGCCATGGACTGGGGTAAGGGGATGGGCAGCGTGGTATGTCGAGGGTCATGTAGATGGTAGGCATATTGGTCTTTATCACTTCCCTTTCTATATTCTTGGGTACCATTGCATCTCACTGGAACCCATCTATTTTTTCTGTCTTCTCCGTCTAAACCATTTGATGCCTCTCCTTAACTGTAAAGTTACAGCCCCCTCTATCCTATGATCGGGAGCCTATCTACTTAAAAAAATAAAAAATAAAAAAAAAAAGAAAGAAAGAAAGCTGCTCAGGTCTGACATAGTTCATTCCCTCCTTCCATGCATAGCTTTCCTATATATGGACAACACCCCTCTGTAACTCTGGTGTGGGTCCTGGAGCTGCAACTACAAGATGTAAAACACCTGCATGGTTCTTTGAGGCATGCAGTCTGTCATATTGTGTGCCAAAGATACTAATTGTCCAGGTGTTCAGAAGCACCTGAAGGGTCAAATATTCTTAGATTCACCCTGAAGCCCGGTAATATGCACATAAATTAGGTATTTTTGTCTCTTCTCTCTCTCTCTGTCTCTTTCTCTCTCTCTCTCTCCCTCTCTCCCTCTCTTTCTCGATATACCAGTTTGGAGATCTGAATTCCCTAAGACATAATGATATAAGTCCATTTGCAAATATGAAGGGGTCTCTATAGTTGTTCATTTACTGCCTCCTCTGGTCCCCAACTGCTGCGTTGCGGCTTTCAGCAGGAGGCCCGCGTGTGTCCGGGAGCCCACCGGTGTGCACTCGGCTGAATGCTCTTCCTCGTAAGATTTCTGGCAAAGTGTTCCACACTCAGGCTGATTACAGATGTGGCTAATCCACTTGCCCCGGGGCGGATTTTCTGGGCCGCCAGGCCTCCAACCGGCTCCCCTCCACGCCCCCGCGCGAATGGGACAACCCGGGGAGGCAGCTTCTGCAAATCACCTCCTGGAAATGGTGATCCTGCTCAAATCCCCTGGGGAAACAGTAAGGATGAGCTCTTGCACCGTGTGAGATATGCTATTTCTAATGCAAAAAAAATAAAATAAAATAAAATAATAATAATAATAATAATAATAATGAAAATGAAAATTAAAAAAATAAAAGCGCACTGAGACTCAGTCCCCAAAACGAGCCCAGCCCGGAACTCCCGCTGGCGCCTTTCCTTGCAATCGCTTTTGCAGAAAGACTGGATAAAGCTGCGTTTCGTAGCGTTTGAAACTCTCTCTTTTTTTTTCCTCCCCCTTTGCTAGAAATCCCAAACCCCGGACCGACATCGGTTGGAGACCCGGGGCATCTGCCTGCGCGGTGCACGGGCTCTGCAAAGGCTCCCCTCTGCGCGCGCGGCTGCGTCAGACCCTCCCGGCGGAACCCCGGCTGCCCCGGGGCGGGGCGGGGCTGCTGCGGGCGGCGGCGTCAGAGCTGCCCCCTGATTGGCCGGGCCGCCGCGGGCGGTGCTGCCAGAACTGCCTCCTGATTGGCCGCACTGCGGGGCGGGGCTTCGGAGCTGCCGTCTGATTGGCCGGGCGGCCGCCGCCGGGCTATAAAGGGGAGCCCCGCGGGCTCGCCGGCAGCTCGCAGGAATCCGACCGCATCTTGCTCCCCTCCGAAGGCGCAGCTCCTCCCGCTGCATTTCCAACCCCAGCTCGCGAACCCCACGCCGCACACCATGTGCAAAGGACTTGCAGGCCTGCCGGCTTCTTGCTTGAGGAGGTAAGATTATTTGCAGCCACTCCCCGCGGTAAACTTTGGGACACTTTCTCGGTCCCTTTCCCTTGGCCGCTTGCTCACCCAGCTCTCCGGGGCGCGCAGCAGAGCCTCCACCTGCTGGCTCTCCTCCACGGCCAGCTGGACGTCGGCACTGCAGAAGCGCGCCCCCCACCCCACCCCCCGAATGTGGGCCCCCATGTGACCTGGCTTTTGAGGACTGTCCTGACCCTCTCTCCCTGAGCTAATTCGGAGTAAGAAGGGACATGAGGCTTAGGGGCTCACACAGGGCTCTGCGATCGCTGCGGTTATTTGCACATCGCTGGGGGTCTGTGGACTCACGGCTCTGAGCTTTCGGACCGGGTGGTAGGTCCTGTTTAGGGGAAGACACCCCAGAATGAGGTCTGGCTGCATCACAGGCGTTGCAGTACCTTCCACTCTCTATGCTCCTATAAGCAAGTGTGACAATCCAGTGTGAGTTCCAGTGCTAGACCCCTTTCTCTCTCTCTGCCACCTTCCCCCAGTTCCTGAAATGTCTCACGTGAGTGGTGGTTGAGAAGTCCCGATCCTAACAATTCAGTTAACAATTCAGTCCTCCTGCAGACATTGTTTTGTCTACTGTCCCTTGATTTAAAAAAAAAAAAAATAGTAAAGCTGCTTCATAGCTCCTCATATGCCTTTGCCTTAAAAAAAAGGATAAATAAGTGCTTTCAGAGAATGCTATATATTAGCCAGCTGAAAGAGAAATACAAAACTAGTGCATATCATTATTATTTAATCTTACAGTTGAAGGTACAAAGTCCGTCTGTAGCTGTAGCACCCCCTTGTTTCCCTGCAAATAAAAATCACCTTAAATTTCAATTTAGGAATATCCCAGAAAGCACAGCCTTCCGTGCACTTTGTAGAAGTTTGCCTTCCAAATATTCAGTCATTCAGGGGTGTGAAAAAAATATTCTTTTTAAAATGTGCTTTCATGGGTGCCTTAAAGTGAAGCAGGAGGGTCTGGTAGGAAGTACTCATGGAGGGAGTGCCCCTGAGCTCCATCATGACTATCCCGAGCTGAGTGGAGCAAATTAGTCTGAGCTTCAGTGAACTCATATATAAAATTAACCATACAAAAATAATAAAATAAAATAAAATAAAATAAAATAAACCATACAAAATATAGGAGTGTCAGGAAACCGTTATGCTCTGGTAAGTATTGCAGGAGACAGATGAATGATTGCACAGATCTGCCCAAGGAGCTAAGAAGCTAAGCTGGGGAGGTAACCTGTGTATCAGCAAAGTGAATGGCTCTTCCCTCTTCACTGGTCAACTGCAAATCAACTAGTCTAGCATGTTCCCCCCTAGCATCAGTGCCCGAGGCTGCAGGAAGCCCTGAACTGCTCAAGGTCAAATAGGCAGTGGATGGCCAGTGCACATCAAATCCGGTGTCATGACTCCAGTGACCTCTAAAGTCATGCTGGCTTTTATTTTTATGGTTGAAAGGCGTCCTAAGGACAAATGTAGCATCCTTGCTAAGCATACTAACAACTCTCTATGAAATGACTTGCATTACTCAGTAACTTAGATCTCAGCCTGAGCCGGTACATGGCAAGGTGAAGTGAGGTCTATTTTGACCAGATCATAATATGTTTGTGTCTTAGAATCACTTGAGCCTTTAGGATTCTATCTTGCTGTCATTGAGGAGGATTTTGCATCCCCTGAGCAGTCGGAGAAGCAGAAGAGGGAAATCAGTCTTGTGAGGAAGAGATAATCCATTTTTAGGGGCAGCCCAAGAACATAAGGGAATTCAAGCTTCTGGAGAAATGCCTGAATGGAGAAGCCAGTGACCTATCAGGAGCTGTCATAAAATGCCTTTTTTTTTTTTTTTTTTTTTTTATCCTTGAGACTTTCTTTCTCTCCCTTTCAGTAGGAACATCTAGCCATTCATTGCTTCTAAAGTGACATTTCTCTTTTAAAAACGATTTCTTGGCTTTTATAATAAAAGAGATTCAAACAAAAGAGGAATTAACAAAGAGAAAGTTGAGCTTAAAAGCTTACTAAAAGGTCCTTCTTTCTAAGTCACGCACCCCGCTGCTCCCTCGCTATCCATTAAACAGTGCAAATAAGCTCTGCTCTAATTAAACAGTCACTAGCTGCGGTGATGACTCTTGCTTGCTTCTCGATTGTTTTTAAGGCTCAGATGCCCTTTATAGTGCAAATGCCCTTAGAATGTAGATATTACACAGGAGAGCAGTAGCAACAGCAGAAGCAGATTTCTCTAGAAGCAAGCCTGAAGTTGCTCAGCTTTTGGCCAGAGCATTTGCCTTTGTGGCCTCCTCCACTTCCCTCTGCTGGAGCTGCATCCCCACCTCCATAAATACCCGAAGGTCAATCGCTTGGCCCACCTCCTGGGACGCTGGGACCACCCAGCCCTTCCCCTTGCTCTTAGGTGCTTCTGCAGGTCCCTCTGCTAACAGGGAGGCAGGTGGAAACAGCCACCGCCGTCTGTCCAGAAGGTGGCGTGCAACAGGAAAGGTGCCACATTTCCCTCTCAATTACTGCTTGCCCTCCAATTCCTACAAATTACCCAAAGAGCGGTCCCCTTTTCAATGTGTGTCTGTTAAAGACCCCAAAGCATTCCATTGGTCAAAATGATAGGTTTACAGAAGAGCCTCCTGAGGCCAACTGAGGGCCAGCATTGTGTCGCAGGCTGGGGCCCCTGGGGGCTCAATCGGTGAAGCGTCTGCCTTCTGCTCAGGTCTTGATCCCGGGGTCCTGGGGTTGAGCCCCACATTGGGCTCCCTGCTCAGCAGAGTCTGCTTCTCCCTCTTTTTCTCTCTGCCCCTTCTCCATTCATACTCTTTCTCTCATATAAAATAAATACAATTTTTTTTTTTTTTAAAGAATTCTGTTGCAGACAGAGCAGGCTGTGCTGTGACTCTGGCCCCGGGTTTCATAGTGAGTCACAGGCAAACACAGAAGTGGGATCTCCTTTTCCTGACTGTTCACGCCAACTTCAGCTCCCATTTTGTAAATAAACTGCCCCGGCCCCTTTACTAGTAATGGACTCTTTGAGCTCTGCCACCAGGGTATCTTTTAAAAGGGCTAATTAGGATTATTCTTTTTCTTCTTCTGTGCAGTGCAAAGGATATGAAGCATCGGCTTGGTTTCCTGCTGCAGAAGTCTGATTCCTGCGAACACAATTCTTCCCACAGCAAGAAGGACAGAGTGGTGGTTTGTCAGAGGTAAGAGAAAAGGCCTCGGTGAGGACCCATTGAGTGTTAACTATTTAATGTCAGAGATGTTCTATGAGGAGGAAAGGAAGTGGTGTTCCTAGCTAAGCTAGATTTGGATTTTGATCCAAATGGTGGCCATTTTCATGAAGACCATATTTGCATTTGAAATTTCCACCCATTTTGTGGAAAGACTGTCCTAATCAAGAATAGGTCTCATCATGAGGATAGAAAATAAGTGTCTGCATTTTTTTCAGGATCTTAAATTTCTCGCCCTAAGTTTGTATCATGGCATTCAAGTTTTTCTTTCTCTTTGTCACGTCTCTAGGGTGAGCCAAGAGGAAGTCAAAAAATGGGCTGAATCACTGGAAAACCTGATTAGCCATGAATGTAAGTCTGACGGCTTTCTTCCCTGCTAGGAGAAGGACAAAAGCTCTCTAGATAGACAAGTTATCTCATATTATATTTGATCTAATAAGAATTGCAGACAGAGTTGGGTTTCTTCTGGCTTCCAGACTCAAGAGAATCAGTCTATTTAAAATTTTACCATGCCCTGGGCTTTGTGATAGACAATGGAAAGTTCATACAAAACCATGTGGAAAATCATCTCTCTCACCACATGGGAAACAGGTTGAGGGGAAAACTTCAAAATATTGAGACTTCTTGCAGAACCAGCCTTAGTTTCTCTTTCTCAAACTTACTTTGGCAATCGACTTTGAAGCCAAAAGTAAGCCAAACTTACTTTTGGCTTCATGGGTATTTCAGAAACACTGAGACTTCAAACCTTGAGCAAGAAGCACTAGATATAACTGGGATCCAATAGATGTCAAACAGATTAGGGTCACCTGACCCCAAGTGACCCTCAGAAAGGAAAGAAAGGGTGAGGCGTTTGAGCCCACGCTTTATTCTCTCAAGCATGTTGAATTTCCCTGAAATACACTGTCCAAGAGGTCTGCCTGTGTGGTGACAAGGGTGGCTCTTTCTCCTCCATCACAGGTGGGCTGGCGGCTTTCAAAGCTTTCTTGAAGTCTGAATACAGTGAGGAGAACATTGACTTCTGGATTAGCTGCGAAGAGTACAAGAAAATCAAATCACCCTCTAAACTAAGTCCCAAGGCCAAAAAGATCTATAATGAATTCATCTCCGTCCAGGCAACCAAAGAGGTAGGTCTTCACGGCACAGAACTCTCTGAGTCTTAGTGAAATTTCCTGCAAGTGATATTTAGTGGTGTGGATCTTTAGATCATCTGAGTTAAAGGAAATGATGTAACAGTGGAGGAGATTATTAAAACCTTGACCACCCCAAATAAGTCAGTTAAGAAGAAAGCTTTCATCCAGATGACTTAGATGATCTCCCTTAATGAGTTTTTTGATAAATCTTCCCAATTTGTGAGAAAGAACGAAGAGATTGTCCTGCCCACCCAGAAGCAGATGAACCTCTCTCACATGTGCCAGGGTGGAGCTAAATATTCTTTCTTTTTTTTTTTTTTTTTTGTTTCTGGGGTATGAATGAAGGGTGCATGTGATGCCTCCCCACAAAGCATGCAGCCTTCCCTTGTCAACAAGGCCATATGTCCAATACATCTTGGTCTTTGCCATATAGGTAAACCTGGATTCTTGCACCAGGGAGGAGACAAGCCGGAACATGCTAGAGCCCACGATAACCTGCTTTGATGAGGCCCAGAAGAGGATTTTCAACCTCATGGAAAAGGATTCCTACCGCCGCTTCCTCAAGTCTCGATTCTATCTTGACTTGGCCAACTCTTCCATCGCCGGGTCAGAGAAACAGAAAGGGGCCAAGAGCTCTGCAGACTGTCCTTCCCTGGTCCCCCAGTATGCCTGATTCTCACACACACCGGAGGGCTGAAATGCCAAGACTCTATGCCTGGAAAACCTGAGGCCAAATATTGATCTGTATTAAGCACCAGGGCTTTATCCACATCGTAGCTTAGTGTTCATGCTGCCTGACGTGCGTGAGTCACTCCCATGTAAGAAATAGATTTAGTTTTGATGTTTGGTGTCCATCAGGGCAGGACCTCATTCCAGTCCAGCTTTCCCAGATTTCCTTTTGGGTGCCATGTGAGCAAGTATCCAAATAATGGTTTTGTAGGGGTGGCTTTTCAAAGACTGTTGCAGTCTTCTCCTCCCAATGGCTTGACCTCAGGTTGGTTGGTTGGTAACATTTCATGTGACATCTACAAGCACATGTATTCTGTTGGCACTTTCTCTAAACTCTACATGTTTAGATGGGGTTGATCTATCGTGTGTACATATGTGTGTGTGTAAATATATGTATACACGTGTATACATATATTTACACACACATATATATACACATTCTATGTATATGTGTCTATATGTATATATACATATATATTTCTGCAAGAATAGATAGGAAAGACCCTAGGTGCTCATAACTAGAGTGTGCGTACATACCTAATGCATGTTCTGATCCCTGGTCTTTCATCCTGCAATCAAACAGGCAAGCAGAGCCCATTCCCATGCAGGCCAAGAAAGGAATACTAACCTGTGGAAAGTTGGTTCTGTAAAACACTATAGGTCCTGTCGGCCACACATCCGAGGGACTCCATGCGTAGCGTAACCACTGATAGCTTCCACGTTGAACAGTATTCTAAGGAGCAGATATCCTAAAGAATCTTAAGCCCGGCTGACACAGTTCTGTCTTGAGCTGGTTATTTCTTACAGCATTTTGCAGTCCCTCAGCTGCTGGCCTTCCCTTCTTAGCCTGGGTGCTTGGCCATGATTGTCAGAAGCCAGGTTGCTATGGAATTGGGAGAGAAAATGCTCGAACCGAATGAAGACACGCAGGGAGGGCCTCGCCAGCTCTACCTGCTGTAAGATACTTGCTGAGCGAGGGCATGGAACTTCAAGGTTAATAGTTTTATCCTCTACTCTTTTTCTCTCTCCTGATCAAGGGTGCTCTCCTCATCTTGTCCCCCCGGCCCCACCGCCCCGAGGACTTCAGACATCAGATGAGGCTCCTCCCTTCACTCGGTTGGTTGGTTGGTTCCCAATAATGGCTCCGGGCTCTATGCCTTCAGTTAGAAACCAGCAGCAAGGGAAGGATTGTATTTTATAAGCAGGAAACATGTTTTCGCAAACTGAAAAGCCCTCCTAAGTTTCTCTTTTGAAAGGAGGACCTTGTTCATTCCACCCTGAACATCAGGGCTACTAGAGCCTGCAGGTATACCTTTCCAGCCTCTGAGACTAAATGAGAGAGGAAAGGAAAAAAGAAAACAAGAAACAAAAACCAGTCGATAGAACTACTGTTTGGAACTTTTCAAGGCACGTGAAATACTTGAAAATTTCTCATTTATGTTATTTATGATGTTGTTTTCTACAATGTTTTTATTATTGTATTGTTTTTTAAATGGAGGGTGCAGGATATCACCTGAATTATTAATGAATGGCCAGGAAGTAATTTTCTTCTCATTCTTCTAAAACTCCAGCCTTTGAAGTGCACACACACACACACACACATATGCATGCACATTGCACTAGTTCCTCCAGCATAAATTGCATACGTGAGCACCTTGTGGCTTGTAAACCAACAGATGGGGTTGCACAATGAAAACCAGAGTGTGCATAGACAAATCTCACCCTATTAAAGATGTAGGTTCTTTCAGTTATGCCCTTCTTGTCTCTGGCAGTCTTATTTTCCATGTTCCCAGAATTCCTCCCCTCTGTCCCTTTTATTATCCATGGTTCCACAGTTTTGTCTCTAGTTGACTCCAGGATCCAGACGTGTAACTCTGTTGATCTTGCCCTATTATAACTGTCATTATTCTCAGATTGTACCTGTGCTCACGGGCTGCTGTCTTACAAAGAGATCTGGAAGGTCATTCTGAATGAGAAGTAAATTATTTTATGTAATACAATTTTCAAGTGTGTTTTTCAATTGTATTTACCTCTTATTTTGCCACCATTTGAGATGCTGAGCCAACCTGCTCATGGCCTGTGGGCAGAACTCTTCTTCTCTTTGCATGCCTGCTTTTATCATGCGCTTTAAAGGCCTCAAAGCTGATGCTTCCAGGGAAACACATGCATCTTAATAATAAGGGTAAATAAATGCTTCATACGAAACTATCTGCTTGTAAACACATTAATGATCCACAAGGATGTGCGATGAGAAACAGCAAGATGTAGGACGATGATAGAAAATGGCTCATGTCCAGGCTTCGATCTGTCCCATGCCAACTCTGGAGAAAGCAGCAGAAAATAAATGTTGTATATTTTCCTGTTCCTGCCACTGCTCTGACTACCTCTCATCACAGAGCCGAGGCAATCTGGGCTCCAAAGACTTTGCTCAACAGACTTGGGGTGTACTTGCAGGTCCTCAAGAATTGTTCAAGAGATAGAGTTTACCCTTCAGAGCCATTCCTCTTCCACTTATCTGTCCAATGAGAAGGTGGGAACAGAGGAGACTCAGAAGGTAGATGAGAGCCATAGATCCCTGCAGGACAGACTCCTGGCCCAACTGCTCAAAAGCCCTCCCTCCCCCTTACAGATTCTCTCCCCTAGAAAAGAGGTATAGAATGTTCCCAATCACAGTCACGGATACAAGGTCTGTTATACCGTGAGACCTCCATTTCCTGAATTCTACTTCCCCATTGTGGAAGTCAGCTTACAGGGTGTTCAGGACCACAGAATTCAGGCTATTTGGAGGAAGAGACCCCTTCAGGGATCTGACAAAAATCATGGACCATCTTCTGAGAAAAATACACAAAGGGATCCAGATTCATCAGAAAAATTTAGAAGGGGTGGGGCACCTGGGTGGCTCAGTGGTTGAGCATCTGCCTTTGGCCCAGGGTGTGATCCCAGAGACCCAGGATCGAGTCCCACGTCAGGCTCCCTGCATGGAGCCTGCTTCTCCCTCTGCCTGTGTCTCTACTCTACCTCTCTCTCTCTGTGTCTCTCATGAATAACTAAATAAAACCTTAAAACAAAAAGAGAAATATTTAGAAGGAAGTTTTGCAACTCCCCACCCCCTCCCCAAACACACAGGGATGCCCTTCCCCTCTCCCAAGTAGGTGTGTCAGAGTCCCCAGGAGTGTGTAGTCACTGCTCTTTGCATGTAGTACCATCTTCCAAGTATCACAGAGGAATTAAAATCACTGCTATAAGCAAGTGTGCTTGTCTCCAATCTTCACCTTGCCCATCCTTTCTTCTTGATGGTTGGCCATGAAATAAATAACACATATATGCAAACTCGTTTGGACTTCGATCAAGGACCATGTGTTGAAAAACAATTATTATTGCTTATCATGTGCCAGGTATTGTCCTAAGCATTTCATATACATAATAAACTTAATTCGCACGGCAACCCCGAGATACATTGCCAGTTGTCAACATGGCCTCTGCAAAACATCTGCCGATTTTTACAGCTGAGGAAACTGAGACACAGAGAAGTTAAACTTGTCAAGGTCAATCTGCCCTCAAGAGCAAAGCTGGGATATGAACTGAGCCATCTTTGCCCCAGAGAGCAGGGCAGAGACATGAAACACCAAATACCCACATGCCAACAGACAAGGAGCAGACTGTCACTTTCAAACCTATATGCTTGGGATTAGAGCCAAATGCATTTCCATCTCTCTCTTCTCCTTCTGTGGCAACCATGGAGAGTATATGTTTCAGATTGTGTAGCAGTGAGATGAAGGACCCCTTGATTCATTTCAGAATATCAAGTGGATAAGGAATAAATCATTGCTGATTTGAATCATCTGTTTATGAGGCTGTTTGTTACTGCAGCAGAGCATTGTTTATCCTGAGAAAATCAGAGACTGCGCTCTTCACTGTTCCACCATGTGGTTGCCATTTTATTGTGTGGGGGCACACAAGGGTGTGGACCAGGGGACTCCTTTACATTATAGCAGGTTGCAGACAAAACTTGACTTTGGAGAAACTCCATGACCCAGGGTGCCCCAAGCTGTGTCTCGGCACACCATGTCAACAGAGCTTAGATGTTTAGAGTTAGAAATGAGATGATAGAAGGGGAAAAGAAGAAAGAAAAATTCAAAAAATCTACCTCCAAGGAAAATTCACTACCCATCAGCGTAGGCCCAACACGTGGACAAAAAACAAAAAACAAAACAAAACAAAAAATTCAGTGTAGCAAGGTATCCAGATAAATTGGCTCATGTGACTGCCAAGACCCAAAAGCATAATATAAAAACAAAAAGACTCCTTTCACTGAATTCAGAGACTGAATTCAATCTGTGAGTTTTCTCAGGCCATTAGCCTGCATGCGAGCCACTAAATTGCTCATCATTAAAAACTATCGTGTTAAAAAAAATTAAAAAAAAAAACTATTGTGTTACTACGCATTGCTTTCTAGATGTCACACAGAAATATGGCATGAGAAAGGAAAATACTGAGTTTTGACTTTTTTTGTGGTATAGAATAGAGGCAGAGTTGAGTGAGGTGACTGAAGAAGTGTTCACTGAGAAATAGCATCCAATGTCTTAGATTTTGCACGCAAAGTGATAATGACCGAGCCGAGGCCAAGGATGACTGAATTTCTGAAGCACATTGGTGGAGGTCGGCAATGCGTGAAGAGACAACTGGGTTTCCAAAGGAAAGTTAAAACTTGATGGTCACATCTTACATCTATGGCATGCTTATTAATCACCAGCCTAGGGTGGGTGCTTCCCATGACCTCATCTAACCGTTAGGCCTGAACTCTGAGGTAGATGCGATCAGTGGCTTTCCATTACTGGTAGAGGAAATGTGACCCAGGCAAGTTCAGAAATTTCCCCAAGATCAACATCAAAGAAGTGGCAGAGCATGGAGCGAACCCAGAAATCTGCGTCTAGACTAAACACGTTTAATTACTCTAGGCAAGGAGAAGGGGAAGGGAGTGAAGAGAAGGAAGAAAAAAATCATGGTAAGTGAGAGGAGCCTAAAAGGAAGCAATGGAAGTAGAAGGGAGAAAAGAGATAAAAAGATGAAAAGAAGGAAAAGAAGACCAGATGGGTTAGAAAATGTGAAAGGAAGGACCATGAAAGATGGAGCAGAAGAAACGGAAATAAGATGCGTGTTATGAGGAAGGACAGATTACCAGCCGCTTGCCTGAGCTGGGGCAGGTGGAAGGTTCTCTGGGTCTAGGGAAAAGGGAGTTTGGGAAGCAGGAGATAAATACCAGGTCAGCGTCCTCTCTAAGAATCACTTTTCTGGTTCCTCTTTCTCTCTCTAAATTTCCCAGATCCCAGATGTCTTAACAATGCCCGCCCATCCCCGAGAAAAAACCCTGAAGGAAGAATGAAAAAGGATAGAGGAACAGGTCAACTTTCCCTTGGTTCCAGTGCGCCACTGCTTTGGAGTGACATTGCGAGGGACATTGCGCAAGTCACTCAGCCACTTGCAGGGGTCACACACCAATGGGATCCCAGAGGGAAGCTGTCATTTGGCACATGGTCCGGGTTGCCTTGCTCCTGCTCCCCACTGGGAGGCAAGCCAGCGACCATGACCGCAGGGTCTAGGCTAAAGGAACTTGCCCCCTACTTGAGTCTGGTCAAGGCCACAGCATGTGCAGATCAGCGTGAGTTAGATCGTGGGAATTAGGGGGTGGTGGCCTCTTGAGAGTGACTCTCCAGGGTTGACTGGGGAGGGAGGGGGAGGAGGCATTGCTTTTGAAGAAAGTAATGCAACCGTTTTGTGGATCTTCCAGAAGTATGATTTGTCACATTCCCAGATTATTCCACCAACCTATCGGGCTTTTGAGTAGCCATCTCCTGTCCGGGCAAATATAGCCCCACGATGTCCCCTCTACAGCGACGGCAGTGATGGAAACCAGTTCCAGCTAAGTCGTGTCACAGACAAGGCCCGCTCATTTCTCCTCTGCCTCCCCACTTCTCTTCCCAACTCTCCTCTGTAGGACTTGGTACCTTCTGCTACCCTTGGGCCTTGCTGCTAATAATTCCATGCTTTGGGGTGCCAGAAAGGACAACTGCTAGAGCACTTTGCAAATCCTAGATGGATTCTTCTTCCAATTTCCCTCTTGGAGACCCCTTCCCTGACACAGGGCCCTTCCAACTGGAGAGTACAGAATCACTGCCAGTTCCTTCTCGATCCCTCTCTCATACCTAGTAGTCTCCCCTTGGATAAAATCACTCAGATCCTGTTCCTGCCTCTCCACCCTCATGACCATGGCAGGCCCTTCCTCCGGGCCACCACCACACGTGGGCAGGCCCATTGCCTCGGCCTTCCTTCTGGTCTCTGACACCCTCTGATTCCGAGGGGCACACCTGACCTCCCACTCTCCTGCTGAAAATCCGCAATACTCTCAGCTCCCCAGGCGAGTTTTGAGACCCTTTATGACTTTGAACTCTTTAGCCTGCTGGCCTCCTCTCTGCTGGCTCACCCCCACCATCCAGCTGGAATGATTTGTGCCTCCTGACCCCGCAGGTTGTTAATTGCTCCTTATCAGTGTTCAAGCCAGTTTTCCATCCTTCCCCTCCACTCAGCCACCTCCTATTGTTCATTTTTAACTTGACTCAAGACCTGTCCAGGGTGAGAAGCCCTCTTCCCCTCTTTGCCAGGACATCAACATTCCTCTGATGTCAAGGCTTCCCTTGATACTGTTTTGCTTTCATTGCTACCAGCGCCGTGTCCTGGAACCGCTGATTTAGGAGGGTGTCTCCCAAACTACACGGCCAAGACCTCCAGGTTACCGACCAGGTGTCATTCGATTTTACAGCCCCTGCATGAGTAATGAGCCTAACACATGGAAGGGGACTGTCTGTGGACTGGGTGACAGTTTTACATCCTCCTGGATGCAAATAGGAGAATGATCCGTCAGGCCCCTCCCTTGTCCTGCACACTTACTGTACTGAGTGTTCACACAACCCTCTCGGGCTTGACTGTAATCTCGATACTTCCCTCTTGGAAAATGCAGGGGTGTTTCTTCCAACCTTGGCCGAAAAGAAAAAAAAAAAAAAAGGTGAGGGTTTGCAGTGGAATAACCAGAGTAAGAAGGAGCTGGTTGGAGCCACCTTGCAGAGAAAAGAAGATTTTAAAAAAGAAGCTGAGACAGTGTGAACAGTTGTTTCTGTACCTATTCTATACATATAGTGAAAATTTACATGTATTTTATATGAGGTTATATACAATTAGAATTTGTATGCTCCTTTTTAAAAAAAAAATATTTTATTGATTTATTCATGAGAGAGAGAGGCAGAGACATAGAGGAAGAAGCAGGCTCCATGCAGGGAGCCTGACGCAGGATTTGATCCCAGGATCACGGGGTCATGACCTGAGCCCAAGGCAGAGGCTCAACCACTGAGCCATCCAGGTGCCCCTAAAATTTGTATGCTCCTTGACCTATATAACATTCTCATTTATATCCACAGCAGAAAACAGCTAACACTTATTGTTTACTGTCTGCTAATATTACCTCTCTATGTGTATAAACTGACTTATTGTATATAACAACCCTGTGGTGAAAGGGCACTAAAATTTATCACTTTCCTTTTAGAGGTGATGAACCAAGACACAGAAAGGCAAGTGTCTTGCCCAAGATCACACAGCTCATAAGCGGAAGCGCCGGAGTTGGTCCCAGGGCAATGGGACCCCAGAACCCATGCTCTTTGCTTCACTCTTTTTTTTCTGTTTTTTTATTATTATTTTTATTGAAGTTCAACTTGCCAACATATAGTACAACACCCAGGGCTCATCTCTTTAAGTGCCCTCCTTAGTGCCCATCATCCCATTCCCCCGCCACCTCCCCTTCTGCAACCCTTTGTTCATTTCCCAGAGTTAGGAGTCTTTCATGGTTTGTCACCCTCTCTAATTTTTTCCACTCATTTCCCTTATAATCCTTTTCAATGCCACACTGTTTCTCACACCAGCTTAGAACTCTGTCTACTGGGTGCTCACTCAGAAAAAGTAGATTAGTTGACCACTCTTCCCTCACAAAAATGTTTCTCTGGAAGTTTCTTCTGCTAATCCCACTTATTTCTTGGTAAGCTCCTATTTCTGCTTGCCTAGTCTATTTCTTATAAAATTTTATTTTACTTTTAAAGGCTTTATTTATTTATTTATTTATTTGAGAGAGAGAGAGGAGAGAGCACAAGCAGGAAGAGCAGCAGAGGGAGAGAGAGAAGTAGGCTCCTGGCTGAGCAGGGAGCCTGATGCGGGACTCAATCCCAGGACCCGGGATAATGACCTGACCCGAAGGCAGATGCTTAAGCGACTGAGCCATCCAGGTGCCCCTCTTGTAAAATGTTAATAGCTCACTTCCAACCCTCTGACACTTCACTCCATGTTTCCTTCAGACCCTTCTCCACTGACCTACACCAGATAATCTTGTCCTTGGAGTGATAGTCAGGACTTCCAAGGTCAAACTAAGTCTAGACCAATACTGCACTGGCATCCACACCTAGCTTGCTCAGCTGCCTCTTTAATTTCTATATCCCTGTTGATGTCTGGACTCTGTCCATGGAATAATTATAGATGGCAGGTGGGACGGTCTGCACACCTGCCCCCCGTGCTGTTCCCTGATTTCTGGCTCTCCAGCACACTGATAATTGAGAAGTTGAGAATTGTATGACTTCAACACTAAAAATAAGCACTTAAAATAGGCTCCCAGCACTATTTATTTTTCAGGATGAAATACTATAGGAAATTTGAGTCCAGTGAATAATCTTAAGTAGAGATAGAGAAACCCATACAAAGCAAATGGGACAGTAAGTAAAGGTAAATGTTTAAATCTATATTTTTAAGTAATAATAATAGTTATAGTTTTCACGTATTGAGGGCTGATGCTTAAACTGGCACTGGGATTTGTGCTTTGCATGTGTTACCCCATTCAATTCTTCCAATATTTCCACTTTGCCAGTTAATAAAGCTATTCAGGGTTGAATGCACTCAACTCATTCGCTCATGATCTCATCATCAATAAACAACAAACTTGGGACTAAGGTAAGGTCATTTTGAACCGGAGCTCTTCGGGTCTTAATGACTCATAATGACCATTCCCCCAAACTGTACTGCTTTCAATAATCACCTCAAAATGGCTCTCTCTTAAAGGGATACCAGCATTTGGGGGTGATTGCATGTGAACTTTTACTCAGTTATAGATAACTGATCTAGGACAAAAGAAAACTCTTCTCTGAAGCAGAAATTGAGGAAGTTGTATATAAACGACAGATTCCAGGCTCCAACTCTAAAGATTTGGTGTTTGGGGGAAGGAAACCCCAAGATCAAGTAATCTTGACAAATACTCAGTTTGGAAACCATTGATCTAGGGGACCCAGCCCAGGACCAGGAATCTGAGGTTGTGGATCAAAGGGGTCAGTTCCTACAAATCTCTGTATCTTAAATTCTTCATTGGCAAAATAAACTTACTAACAACCCCATCATATGACCTGGGCACAGAGGCTATGCAGACGGAGTGACTTGCATTGAGTCCTTGAACGATGAGGGCAAAGGACTCAGGATTTTACACCGATAATGGCAACCGAGCATAGCATTTTAAACATAAACCATGCTGGCTCCTTTGACATTCATAACTACGTGGGAGGTACATATCATTATAAAATTTAAAAATTTGAAATCTTTTTTGTTTTTTTCTCTCACTATATACAAAAATAATTTTTGTATGTTAAATGTAATGCATATATATTAAGATATTAAACTATATTTATGTTTTCTTATTTGCCTTTTCTTATCCATATACAATAGATTTGTTTTAAAATATAATTTAAATAGAATTTTTATATCTAGTTTAATAAGTATTTTAGCAGAATATGCACTGATTTATTGCTGATATGTTTGGATTCATTTTACCACTTTTTTAGAGTTTTTTGTTGCACTATTTTCTCCCTATTTATTTCTCATTTAAATTCTTTCCCATTTATTCTTATTATATTTACAAACAATTTTTTGTGTATTTTTTTGTTGGAGTTCAATTTATCAACATACAGTATAACACCCAGTGCTCATCCCGTCAAGTGCCCTCTTCAGTGCCCGTCACCCAGTCACCCCATCCCTCCACCCGCCTCCCCTTCCACTACCCCTTGTTCGGTTCCCAGAGTTAGGAGTCTCTCATGTTTTGTCACCCTCTCTGATTTTTCCCACTCATTATCTCTCCTTTCCCCTATAATCCCATTTATTATTTTATAAGTCAAATTTTCTATCCTATTATTTTAGAGGCTACTCTGTATACTTTAACATGCATACATAACTAAGTCAAACATTAATCAATATTTTACCCCTTAATTGATTATTTCAAAGACCTTAGATTACTTTGACTTTGATGATCTCTATCTCAACTTATATGGCGTTGCTGTCCATTACTTTAACTTTGTTTTTTCAAATACCCAAAATTGAATATTATTGTTTTCCTGCACAATCAATATTTATTGCATACCAGGATTTTTCTTCACCACTCCTTTCTTTGAGGCTTATTTTCCTCTGCTTAGTATAAAGCCCTTGGATTTCCTTTAGGGAAAATCTCTGAAAGTTATACTTTAACCAAAAAAAATTTTTTTGGCCTAAAATTGTGTTTATTTTACTCTCATTCTTCAGAGAAAATTTCACTGGAAATATAATTTTAATTGGATACTTATTTCACCCTAACCCATGAAAGGTAATATTCCATTACCTTTGAGTCCAATGCTATGGTTAAAAGTCAGCTGTAAGTATAAGAACTTTTTCCTTTGTAGATAATCTGCCTTTTTTTTTCTATTTGCCTTTAGATTTCTCTTTGTCTTCAATTTTTTCCTAGCTATAGATCTATTCATTTTATAAGAAACTACTTGGACATGCTCAACTATGAAAATCTTTGTTTTGGAAAATGCTCAAACACAATGTGTTCGATCATTGAGGATTTCCTTATTATCCCTCTTATATTCTTCAGGCATTCCTTAGACATCTTGATCTTTATATATTATCTTCTACGACTCATCTCTCCCTCTGGCATTTTAAATAATTTCTTTAGACCTATCCTCCAGTTTGCTAATTATTTCTGTTTCTGGAATGGTCCAACAATCTGTTTAAGCCAATTTGTTCAACTTTCCTTTAAAATTTTATTATTTTAATATTTTTGCATTTACATTTAACAAAATTTATTTTTGTATATAGTGTATTGAAAGAAAAATAAGGAAAAGATGTTTTTTTTATTTTTTATCTATGATTAAACTGAAAGCCCATGATTCCAAAGAGGCAATAACATATTAAAATTTATAAAATGTGGTCAAGTAACTTGCTTTATATTTCAAATATTGATAAACTTTACTTTCCTCTACCAATGAATTCCTATAGATGGAAATAAAAAATATCCCATTTACTATATCATATTTAAAAATATACTTAATAAGAATACTCTTAATATGAAAATACTCATATCTGAATAAAACCATGAACACCTTAATAAGCTTATAAAACAAGCCAAGACTCAATGCCATTTTGAAAATAAATTTTCCCTAAATTAATCTATACATGTAATGCAATCCAAATTACAATCCCATAAAATGTTTTTGGAACTGAAAAAAATGTTCCTGTCATATGGAAGGAATAATGTCAAAAAAGCAGCCAAGAAAAAGTATGAAACACAAGAACAGTGAGAACAGATTTGCCCTACCAAATACCTGATATGATGTGACTGCATTCATAGTATTAAACATGAATCTAATTTTAAGAATGTAAAAATAGAGCAAAAGAACATAACACAAAATGTTGAATTATACCCCAATATCTAGTTCATTTATACAAAAAATTTATAGAGTTTATATTTCATTTCTGCAGGAAAAAGAAAAATTATTTTAATATATAGTGAAGCCACAATAGCCTACTCATTCTGCAATCCACTTTATAGCCCAAAGGGAACCACAAGGTCTCGAGAGTTTAGACATGTTCTCGAGAAGAAAGTCAGTTTAAATACTTGCTGATATTTCTCTGGATTCACATCTACACTTCTTGGCTTTTGAAGATTCCTTTCTTTCATGCCAACTCTACTAATGTATTTTGTAAAGCTTATTTCATATGTTATCTGGTACTTGATCTTGTTCCTATGGCAGATTCATTTGGGGTATCTGGTCCACCACTGGAGACTACACATGTGGATTTTTACAGGGGCTTGTGGGCTTATGGGGGAATGAGGCAAACAGTTTTAAAAACTGACATAAAACAAACTGCATTTGCAGCAAAGAGCATTAGTGCAGTAGAAATGCAGGGTTGAGGCCTTTTTTTAAAATCAAACTTTATGTAATTGATTCTATTAGAACAAATAGTGAGCTAAAGATGGCTGTAGACTGTGAGCAGGGTGACACCAGTTGAATATGCTCAGCCTATCAAATGAGGAAAGTTGTGACCATACATCTGGAATATGTAAAAGAATCTCTGGTCTGAATGAAGATTAGTGAATGCTACTTACTACAGTGAAGATGTTGGAAAATTGCTCTAAAATTTCACATACAGAAAGACCCAGAGGTAGGAGGAGATAATAACTGGAAGTCAACTCATTTTCTTCTTATTATCTTTGACATTCTGTTCCCGCTTCTTAACCTGGTTACACCTCTGTCACCTTCCTGTTTCAAATCCCTATCTGCATTTTCTAGTCCAAGTGAAGTCTTGCCCTTCTAGAAAAATATAAATGACCCCAACTGTTCTCAATGATTCCCTTCTTTATCCCCAGTATGCACAACTTCAACAAAAATCAGTTCTCTCCTGCCTTATGCCATTCTTCCATATTTTCTTAAATTCTTGTTTATTTTCTCTAAAAAAGGAGTAAGGCTTTTGAAGACAGACCTCACATGGAAGGCATAGAGGTCTGCCCTAAAACAGTCCTGCCCTAGAACAGTGGTAGGCACTGAGACTATCAGCACATGTTTTATATATGTCATTTATTCACAAATAGATAAGTTGAAAGTGTAGTATTAATTAGGGTGTTTCTCATGCAAATACTGGAACTCATCTGGGACTTATCTGTCCCACTACAGGATGGAGCTCTGTCATAATCTTTGCTGGAATATCTAACATATGATCAGAGTAGATGTCCAGTAATGTTTCCTTGCTGAATAAAGGGAATTGAATGCCAAGAGAAAGAAAGAAAGAAAGAAAGAAAGAAAGAAAGAAAGAAAGAAAGAAAGAAAGAAAGAGAAAGAGAAAATAATAGAAGAGGATGAGAGAGAAAGGAAAAAACAAATAGAAGAGAAAAAGAAAGAGGAGGAAAGGAAGGAGGGATGGAACAAAGGCAGAAATATCCATTGATTTAATCCTTTATAGGTTTGTGAAAATAGAATTTCAGAGAAAAGACTGGCAAATCAGGGAATAAGGAAGCCAGCATAAGAAAATAAGGATATATGAGGAGGGGGTGTATTTAAGTCAGAAACATAACGTGCTTGGCAACCAGATGAACACACTGATTGCCCAGTCAGTTCAGTGAACATTAGACACAGTTCAATTAAGAGGTGTTGTCCGATAGCCGGCTTTACTGGAAAAGGTAACTTGGTCAGCTGAATTTCTCTTTCACAGATCACTGGGGGGAAAGCTGTTCTAGTGGTTCCAATAAAGCAGATGTACCTCGGTCCCTTGTGTTTAGCCATTCTTTACTTGGATTAGCTTCTGCCAGGAACTGGACTGTTTCAGATAAATTTTAGGCAACATTGGGCAGTTACCTTGATTCTTTCAGGTGACAGGTTGTTGTTTAATCAGTTCTTTTTCTCGATGCAGTCTGCTGACTCCAAGAGGAAAGAAACCCACTCAATAACATTGTCCTTATTTGCAAAAGAAACTGCCAAATTCACTCTCATGACTTTTCATCCTCCCAATGGCAGATGACAATGATGAAACCAATATTGTTACCACAAAGACTTAGGTATATCTGTCATCCAAGACTGTTCTCTTTAAGACCTTGAAGCATTAAAATGAAGCTTTCCTTTCCATCCATCAGCATTCAAGAGGAAATGAGAGCCAGAAAAACAGAGTGAGGAGGGAAAGGGAGTTTATTACCTTTACAAGCTAAAAATTGTAACTATGCTCTAATAAATCCCTTTTATGGCTTATAGTTCATCGGTTTTAATTTGGAAAGGGATGAGGCCAGTGATGGAATGAAGATAAGCAGAACTTGTTTAATCTCCAATGAGTCATACTTATGAAAAATGCCTGCCACCCGGGTCATTTAGCCATGAGAAAATTATCCTTTCTTGTTAGCAACATTTCTCAATTTCACCTTCAGTGCTTTAAATAGGAACAGAGAGTTCTTGAGGTTCATATCCATAAAATAATAATTAAAGTGAAGACAACATTATAAAGGCCCAACATGGATATTTATATTCTTTCCCCTCCCTCACCTCCACTGCCCGAAATATAAAGAGCTCCTTACTTGCAGCCTGAGAAAACAAGAACAAATAATAGATAACATAATCCTTATTTCCCAGAGACTGGTCGCAATTTATTGAGAGAAAGATTTAGAGATGGGTGGGAAAGGCATTTTAAGGAATTTTCAGAAGTAGCCATCTATACTGGAATCACAGAAGGTGAGCTGGAACTTAATGAAGTGCCCTGAGAAAGTATTTATTGGCTGTGAAACCCATAAAAAGCACTAAGTGATATACTGGGGCAAGGTGTTAGATAGTCCTATAAGGAATGAATACAGCTCTGGGTGACTTCAGGTAAAAATATTTTGAAGTCTAAGTATAAAACTCAAAGTGTTATTTCTAAAGGAGACACTAATAACCTTCAGTGCACAATGACTTTATATAGTCATAGGTTATCCTTCATTATGGTTATGAGATAGTTTCTAAAAAAAGATCAGACATCTTCTGATTGGATGCAACTTTGATGCAAGCTGGAACATGATGTAATATTTTAATACTGAGATCTTTGGGTAATTGACTGATGGAAAATATTGAGAGTAAGAAGTTATCTAGGCCATTTGGGTGTAAGAGGACTATTAATGATCAATTGTCCTTCCCCTCATTCTCTGTGGGGGGAGCTACCCATCAGGAGAGCATGGCCCCTCCTTCCCTCCATGCAACTGGACACGTGAAATGAGCAAGGCTAATCAGACTCTGATCGTGTGAATCTGAAGAACAAAAATGTCCATGAATTCGCACTGCTGAGATCTTCCCTGGTCCTGAACTTCTCAAAGCTTGATTATTCAGCTCTTCTGGCAATTCTCTAACCTGTATAGTATTTCTGATATATTCTTTTTGAGTCTTCTTAAATTCCCAAAGTTGATTTCCATTGTTTAAAGCCACAGGTCACTGTTGATAACACTGTCACAGGCAGAAATGTGTTTTGGCAGGTGGAAATATTATATAAAATTCCCAACTCTCTTTATTTAGATTTCATATATGTCCTTCAAGCCTCCTTTCTGATGATGCAGTTTTGTTTCTTGACCCGTGGAGACAGGTCCCCAAGACATTAAAAATTTCCATTTATTTCTGTATCAGTTAGCTTTTGCTGCATAACAAATCACTCCAAAACTTGAAACCCAGTTACTTAGGACAAGAGTTACTTTTTTTCTCTTCTGGATACTTGTGGAATGACTGAGGGTCCATTGACTTAAGTCAGGCACATCTGGGCTTGTCCTCAGGTAGCAGGTTATATCTAGGTCTTTTCCACATACCTACCTCATATCTTTCTTGGCCAGTAGGCAATCCACATCCTGTTCTTCACTTGGAGATGGCAGACGTGCAAGACAGCAAGACCTATTGTGTAAATATATTTCAAGTCTTTCCTAACATCAAGTCATCCACTAACATCGCATTGGCTAAAAAGTCACATAACCAAAGCCACGCTGGGAAGCCATTCTGGGAAGTATACTCTGCCTGTAGTAGAATGGAAGGAGTGAATGTTTGCTATAAAGTAATCTACAGTATTACATTCCACCTCACATTCACATTTTAATATCTCTTCCACATAAAATATACTCGCTGTATTCTAAGACACTCAAAAGTCTTATCCAATCCCAGCCTCAAGCTCAAAGTTCAGAATCCCTTGATGTACTTTGTGTTCAGGTGAAGTTTGTCTTATTTCATACATTGATAAACTTATACAAAATCTGCCCTTCACACAGTCAATTTGCAATGGGATATGGACTTAATAATTGCAATTATTTGGAAAAAGAAAAAATGGAATACCCATAATAATCACTGGTCCAGAGAAACTCCAAAAACATGCCGAGCAAATGTTACCAAGTCTCTCTCCATTGAGGGTGGAATAGTTCCATTATTAGATATTAGCTCACTGTTTCCAGTAGCTGTTGAGTCCAGCTTCTGGAAGGTTCTTCCTTTTCCATCACACTCCTTGGCCATTTTTGCAGAAGGCATCAATAATTCTGCCCTCCTTGCCCTGAGCAGCTTTCTGTGCTTGCTTTCTGCCTGTAGATAGTTGGGAACATGGGGACTATTTTATATATTAAGCAATACAAACCACTTTTTAGTCTACACAAACCACTTTTCATCTCTTGATAAAAGTGAACAGCACTTTTATCAATACAACTCGATCAAAACTTTATGGGTTTTTTATGTACTTGATTCTTGTCAATTTCATGAGCCAAAAGCACACTCACAACTTCTTTTTAGATATGCCCCGTTTCTAGACTTAATTAATGATACATCACATTTTAGGGACATCACACTGGTGTGGCACCATGTTGTTAAGCTTTCTAGCACCCCTTCTTTTCAATGATGGAAGCCTAGTTGCTAGATTTTGGGGGGAAGTAATAAAAATTCATAAGTAAATATCTACAGTGCATGTCACACACTGATGCTCCATAAATATTACTTGGCAGCCTATTATTTATTCATCTGGTTTTAACTCTATCTCTTATTAATTTGGTTCAGTGTTAACCAATATGCCCCCAAGTAAAACATTGAGTCATCACTCCAAGAGAATTTATAAAAATTAAAATTTTATACCTGCAGAGTTGGGGACTAGGCCACTATTATGCAAGTGTACCAAGATGCTACCTTTCCATGAGGAAAGACCCAAACCACCTCTCCCATACAGTAAAAAACACTTCTAATAGTCAGCAAGACATTTATGGAGAAGTTTCATTGATTTGCATTTTTGTACCTACTCTGGTCTTCCATTTGGAGAATAATATTCTTGGGCTATACTTAACCCTAAAGTGTTCAGCTCTGAACAGAACAATGGCTGCTGCTTTCTGCACAACTGAAAAGGGACACTGATAAACTTCAGGAAGAAGGCACAAGGATCTCTCACTAGATGACCTCATCAGTGACCCTAGGCAAATCCTTTTCTGAGCCTTCATCTCGTCATCAGCTCCATGAACACAATGGTGGCTGCCTTACAGAGTTGCTGTGACGACATGTGAGTAAGTTCATGCTCTAGGGTGCCCAATGTAGGACAGTGGACTAGCTCAGTCAACAATAGCACTGATCCCCTAATAACTCGGGTGAGCTCCAGTCCTGCTAGCTTAGAAAGCTAAAGAACTATATTCATCATTTCCTTTTGCAGCAAAATTTCCGAATGTGATTTGACCTCCACGAATTAGATGGTCTTGTATGAGTCTTCGATACAGAATAGAGTTCCACGAAGAGAGAACCAGGATATAGGGCGGTCATGTTGCTGGTACGATGGTGGCAAATGGTGGTTCTGGATCTAGAACATAGTGGTGACTTTCCTGATTCAGCAGCATCCTGTTCATGGCGTACCTGGCCTTGCCCTGAAGCCAGAAGCCATGACAAATACTTTTCTGATTCCGCAGTTCCTTTAAAGTGGGAGAGGGAGCAGTATCTTCCTGGCAGGTCAGTTCTTTGATGTGGTTTTGGTAGTCTTTTCTGGAAGCTCTGCCCATGAGTCTGTGCACTCCTTGTAACCACTAATAAATCCATTTTTTTTTTGCCTAAGCCTGCTACAGTGGATTTGGTTTCTACGTTTCAGAACCATGGTGAATATAGTACACATTAATGTGTTAGATTCATCTGAAGATATGTCTCATAGAAAGCATTTTTTTTTTTTTTTTTTTTTTAGGAAATAAAGTTTGGCCTAATGGAAAAAAATCATAGCTTTTGGAGACATTATATATTCAAATCCAGATGCCCTATGAGTCATAAAACATCAAATTATTTCACTTGTCTGAAATTCAATTTACACATCTGTAAAATGTTGCTAATACTATCAATATAAAGGATTTTCCATTTATTTAAGATATATTTATTAACCATTGACTAAGTGTTAATTCTTCCAGACACTTTATTTCTAGACACAAGATAAGACTGATGCTTGCTCTCACAGTGCTTAAACTCCAGTGAGAGGAGAGAGGCAATACGAAATCTGGCAAATAAATATATGTGATATGCCAAGTGGGAATAAGCACTTACAGAAGAAACGTAAGTCAGGGAGAGGGTTAGAATATGGGGGGAAGGAGCAGGTGTCTTGTTTTACATTGTGTGATCACAGAAAGCCTCTTTGTGTGGAAACCTGAAGCATGTGAGGGAGAGAGATCCACAACTACCTAAAGTAAGAGAGTTCTGGGCAGAGGGAAAGTGTGCTTTGTACACTTAAGGACCAGCCCAGAAGGTCAGCATGATGGGAGTGCAAAGAGGGATGCGATGAATGACTGGTAATAAAGGAAAGAGGGTTGCAGAGGATCAAATTGTGGTTCCCAGGCCCCTGAAAAGTCTTCATATTTTACCAGGATTAAATATGTACTTCAGATATAATATGTACTTCTCCTAACCTGGCATGTAGGAGTTCCCTTTTCTTCCTTCTACAAAGTAAGTTAGTTTAATCTCTATGATGTAAGGCCAAAGGAGCAGGGCTTCCAGGTATGCTGGCAGGTTTTTTCCCCCCCGCATCTGTATTTTTCTCCACTCCAGAAAAGTAGACAAAATTTCATCTGCATTTCATCATCAATCCACTGTCTTTGGAATCCGCCAATCTTTAATAACTCAATAAGTAAGAGGTCATGTAAAGAGAAATAAAAGTAGAAGAAATAACCCTGCAGAAAGTCAACAAAAGAAGTTGATGTCCAAAAAATAAAAAATAAAAAATAAAAAATAAAAATAAAAATAAATTAAAAAAAAAAAAAGAAGTTGATGTCCACCTCGAGGCTCACAGCAAGTGGCGGACACTTCACAGGAGAAGAGCTTAGACAAGTGTTTGCAGCCAACAGTGTTTATCAGCCCCTCCACCGAAGTCAGCTGACTTCTCTGCACTACGCCTCTGACACACAGCACACTCAGCTGCTGCCTTGTGTTCCCTCTCCTGCTGGACCTTCCTCTGAAACCATTCTTTGCCCACGGTGCTCCTTCTACCAGGATCTACCCTGCCCCGTTTGACCTAGCAAAGTTTATCTTATTTTATTTTTTAAATAATTAAGGTCTAGCTTTAGTGCCATCTTCTCTGTGAAGCCTCTTTGGACTCCCCAGGGAAGGGTTGGTAATTTTTCTTTCTGTCTTGACAGCATTTCCTTCATATCTTTATTGAAACCCTTCATAGTTTCTCCTGTCTCTCACCCTCGGCTGTGAGCTCCTCATGATATGTTCATGTCTCATACTTGTGCACTTCCTCGTCTTTCAGTCCAGGCCTTGACACAAGTGTTTGTTAATGGGAGGAAGGAGGGAAGATAGGAAGGAAGGAAAGAAGGAGGGAGGGAAGGAAGGAGGAGGAAGGAGGGAGGGAGGAAGGAGGGAAGGAAGGAGGGAGGGAGGGAAGGAAAGAAGGAAGAAAGGGAAGAGGGAAGGAAGGAGGGAGGGAAGGAAGGAGGGAAGGAGGGAAGGAAGAAGGGAAGGAAGGAGGGAGGGGAGGAAGGAAAGAGGGAAGGAAGGAGAGAAAGAAGGAGGGAGGGAAGGAAGGAGGGAAGGAAGGAGGGAGGGAAGGAAGGAGGGAGGGAAGGAAGGAGGGAAGGAGGGAAGGAAGAAGGGAAGGAAGGAGGGAAGGGAGGAAGGAAAGAGGGAAGGAGGGAGGGAAGGAAGGAGAGAAAGAAGGAGGGAGGGAAGGAAGGAGGGAGGGTAGGAAGGAGGGAAGGAAGGAGGGAGGGATGGAAGGAAGGAGGGAAGGAAGGAGGGAAGAAAGGAAAGAGGGAAAGAAGGAGGGAGGGAAGGAAGTAGGGAAGGAAGGAGGGAGGGAGGGAAGGAAGGAGGGAGGGAAGGAAGGAAGGAGGGAAGGAAGGGAAGAGGGAAGGAAGGAGGGAGGGAAGGAAGGAGGGTAGGAAGGAGGGAAAGAAGGAGAGAAGGAAGGAGGGAAGGAAGGAGAGAAGGAAGGAAGGAAGGAAGGAAGGAAGGAAGGAAGGAAGGAAGGAGGGAGGGAGGGAAGGAAGGAAAGAAGGAAGGAGGAAAGGAAGGAGAGAAAGAAGGATGGAAGGAAGGAGGGAGGGAAGGAAGGAGGGAAGGAAGGAGGGAGGGAACGGAAGGAGGGAGGAAAGAGGGAGGGAAGGAGGGAAGGAAAGAGGGAAGGAAGGAGGGAGGGAAGGAAGGAAAGAGGGAAGGAAGGAGGGAAGGAGAGAAAGGGAGGGAAGACAGGAAGGGGAAATTATTTTTATTTCCTTTGTTGGATGCCATTTTTGAAAAAGACAGACTATATGTAACATTTAAGAAAAACATAAAATCCCCAGAAAACTATAAATATAAATGGACATTTTGGTGATGATAAGATTCTCGTTGAAGTCTTAGAAAATTCTTGATAGGAATCAACTTTTCAATAAGAAGTAATATTTGCTTTGGAAAATCTTAACATTCTTAATTCACCCTGCCCGACCTCAGGCTATGATGGAAATGAAGAGCAGATCTGCTTGTTTTCTTCATGAGAAGCAGGAGGTTTTTTTTTTTTTTTTTTTTTTTTTAACTTATCCTTATTCAAATAAAACATTGATTTGAGGGAACTGATTTGCCTTTTGAGAAATTGAGTCCTGGTTTATCTCATTATTTGATATTTTGGCAAATGTAATGGAAATCATTTCCACGGAAGTACGATTTTCTTTTCTTTTTTTTTTTTTTTCAAATTTTGTTGTTTTTGTCGGCTCTGCCCTTTATTTCAACTAACCCGAACCAAGAGTCTGAAGGGAGCCAGATGATTGCTAATGTAATATAACTCATATTTGTGTAGGCTTCTCTCTGGAAGGTTAGTAGGTCAGATAGTAATTATCCTACTTTTTTTTTTTTTTTTAAAGAAAACAGGTTCAGAGAGATTATTTGTCTAACATGTAGTATAATCCTCTTCGAGAACACTGCACTTAGGCATTATAGAGCATGATTTTGCATCTAAATTTTTCACTGACTTTAAGTGTCGGTTTTCAGACCTCTATTATTTTAGCAACAGATTTTATTTATGCGGTGGTATTACACACAGCGTCAGCTGGCAAGAGTGGAACTCTGGTCATAGTTAGATTTTAAGAGAACAGGTTGTGGAAGACTGGAGGAAAAGCTAGGCATGGTCAAAGGGCCCAAACTTTTGAAAGTGAAAATGACTCAAAAGAAAAGGGAAGGTCTAAAACAACTGAATGCCAGTGATGTGGAAGTTTAATAATAGGACAGATGACAGGTTTTTTTTTAGGAAGGAATGACTAAATTTTAAAATACTCCATACAGTGGCATTTATAATGCAAATCTGGCATAATTACACAGCTTCAACCCTTCGTAATATCTAGAAATCAAGAAGATGTTTCTCCAAAACTAATGGTTCTATTTTCTCTTGCCCCTCTGGCTTGCTGCCACCTGCTGCCTTGTATGAATGTCAGCCAATCACTTTCCATAGCCTCATCCTTTACAAATTGTGAAATGGAGAGGATGTAATTTTTCCCTGCAGAATACTTATAATTCCCACTAAAGCAATTAATAAATGATGAGATTTTTGTGGAGAACCGACCTGTGATTTGAGCCAGGAATCATAAAGGCAGAGGAGAAATTGGCAGAGGAGTGTCATTTGACGAGAAGCAGCAGGATTAGTAACTTCTCACTTTGCCTTGAAAGCAATCCCACTGCAGAGGAAAATGCTACCCTGAAGCCAAGAGAGAAAGAACTAGTTGGTGATTAAATTCATCAAAATTCTTAAGTAATAAGATAAGCTGAGAATGACTTGAAGCATTTCTTACCTACCTACAGAAATGCTGAGTACTTTGGCAAGTATAATATAATTTAATTACTGCTGCTAATGAGGCTGTTATTATCTCTGCTTTGTAGAAATTGAAACCAAGGCTCAGAAAGACAAAACACTTTGATAATAATATAACTTCCTATAGTAGTGAAGAAAAGTAAAGCAGAGTAAGTGAACAGAAAGTGACAATGGGAATCTTTTAGATAGAGTATCTGAGAAATAGCTGATGGATTGACTTGAGGATGTGAGCCAAGTGAGTATCTGGAAGGAAAAATCAAATAAACAAACAAGCAAAGCAAGGTATAGCAAGTACAAAAGCCTAGAGAAAATATTGTGAGCAGTTTGAGGAAGAGTGTGATGGTTAGTGAAGAATGAATAGAAGAGGTGGAAGAGAGTTTGGAGAGTGGACATTAGGTCATATAAGGTCATGATAAAGACTTTGGATATCATCCCAGATGTGATGGGAAGCCGCCAGAAGGCTCTGAGATGATTTGTGTTTTATAGGATCACTTTGGGTGCAGTGTGGGTAATAGAAGAGGATGAGTGAAGAAAGCAAGGCCAGAATGAAAGTACAGGAGTCACTGAAATGCTATTTTAGGAGCTCACAAGAAGACTCTGATGGCCTGGACCCAAAAGGATAGAAGTGATGAAAAGTGGCCAGAATCTGTATATATTTTTGAAGGTGACACAATGAGATAGTAGAAGAAGTGGTTACAAGATGTAGACAAACAAGGAGCAAAAGATGAGTCTAAGGTTTTGGTGTAAGTTAATGAGTGAGTAGTGATAGTGACTAAAATGGAAACGTGAGAGGAGAGTTGAATTTGAGAAAATATATCTGACTCTGGTTTTGGTTTTATTTATTTTAAGACATTAATTTCGTATATGGAAAAGCGGCATCTCCAATCAGTATAAGAGAAGCAATTATTAAATAATTGGTTTGGGAACAAATGGATAGCCATATGGCAAAAAAATAAAGTCTATCTTGAACCTTATGCCAGGATAAAATCCAAATGAATCAGAGTTTTAATGGTAGAGAATGGAACTCATGAAGTAATCTCATGAAGTAATTGAGAAGATACCGCTGGACCATTAAATCATAATTTTAAGTTAGAAAGTCTGTCTAAACGTGATGCACTTTATTTAAATTCCCAACACAGCCAAAATCTCTGCTTTGGCAGGTGCATTTAGCTGGGCTTTTTAGCCTCCATTTCATGCATATGCAGCATGAGAATCCACCACTGACACAGGGAAAATTGCATCCTGAATTTTAGGCTCATCTTTTGAAGTTCTTTCTCCTCTCATGCCTCTAGTTCTTATCTCTCAGCCCAGTGATGCTGCTAAAAGCTCTAGGCTGCCACTCTCTTCTCAGAATATATGTGCCATGCCAGGAACCAGTAGATTCTAACAAGGAGGAGGTAGAAAGCAATGGATGAAGGTGGGCCTTATCTCAACACATTTTCTTTGACTCTAGAATTTTGTCCTTCAATTTCTGACTGTTCTGGATGCTCTTTGATGATTTCATATGTATTTTCACTTCTCCCACATTTTATAGTTGTTTTCAGAAGAAGGGTTAGTATGATACAAATTACGCTCTCCTGTATAAATGACCCTTCTCCAATTAATTAATAGATCATAAAAATAACAAATAAACATAAAGATTTGGTGATTTAAAAAACACACTTTAAACATAGGAACCCTTAAAAGCTTAGAATATCAAGGCCAAAAATGGAGGAGTACACAGTCTTTTTAAGCTATCTTGGAAAACTTGCAAAAATTTATTATGTGATAGGATATAAAGTGAATCCCAACAAATTTCAATAAATTATTTTTATGAAAACTACATAGTGTTATCAAATATAGTTAATGGGTCTATGTCTAAAGGAAATGAAATCAGTATCTCAGAAAAGAGATTATTTCAGGTTCACTGAAACATTATCCACAATAGTCAAGACATTGAAGCAATCTAAATGTCCACTGCAGATAAAAGGATAAAGAAAATATGATATATACATACAATGGCATATTCAGCTTCAGACAAAGAAGGAGATCTTTCCATTCCTGAGGACATCAGGCTAAATGAAATAAACCAGACATAGAAACACAAGTAGTGCATGATACTACTTATTTGAGGAATCTAAAATACACAAACTAATAGAATCAGACAATAGAATGTGGCTGCCATGGGCTGGAGAGAGGAGGAAATGAGGAATGTTAGTCAAAGAGTAGAGAATTTCTGTTATGTAAGATAAACACTTCCTAGAAATCTAAAGCACAGCATCGTATATACGGTTCACCATACCATGTTGTACATTCTTCTACCTTTTGGTGGCCGTTAGGCATTCCTGTCTGGTTGCACTTAACTCCGATCTCTGCATCTTTACATTGTTGTCTTCTGCCTATGAGTTTCTCTACTCTTCTTATAAAGACACTAGCTGTATTGGATTAGGGCCTATCCTAATTGAGTTTGACATATCTTAAAGTACTATGATCTGCAAACATCCCATTACCAATAAGGTCACATTCACAGGTACTGGGGTATGCAATTCAATCCATAATCTGTGTACATATGGACTTTATGTAGAATTTTATAACAGTCTATTGAAATGTATTAAGAAAGATCTTCAAAGCAAAGAAATATACCAGTCATGGGTAATAGACTATAATATTAAAATGGTGTAACTCAATCTCATGAAGTAATTGATTCAATGCAATTCTTATCAATCAAGGATTTTATATTGTTTTGTTTTTGTTTAGTGAAACTCAATAGACTGTTTCTAAACTGTGTTTCAAAGAATTAACAGCCAAGAATGGTCAATACAGTTCTAAGGAAACAATGAAGAATGGGAATCTGCTCTACCAGATATCAATACTGATTATCTTATTTCATCAAATCTAAAATGATAGTTGGAAGGGGCACCACTATTTACGTGCCATCAAGAAAAATAAAGCATGGCCACTCTAAGGTAAGAAACGATATCTTAATGATAATCTACATAATGGATTAATTAGTCATACCAGTCACTCATTGAATTTCTTTCATCTAGTCTGAAATTAGACCATTTTTCTTGCCTTCAGATGAATTGCTTTGTTTGTGATTAGAAAACATTTGCATTTATCTCAATACATAAATGAAAAATAGTATCATGTGATTATATTAATTTATTAGGCCTTCTCAAACTTTTGGTGTTATGCTTTTTAAAAAATATGAAATTATGGTAATTTCTCCAATCCAACAATATTTCTTCATTAATACCAATTTTATGTCCAACTGCTGTTTTCAGAATGTTATGCATACACAATGAATTTTCCTTTCAATGGCAAATAATAGTGAACATTTTTTAAACAAAACACTTCAGTGGCAATTGTATACATGTATTAGTAGTAATGCTCATAACTCAATATAAGTGACTACAATATAAATGTCTATGATAAAATTTGTATCAGCTCAGAAAAAGTAAATTACATCATGACCATCACCTGACCAACAGTGATTATAAGTTATGATTCATCATCATATAAATTAAAATAAAATAAATAAATGTGCCTCTTAGGATTTATTAAATATAGTATAAAGCTCTAGTAATTAAGATAGCATGAGCTCTATGGATCCATGTTGACACAGTGCACTGTTAAAGATGATATAGAGGTAAGTACAAAAAAATGCACAAAATAGTAATTTAGCATTTATAAAAATGGGGAAGGGGAAATATATGTATTTATTTATGGGTATATAATCTATCTCTGGAAGTGTATTTTTAAAATGACAGAACTGTTGCTCCCAAGAGAGGGGGATTGAGAGGCTAAAGGATAGAAGGGGGAGAAAATCTTTCACTGCGGAGTCACATATAGCTTGATAAGTTCATGGTAACAACAACAACAAAAAATGTTTATGTCCACAGATAACTAAAGTTTAAAAGTATTTTTGAAGTTTTCATTGCTTATTATACATGGAGATAACAAGAAATATGTGTCTTGTAGAGATCAAGGTTGGAGATAAAATCATGTGGAGGATAAGAACTGACATTTATTGCAGAGTGGAACAGCCATTCTGGAAAACTGTTTCTTATAAGTTAAATATACATTTACATATGACCCAACAATTCCATTATTGGGTATTTACAGAAATGAAAACTTAAAGCCTGTACATGAATGGATATAGCAGTTGGATTCATAATTGCCACAAACTGAAAACAACCAAGATGACTTTTAAAAAGTGAATAGATAAATTAACTGTGGCCCATCCATACAATGAAATACTACTCAGTAATAAAAAGGAACAAACTACTGATTCGTGCCACCACATAAATAAATCTTAAATTCAGTTTGCAAAGTGAAAGAAGCAAGATACTTTTTTGATGATTTCATGAATTTGATGTTCAGGAAAAAGGCCAAACTATAGCAGTGGAAAACAGACCAGTGGTTGCCAGGGTTTGGGGGAGGGTGAAATATTTGACTACAAAGGGCCTTCATCAGAGAATTTTCTCGGTGATGGAACTGCTCTGCATGGTGGAGGACATTTCCCAAATTTGTTAAAGCTCACAAAATAATACAACACAGAGTGAACTTTATTTTATTCACATTTAAGAAAAAAATCAACCAGGATTTAAAAACAAAAGGAAAATGTCACAGAGGAATTCCGATTTACAGTCTTCTGGGATAACAGGTATCAGACCTATTTTCTTATCATAAGCAAAAGTGGACAAAACTGGACAAAAATGTATGAAGCAACTATTTCCATATATTGGATACAGACAGTGACCCTGTAATCCTGGAGAGAATGGAAATACACAATTTGAGCTCCACGTTTACCCCGGCTTTCTGCTCAAAGGGCATTTTCTCTTTTCTTTTCTTTTCTTTTCTTTTCTTTTCTTTTCTTTTCTTTTCTTTTCTTTTCTTTTCTTTTCTTTTCTTTTCTTTCTTTTCTTTTTTTTCTTTTCTTCTTTTCTTTTCTTTCTTTTCTTTTCTTTTCTTTTCTTTCTTTTCTTTTCTTTTCTTTTCTTTTCTTTCTTTTCTCTTCTCTTCTCTTTTTTCTTTTCTTTTTCTTTTTTTCTTTTCTTTTCTTTTTTTTTCTTTTCTTTTCTTTCTTTTCTTTTCAGATTTTATTTATTTATTCATGAAAGATGCACAGAGAGAGGCACAGACATAGGCACAGGGAAAAGCAGGCTCCAATGCAGGGAGCTTGATGCAGGACTCGATCCCAGGACCCCAGGATCACACCCTGGGCCAAAGGCAGATGCTCAACCGCTGAGCCACCCAAGTGTCCCTCAAAGAGCATTTTCTAAACTGCAGTTGAGAAAAGCAGAATCAAAGCAGAATAGTGATTGTGCTCAGGGAAAGAGAGTGCCAGATGTCTTCAGAGGCTGAAATTTGCAGGTCAGGGTACCCAAGAGGTACTTGAGCAAAGAAGGAGCTCCAAGAATCTGCAAAGAAGTCTCCTTGAGTTGTTAGAATTGAAGTTGAGCCTACACAAGACACAGTGTAGGACTGACAGAGGAGCCAGCGAGGAGCTGTGATCCGTACAGCTGTTGGGATGCTCACACAGTGCTGGGGTTACAGGAGTTCTGAATACCCCCCTACATCCCAGCAGAATGTGTGAGATATCTGGTTGAGACCCAGAAGGGTTATGACTGAGGAATATGCTTAATCTAGCTCAGAAGGGCTACAATTTGTCAGACCCTAACAGAGCTTTAACCTAGCCTGAGCAAAAGAAAGTCTATCTGCCAGCAAATTAGCTGCCTGCCAGTAAAAGCTCAATGCTCTTAAAAAGAATATAACATAATTCAGACTATCAAAAATGCAGCATTCACCATGATAAGTAAACGTCGTGGGAAAATAGCTGTAAATTAATGATATGCAGGAAAAAAAGAGGCAATTTATATACAGGAGAACAAATATAAGATTGACTTCTGGCATCTTATAAGAGGTAATTCAAACCAAAAGACAAGGCACAAACCATTTCAATCTCAAGCTCTTTTTCCAGAGAAAATGTCCATCAAAAGTAAAAGCAAAATAAAGACATTTTAAGAGAAAAGCTGACAGACTTACTATTAGCAAATATCCACTAAAAGTAATGCAAATGAAAATTCTTCAGATAACTCATCTAAATAAAGGCATGAAGAGCACCGGAAATGATAAATATATGAGCAAATATAAACGTGAATGGAGGAGAAAGCATACCAACCCTAATTATAAGGAAGCTGGAGTGGATGTAAAATAAAGCATATTTCAAAACAAAAGAGTATCACTGGAAATTATATTTTATAATAATAAATGTTCAACTTTTCAAGAAGACATAACAAACCTAAAAGTATGTATATCTAATAATAAAGACTCAAATAAGTAAAGCAGAAGATACAGAACAAAAAGTAGACAAATAGCATTTGAGGTTTTATGGTTCATCACTGAGTAATTAGAATAAGCAGAAAAAACTGTAGAAGTATGGAAGCTACAGACCACGTCATCAAGCAACCTAATGCACTTACCATTTGTGGAACAGAAAACCTGAAAGCCGTTCTTTTCAAGTGCACAGAGAATATCTGCTGGATAAATCATGTGCTGGGTTGAAACAAAATTTTTAATAAATTTCAAACGATTGATAAGTATAAAGTATGTTCACTAACCACAAAGGGATTAATTTAGAAATAGGTAACAATAAGATCTTTATGAAACCTCTAAACATTTGGAAATTAAGCAATAAACCTCTAAATGAGACCTGGATCAAAGAAGAAAACAGAAGGGAAATTAGAAAATGCTTTGCTCTGAATGTATCAAAATGTGATTCCATGAAAGCACTGCTTAGAAAGAAAGCTATAACTTAAAATATTTATTTAGGAAAAAAAGAAAGATATACTCAATGATCTACCTTTCTACCCTAAACAACTAGAAACAGAAGAACGAATTTAACCTGAAGGAGGAGGAAGGAATAGAATGAAAAGTATAAATCAATGGAATAGAAAACAAACACTCGAGAAAATCAAGGAAACCTAAAGCTAGCTCTTTGAAAAGAGTTTTTGAAAAGGGGGACACATCTCACTCTGCAAATCCAGAAAAAGATTAGGGAACCATAGTAATCAATATTGGAAATGAAAGAGAAACCATTAGATACTCATAATACCAAATAAATATTAGAAACAACTTTATGCCAATAAGGTCAAGAACTTAGATGAAGTGGGCAAAGCCCTTTTAAATCAAAACTTAACTCTTTCAGGAACCTCCACACAGTTTTCCAGAGTGGCTGCACCAGTTCACATTCCCACCAACAGTGTAGGAGGGTTCCTTTTTCTCCGCATCCTCTCCAACATTTGTGGTTTCCTGCCTTGTTAATTTGCCCCATTCTCACTGGTGTGAGGTGGTATCTCATTGTGGTTTTGATTTGTATTTTCCTGATGGCAAGTGATGCAGAGCATTTTCTCATGTGCGTGTTGGCCATGTCTATGTCTTCCTCTGTGAGATTTCTCTTCATGTCTTTTGCCCATTTCATGATTGGATTGTTTGTTTCTTTGGTGTTGAGTTTAAGAAGTTCTTTATAGATCTTGGAAACTAGCCCTTTATCTGATACGTCATTTGCAAATATCTTCTCCCATTCTGTAGGTTGTCTTTTAGTTTTGTTGACTGTATCCTTTGCTGTGAAAAGCTTCTTATCTTGATGAAGTCCCAATAGTTCATTTTTGCTTTTGTTTCTTTTGCATTCGTGGATCTTGCAAGAAGTTACTGTAGCCGAGTTCAAAAAGGGTGTTGCCTGTGTTCTCCTCTAGGATTTTGATGGAATCTTGTCTCACATTTAGATCTTTCATCCATTTTGAGTTTATCTTTGTGTCTGGTGAAAGAGAGTGGTCTAGTTTCATTCTTCTGCATGTGGATGTCCAATTTTCCCAGTACCATTTATTGAAGAGGCTGTCTTTCTTCCAGTGGATAGTCTTTCCTCCTTTGTCGAATATTTGTTGACCATAAAGTTGAGGGTCCACTTCTGGATTCTCTATTCTGTTCCATTGATCTATGTGTCTGTTTTTGTGCCTCCTCCATCACCCAGCAATTGCACTCCTGGGGATTTACCCCAAAGATACAGATACAATGAAACCCTGGGACACCTGCACCCTGTTGTTCATAGCAGCAATGTCCACAATAGCCAAACTGTGGAAGGAGCCTCGGTGTCCATCGAAAGATGATGAATAAAGAAGCTGTGGTTTATGTATACAATGGAATATTCCTCAGCCATTAGAAATGACAAATACCCACCATTTGCTTCAACGTGGATGGAACTGGAGGGTATTATACTGAGTGAAATAAGTCAATCGGAGAAGGACAAACATTATATGGTCTTATTCATTTGGGGAATATAAATAATAATGAAAGGGAATAGAGGGGAAGGGAGAAGAAATGGGTAGGAAATATCAGAAAGGGAGACAGAATATGGAAGTCTCCTAACTCTGGAAAATGAACTAGGGGTGGTGGAAGGGGAGGAGGGTAGGGGGTGGGGGTGACTGGGTGGCGGGCACTGAGGGGGGCACTTGACGGGATGAGCACTGGGTGTTATTCTGTATGTTGGCAAATTAAACACCAATAAAAAATAAATTTATTATTAAAAATATATTAAAAAAGAACTTATGAAACTCATCTGCAAATAAACAATCCAATCATGAAATGAGCAAAAGACATGAACAGAAATCTCACAGAGGAAGACATAGACATGGCCAACACGCACATGAGAAGATGCTCCATATGACTGGTCATCAAGGAAATACATATCAAAACCATAATGAGGTACCACCTCACACCAGTGAGAATGGGGAAAATTAACAAGGCAGGAAACCACAAATGTTGGAGAGGATGCAGAGAAAAGGGAACCCTCTTGCACTGTTGGTGGGAATGTGAACTGGTGCAGCCACTCTGGAAAACTGTGTGGAGGTTCCTCAAGGAGTTAAAAATAGATCTGCGCTATGACCCAGCAATTGCCCTGCTGGGGATTTACCCCAAAGATACAGATGCAGTGAAATGCCGGGACCCCTCACCCCAATGTTTATAGCAGCAATGTCCACAATAGCCAAACTGTGGAAGGAGCCTCGGTGTCCATCGAAAGATGATGAATAAAGAAGATGTGGCCTATGTATACAATATTCCATTGACAATGGAATAGAAATGACAAATACCCACCATTTGCTTCGACGTGGATGGAACTGGAGGGGATTATGCTGAGTGAAATAAGTCAATCAGAGAAGGACAAACATTATATGGTCTCATTCATTTGGGGAATATAAAGAATGGTGAATGGGAATAGAAGGGTAAGGAGAAAAAAATGAGTGGGAAATATCAGAAAGGGAGACAGAACACGAGAGACTCCTAACTCTGGGAAACGAACAAGGGGTGTTGGAAAGGGAGGTGGGCGGGGGTTGGGGGTGACTGGGTGACGGGCACTGATAAGGGCGCTGATGGGATGAGCACTGGGTGTTATGCTGTATGTTGGCAAATTTAACTCCAATAAAAAAGAATAAAAATCTTATTTAAAAAATAAAAAATAAATCAAAACTTAATAAAACTGGTATAAGAGAAAATAGAAAAGGTAAAGAACACTCTTTTTCATGGCTCCTCAAAATGGTGGGCTGCTTTGGGATGAAGCTGAGCATGTTTCCCAGCCATGGGCAGTCAGGAACTCACTGAAGTGGATGATGTTTGCAAACTTCTTATCTTTTATGAGGAGCAAAAGTGGCTGCTGATACTCTGGGTGAAGAATGGAAGGGTTATGTGGTGTGAATTCCTGGTGGGAATGACAAGCAAGGTTTCCCCATGAAGCAGGGTGTCTCCACCCACGGCTGTGTCCATCTGCTACTGAATGATGGGCATTCCTGTTACAGACCAAGGAGGACTGGAGAATGAACACACACATCTGTGGATGCCCATCTGAGGGTTCTCAATTTGGTCCTTGTAAAAACAAGGAGGGGAAGCATATTCCTGGACTCACTGATAGGACTGCACCTCGTTATCTGGGACCCAGAAATGCTTGCAGAAAGCACAGACCAGTCTCTCTAAAGAAGATGCTGCCCCCCAGTATGTTGTGAGAAAGCCCCAAAGCAAGGAAGATAGGACACCTAGGACCAATCAGCCCAGGTTCTGCGTCTTGTTACTCGGCTCTTCCTGCCACACAAACGTGGGTGTATTGCTCCAAACAGTGTACTAAGAAAAATAAAAGGCTAAATAAAAAGATAAAAGGCTAAATAAAAAAATAAAATAAAAGGGTAAATAAAAGAAAAATAAAGATTATGCTAAACTTTTGACCAAGAGAATGAACGGGCCAAAGAAAAATGCCAGCAACAGATTGCCAAGAGACGGAGCCTGTCCTCTCTGAGGGCTTCCACCTCTGAGTCTGAGGTCAAAAAAAAAGGGGATGTTCAAGAGTAACAAATAAATAAGCTCAACCATCAAAACAACAAAAACAAACAAGAAGGAAGGAAATAAAGAGAAAAAAAGAGAAAAAGGAAAAAGGAAAGAAAAAAGGCAAAGAAAAAAAGAAAACGTCAATAGCCTTACATATGTCAAAAAAGACTTCAGCCCCAGATGATCTTACTATTGAGTTCCATCAACATTTGGGAAGAGATAATACTAATCTCATGAAAACTCATTTAGATAATAGAGGACGATAAACCTTCCACCTGATGTATGAGACCAGAATAACCCTAATCCCCACACCAGATAAGGATACTGTGAAAAAAGAAAATTATAGAATATGCTCATGAAAATGGTTATGAAAATCCTTAATAAAATAGTAGCAATTCAGAAATAGTGACATGTATGTTTTTTTAAGATTCATTTATTTATTTGAAAGAGAGAGGAAGGGAGCATGTGGTCAGGGAGGGGCAGAGGGAGAGAGAATCCCAAGCGGACTCCCTGCTGAGCGTGGAGCCCACACAGGACTCCATGTTATGACCCTGAGATAGGACCTAAGCCAAAACCAAGAGTCAATTTCTCAACCATCTGAGCCATCCAGGTGTCCCCCAAATAGTGATATATTAAATGGGTACTACATTTGGACTAGGTGGAGCTTTTGCCAGAAATACAAGATTGGTTGAGGATTTCCAACTTAACATAATTCATGATGCTAACAGAATAAAGAAAAAATCACGTTCAACTGCTGAACCACCCAGGTGCCCCGCAATGCAACTTTTTAATTTTCTCCCCCCTCTCACCGTCTCATCATTTAGTAAGATGTGCTAATGGTGATTAACTTGTGTCTCATTATTTAAGTTGTGGGATATTAAAGGGGATACATCAATCAGCTAGGATAGGAATGGATATCACTCAAAGACCAAAAGGAACTTGGTGTCCTCTTCCAGCAAAAGGGTGGCCATTGAGGGATTCTCCTGTAATTTTAGGCAGAAGCATGACTGTGTTATTGTCTGTGTTAGGAGAATAAATATGGTTTAAGGAAATGTGTACGGGGCCACACTGACAAGGGGGTGATATGTGGTGGTTTTGCACTGTGCCACCTTGGTCAGGGTGAACTGTGTTTCTCAGAATTCCCTTCCCTGTGTGCTTCTAGTGAGGACAGGCTGCAAGGGAGGTGCGGTGCCGGGTAGATAGAGCACAGGGGCTCTAGCACTCTAGCTCACCTACACGGCTGTGTATCTGCCGGCTGCTTCCTTTGGCTGAAGCAGCAGCTGAGCTTGCAATTGCTATGCCATCCCCTCATGACAGATGAAATAAAATGGAGTCACTTATGCCAAGGGGTTTTAAAAAGGAGTTGAGAGGCCATTAAGGAGGGATATGTCCTTACCTGATGGAACGATGAACTTTTGAACTGGGCCAACCTGCAACTATTCCAAGGATGCTGCTGGAACAACTGCAGGTTACTACAGTAACCATCTTTTGCTTGATGGGAGCCCTAGCGATCAGTTATGTTTAGCCACGATTAGTTTTCTACCACCAATACCAATCAAAATTCTTTGTAAACAACATACACAAGCGTTCTCCTTTGTCTTAAAACAAAACAAGACAAAACACACAAAAAAACTGGCTTTTGTTCCCTAGGGGGCATGATCTGGGTTGCTGCCCAAATCTGTGCTTCCCAAATCGTAATTCTGAGACTCTCAAATAAATGCTTTTATTTAAGTTCTCCCTCTCTGCTGGGTGGGCCCTGGGTCCTCCCTCTCCCTCCTTCCAGCTGCTAAGTCAGGTCCTGGCTTCTGCAGGACACCCACACCTGCAGGATCAGAAGCACTGACTTCAGTCTTTCCCTGTGGACTTCTGCTCAAGCACTGTGAACAGCTTGATTGTGCTCTCCCCCATCTAACATCCAAGTCTATTTCCTGTACAACAACAATCAAATCCAAAACTCTATTCTTTTCTCTTTTTTTAAGATTTTATTTATTTATTTATTTATTTATTTATTTATTTATTTATTCTTTAGAGACATAGACAGAGGGAGAAGAAGGCTTCTCACAGGGAACCCGATGTGAGACTTGATCCCAGCACCCCAGTATCATATCCTAAGCTAAAGGCAGACACTCAACCACTGAGCCACCCAGGCATCCCCCAAAACTCTGTTCAGAACCATATATCTTATCCCATTATAATTAAAAACAAAAAAAATCCTAATGGAACCTGTCACCTGAGGTGCTAATTTCAGGAAATGGCTGATATAACCTTATTCCTGAATTACAGGAGCATTTTAATTCCCAATAGGAATTTTTGTATAATAGGATTCCCCATACCCAATGAAAGTGCTTTGAATTTCAAGCGCAACTTAGGGAACATTTTTGCCATAAAATTAGCAGACAGTCACAGAAACCCTGGAGCCAATTGTCTAGGAGTGGCAAGTTGCTGATTATTACCTTTTCAAAGTACCTAAAAAGTAGTAAAAAATGTTTTTAAACCTTCCTTTAGGTGTGACCTTGTAGCTAGAACTGGGAGGCCTCAGAGTGTTTGGATCAGTTTCCAGGTGGTCTGTACCAGGGAAATCCTTCTCCTCAAGGGCTATTTCTTGACAACCTAGAATTGGGAGCGGTGTGTGGCTGCTGAATGTTTGTGATTAATGAACACAAAATTCAATGTTCTAGAGGGAGGAGATTGCAAATAATGAAATCCTGGAACTCAGCTTGATTTTTGGCATTGACATGACATGACTAAGCGTAAGTCCACTCTGCATCTGGACATGTGGGAGGGTCAGAAAAGGCATCTGAAGAGGTGGCGCTTTGAGGAGGGGACATGGAAGTGTCCACATCTTGGAATCATGACATGCATATCTGTCCCTTTCTTGTGAGACCCCTGTGAAATGGGGATAAGTATATCTGCTTTTCCTGCCTCACCAAGTTGCAATGAAAATCAAGTGAGTTTCATCTTTGTCATTCATTCATTCATTCATTCATTCATTCATTCATTTCACAAATGTCTTTTAAGAATACAGTTATCACAGGCACTATCCTGTCCCACATCCTTGGGTTACACAACTAAATAAAACGCGGATTGATACTCTAGATGGATACAACACACACTGCAACCCTCGGCAAGTTACTAAGCCTCATTTCTCATTTTCCAAATAAGACTGCTGACAAGTACCTCGTGTTTGTTTCTTGGGTTACTATGAAAATGGATAGAAATTATGTGACAAATGTATAGGATGTAGTACAAATGATTATTGTATTATTCTTATGTCATTATTATTTTAGAGAGAAAGTACAAAGCAAAAGAATCGATCTTACTCTGGAGGGAGTATGGTCAGATTATCTCCATTAATAAGTGACCCTCCAGCTAAGTCATTTTTTAACTAATTATTTGAAAGAACAAGCAGGGCAAGTGGCAGAGGGAGAAGGAGAAGCAGACTCCCCGCTGAGCAGAGAGCCAGATGAGGTGCTGGTCCCAGGACTCCAGGATCATGACCTGAGCTGAAGACAAATGCTTAAGCCTCTAGCTAAGCCTTAAAGAAAGGCTCACTTGGGTAAGAATGAGACAAGATTCTGCAGATAAGAAGTGGGAGCACTTGGCAGTGAGGAGGATGGGTGTGGGGGTCTGCAGTGCAGCTTCGGCTTGGTGTACTCATTCAGGTAGAAGATAAAGGGTAGAGTGGTATGAGTACATGATCAGATGTTCCCACTGAGCTGAGCCACACAGAGCGGGGCTCCTTCACAGATTCCACATTCACAGTCGCTAGCATGCCACTTACCATCTTCTTTTGGAAACCTGTTTATGTAACATATCCCCCCAACTAGATCGCAAGTCCTTTGGAGAACAGGGACTCGGTTTAATTCACATTCTCATCCCTAACCAGCATAGTCACACACAGAACACAGTGAATATATGTATCTTGAACGGCTGTGACAAGTGCTAGAATCAAGTTCAGAACAAAGTGTTATGGGCAGGGGAGCAGGGACCCCCTGACTTTGCTGGAAATGCAAAGACTTCATAAGTAGTAATGTTTGTCCAGATCAAGTTAGGATCTTTGTGTTAATCCCTTTAGACCAGCACTTTTTTTTTTAAGATTTTATTTATTAATTCGTGAGAGACACACAGAGAGAAAGAGGGGCAGAGACACAAGCAGAGGGAGAAGCAGGCTCCATGTGGGAAGCCTGATGCGGGACTCGATCATGGGTCTCCGGGATCACCCTGGGCTGAAGGCAGATGCTTAACCACTGAGCCACCCAGGCAACCCATAGACCACCACTTTCTAAGAGAAAGCGTCTTAGGCGCTATGTGACTTGTTCCAGTGATCCTTCAGGATCTAGAAAAGTCAGCTGTTTGTCCTTTGACCCTTAGGAATGAATGTTTCTACAGCTCCTGATGTATTAACATTATTAGGGCTATACATACCTGGTCTGTCTGGGCTGAATTACAGCTTAGCTGGAGTACATATATTTTCTAAACCCCAAACCAGAACACATGACCTGACAAGTGTAGTTTTGGGGAAAGATGAAATAGGGTATTTGGAGTGGCAGCTGTCTTAGAAAATCTCTGTAACCTCTGGTTGCTATTAGTATAGCCCCTTACTTCCTTGTGCTTAGACAAATATGAATTCTTCAGGGACCCCAAGGTGATGGACTGTGGCTGGTAAGAGTTTGGGTTTGGGTAGGATTCAGTGGGATTCCACAGAGGTCTGGAATATTGGCATAGACTGAATGCGCTGGGGGAAGGGACATGGAAGATACACTCTGCACATGCAATACATGCCTTCGAAGAAGTAAAAAAAAACAAAAACAAAAACAAAAAAAACAGGTCTTATTTAGGATAAAACAGCCCAGACTGAAGTTAAAAGCAGAAGAAAGAAAATTAAGGGAGGAAAGGAAAAGGAAAACACATGGTTCAGTATCCATAGCTACCCATATCCTTTCTAGCTGCATGACCTTCAGCTCATCACTGATTCTCTTTGAATGTTAGTTCTTCATAACAACAAAATGGATTAAAAATTGTTGTATCATAAAATCATGTGTTTATCCACCAAGAACGGAAGCAAATTAAATCTAGGGTAAGAAGGAAGCTGTATTATAAAAATTAGAAAGAAGTAGTAGAAGAATCAAAGGAGAGAGAAAAGGAAGAATTTCAGAAAAAAATAAGACAGGAAGGAATAAATCCAAGAATGAATGATAAAATTGAATCCCAAAATAGCATAGTGCAACACCAGAGACAGAGTAGCTACAAAGACTCTGAGGGAAAAGAAACTAGAAGTGAAAAGCTAATGCAATCACATATGTGCAAATGATTTGAAAGTTTAAAGGAAACTTGCAGATGTGAGAAGTCACTAAACACGAAAGCAACAGAACTGTGAGCAGAATGAGCCACTATCAGGCTTTCACAGGGGACATGAAAGTATCACCTCGGATGTCAGTCAAGAATTCTAGGTTTGGGGAAAGGTACCAGATGGCCCAGCTGGCTGTAATCGGAGATCAAACACCGTTTTAAACAAAGGAACCAGGCAGAGACTTTGTAAATAAGCCAGAAGACTAAAGGAAAATCTTCATGTATGCACTCCTGCATCCTTCTCTTTTTCTTACCCACTTAGGTAAACTGTGACTTTATTAGTATTCATAAAGAAAAGGATTTAAAAGGAAAGATCACATTTTGCTGCATATACCTACACATTCATCCATGAATCTTCAATAAAGAGCACACAGACATTATGCAAGGTCACTCACTCTTTTACCCAACCCTAAAAAGATGCTTCAGTGCTGAGCTAGCAGCATACTCAGTCTGGTATTAAAAAAAAAAAAAAAAAAGGAGTTCCAGAACCAGAACCAGAGCCAGAAGACCTATGGTCTAGGTTCAGCTCTGCTGGTGTTAACTGTGTGACCTTGCCATGTCCTTTAGATTCCACGAGGCTCAGACTAAATCATATGTGAAGTGAACATTTTAACCCTACCTGCTCTAACCACCTCATGGAGTTATGATGACAATCAAGTGAAATAAGGTAAGAAAAAGCTAAGCAAACATTAGTTATTATTAGGTCATCGAGAAGATGGTGGTACTGAAGGAACCAAAATAGCTCAAGTAGATAACTGGTAGACCAGCTAGCCAATCCTCATTCTGACAGTTGGTTAAATTACATTCTAGACTCTCAGGACATAAGGACATCAAGGAACAAAAAAATGGCCCCAGTTTTTTTCCATATCACAGTTAGGAATTGGCTGGGGGAAGGGGCAATGGGGTAGAATAAAGGGCATATTGCTGTCTCTCTTGGTCATACCTCAAGAAGTGCCTACTTTCTCTGATCAAGCTTCTTATGACTCACATCTGCAAGGTATAACAGGAAGCAAATTGACCCAAATGGGGATCTGAGACTTTATTTTACAGGTTACCAGCTTATTTCATGCATATGATTTCATTCGCTCCTCATCACATTTCCGTGATGGAAAATCTAGGCAGCCCCATTTTTGCAGATGAGCAAACAGAGGCTCAGGGAATTACTTATATGCTCAAGATGGAATAGAGGAAGAATCTAGCCGACAGCTCAAATTTTATGACTCTAAGCCACATATGCTGAGCCAACTAGAGAGAAATGATGATTATAACTAGAAAAGCCATTTTTTTTCCAGCTCTAAAGCCTAATATTATCTACACATGATTTTCTGAAGTCTGCACTTACAGTTCAAAGAGGCATTGATTTAGTTTTTACCAAAATATGCCATCTGTATCTTTGAAATCTCTTATAACCCTGTTGCCTATTGAGGAGCTAAGATCTGAATAAATGCTTTCATTTGGATTTCAAATGCCTTTATCTTCATGATGCAGACACTTTATAGACAGCTGATAAATAAAATAGAAGGTCCCTCACACAAGCTAAAAATATATCCTCTTTTTCTTCTTTTATCTGTTCTTAGTAATTTTGGAAGGAGTTGGTTGGGAAGAATTTGTCAAGATGAGAGACATACAATCCCCAAATGTCATTAAACCTTTTTACAGGAATAAAGTGCAGCTTCAAAGGGATAAGATTAGACCCCAATACCTGCCTACCTCCTAGAGCGAAGCAGAAATGATATTAAAATTAAATGATAGTATGATGAAAAGTCACAAGAGCTACCTGTCATAAAATAAGAATAGCTCACATCTCTTCACTATTTTTAATGTTTAGCAAGCTGGGGGTGTGCAGGGATTAAAGAACATGAGAGTTCTGACCTACCTGTACAGAAAAGGAGCAAAGCCACAGAGCCAAGAAGTTCAATGAATATTATTTCCTGAGGACGCAGTTATAAGCCACAAGAATTTAAACCTCCTTAAACCTGGGACAATTCTAGGAGCTTGGGAGGAGAGGGGTGTCTGGAAGTTTTCATGTCAAGACTTTTTCAGAAATGAAAATACCAGATCTTTTTTGCTTTTCTGACACTGTTTAAAGAAAAGAATTCCCTAGCGATGCCACACAATTACCCTATCCAATTGGTAGGGACATGTCTTTAGTGAAGCATGCCAGACTAGAGGAATGTGGGATCTGATGGGAATGAAGAAAGTCTCCCTGGGGAAGATGGTATCTGTGCTCTAATTCTTTAAAAATGCATTGGTGTTAGCTCGGTGAGAAAGAGAAGATAGTAAAAGGAACTACCTCACTGAGGCCTAGAGCGTGAGACAGCAGGGTGCATTTGGAGTTCTGCAACATGTCATGGAAGGCTGACTGGCTTAAGACCTTTCTGTATTGGGCTGAGGATCTAAGATGCTATTCTTTAGGATCATGGCAATCAGAATCTTAGAGTTAAAACAAACTTCTAAGACTAAGAGTAATTTTTAGGACATCCATATAAGAGTAGCGGTATCCTAATCTTCTAATTTAAAATATTTGAAATGACAATAGAAATTCAGGAATTTTCTTAAGGATAGTTTGCATTTTGCTTTTTAAAACTCGAACATTTGAATAATACCTGGAAATGCAAGGTGTTAACCAATGGATAGTGAAGGATACTCATAATCTTTACAAACTCTACTCCTGGGTCTGGAGCCTCTAGGATGCTCAAGAGCATGAAAAGCCATTGAAAGGTTTTAAACAGAGGAATAGCGTGATGAGATAAATCATAGGAGGAGTGACATGATCAGAGAAGCTCTGTTCTTCCTTGTCATTAAAGCTTTTCTGTGTGATTCCCCTCAGGAGAATTTGCATTTAAATGGGAGGGACTTAAAATTAAAAGGGAGAACACTTAAATGATGGGCAATGCTTAACAACATGGAATAAACTGAAAACGGTAGTTGAAAAATTGATCACGACTGCTTTGCTGGTTCTTGAAATCCCACTAAAGAGTAAAACAATGCACAGTAGTTGCAAGAATCTTATGTAGGGTGAAAGACTGTTCTGTGTCTGTAAATCTTTACTTGTTACCTGATGCATCAGGAATAGGGCCATGTTGACCATAGAGGGATGACCAGATTTCAGAAAATAAGATTGTAATACTTCTTGAATGGAAACCCTCAGAAACTCATCCCAGATATATATATATATATATATATATATATATATATATATATATATATACACACACATACATATCTATATACATAGATATATAGATTTTTTTTGAGCAGTCTTCAGGCTCAGCATATAGCCCAATGTGGGGTTTGAACTCTCAACTCTGAGATCAAGACCTTAGCTGAGATCAGGGGTCGGATGCTCAACCAACTAAGCCACTCAGGCACTCCTCATCCAAGATAATTAAAGAGGAGAGTAAGTGGCATTGAAATGATTTGGGGCCATTGCATCTACGTTAAATATAGTTAGGCTCCACAGGAACTTGGAATGAGATCTAAGAAACTGTCGCAGACCTGGACAGATATTCTCTTCAAATTTCTCTCCTGATCCTTCTCTCTCCCCCTCCCCGACATTTTTCATTATTATTTCTCCCTGCAAATCTGCTTCCATTTATGTTTCTTTCTATACCCAAACTTTCCCCTATCTCCTAGTCCCAACCCCACTAGTTGGATAATTTCAGCCCGTTACCTAAACTATCTGAGCACCAAATCTAAGGTCATAGAATTGAGCTGCTTACGATGGCATCAGGATTTCAGCTCTTTCACCACTGCAAGGGGTAAAGGAATGGCTATACTCACTGATTATTGCAGGATCCAAATGATATAATGTGTTTGGTTCTAACAGTGAACAGCCACATCAATAAGTTGCTGTTCCAATCAAAGGAAAGTAGTCAACAGAGCGTAGGAGTCTAGGGTACCTTGTTGCTCCCTTTATGAGTTTTGCTGTCAGGCTATATTGATGTTTATTAGGATAAGGATCATCCTAATTGATCAAGAGCTCACCTAGTGAACAAAAAAGCCTATCTTTTTTTTTAAGAGTTTATTTATTTATTCATGAGAGACACACAGAGAGAGGAAGAGTCACAGGCAGAGGGAGAAGCAGGCTCCCTGCGGGAGCCCAATGCAGGACTCCATCCCAGGACCCTGGGGCCACACCCTGGGCAGAAGGCAGATGCTCAACCACTGAACCACCCAGGTGCCCCTCCCCCCAAAAGCCTGTCTTAAGGAATAGTTTCATATCAAGCATGTTCGAGAGTCAAGAAGGATTCACAGAGGTTGTTATACAGATATATATTTAATACAATATAGGTGATCGTGGTTACATGATACATGTTTGGTGCATTATTTATCAAGAAGTATAAGTCACATAGTACACAACATACTGACTACAAAATCAGAAGATAAACAATTGTTTCTAAATGAAAAACTTATGGGATAAATGCTGACAGATGGATTTTCAGCCTTTCATTTCTTCTCCTGTCTCTGGGACGTGTCTCCCAAAGATGCGAGTTCTGGCATTTAAAAAAAATTTTTGGTCTTCCCAAATCCTGCTACTGTACGACTTATAAGGAACTTTTAGAAGAAATGATCCGGATTATTTCCCTCCATTGGAAAACTTCTCAGCATTTCCCCCTGTTTTGCCTACAACTTAGCTTACACATTTTCTTAGGAAGTTAAATGCTCTTAATGTATCCATTGTTACATAATTGTGATTAGACTCAGTTATCTTAAATGTTTCCTCTTGCAGGGGGGAAGAAAGGAAGGGGGTAGAGGTGTGAGGTTGGGAGGGAAAGTACCTCAGGTGAGAAAACAAGTAACTTGCAAGAGGCTTCTTAAACTGGATTTGAATAAGTTTGATGTGTAGCTTCTCTACTAGAAAAATAAGATAAGAAGATTATTATTAAACTGTGAGGTGAGAATAACATTCCCAAGACTTTCTCCCCCTTCACTCTCTCCTCTGAGTTTCCATTCAAAGCTGCAAATGTCTCCTCAGTTGGAAGAGTTGATCTTTTCAGTTCCATGAGGGTTCACTGATACTGGGGAAAGCCTTTCCTTGACTATCCATTGCTCTGGTCGCCACATGCCCTATTTGGGTGAAAGTATGTTTAACACAGGTGGCAGTTGCTAAATTGTTAACTGAAGAGCCTCCTCCCAAACAAGTGTTACCTACATACTCATCCAGTAGAATGGAGACCAGAAAACCTCAGAGGTCTAATGACAAGTCAGTCAGGATAGACCGAGATGCGTGAAGACCTCACGTCCAGAACCTACATAGAGTTCCCTGGCTCTTGGGTTTAGACGTTTGGGTGTTAGAAACTCAGTTCTCCATTCTCTTCTTGCCCGCACAAGTGAGCCAAGTGGGGGAAAGCAGATCTCTACATCTATTCTTTCTTCTAATCAAGACTCTCTAGGATTTGAAATGAAGTTTCTCATCTAGCTGCGTTGTGATCAAGGCGTGTCTTGTTTGCAAACCGTAGTGATGACAGCGAGAAGCGGTTTGATTTTCAGCTAAAGGGAGCTGTTCTTAAATGTTTCCTAATAAATGGATTAACTTCAGAGGTCTGGGCACTCCCTTCTTCACCACTACCCTTCCCTCCTCTCTTCCCTTTTACCTCCTGAGCCTTTATCTCCCAAACTTGCTAAAGTCCCAGGAAATAGGGAGAATGGGCTGCTATGACACAGATAGCCTTTTAAATAATGTTCACGATCAAATCTGTGATCGAGATAGATAATTTGACAAAGCCTTGGCAGGGGATGCTTACGAGTGTATCCACTGATTTGCTGATAGTCAGTTTTTACTGAAACTTCTGAACAGCTCTTATTCTTTGGGAGGCAGTTAATAACCCCATCCCACTAGAATGAAGTCTGGAGAGAGAACCCACCAATCAAGCAAATCCATGGATTTGTAGAGGGTAGAAATAAAAGCAATTTCTTTCACCAAGTTTTTCTCATTATGCACTAAAAACTGAAATCTACTGATAGTATAATTTATACAATAGAGAATTGGAGTTCACGGGGCACAGGGAGCAAAATGTTTCTATACATTGGATGCTACTGATGTGAAATCAAAGGGACTGAAATGCCTCAGTTTTCCATCTCAGAAGGTCTGTCTGGGAGAAGGAGAGAGAGAGAGAGAGAGAGAGAGAGAGAGAGAGAGTGTTGTTCATGTGAGCAAGCACTGCTTTAGTAGATAAACAGAGCTCCTTAATTTCCTCTAGAATCAACAATCTACCTCTTTACTCTGGTCCAATTTGGATCCTAATCTGACGCCAATCCCAAACTGTATCAAACCCAGGCAGAAAATTTTAGGTCGTGGGCCATTCCCTGGCCTAATCTAGGTTTCTTTCAAGAGTGAGAAGCCTTTACTTCTCTTTCCATTGACCATAGTCTGGCTCTGCTACCTCTCTACATCCCAGATCACTTGCAACTGTAGTTCGTCGTCGTCCTCCACAAGGGAGGAAAATGAAAGCACCACAGGACTCTTGCATTAAGTTTCTTGCTTTCCCAGCGATTTACTCTAGAGAAAGTGGGGAGGGAGGTGGGAAGGGAGAGGGAGTGGTAAAGAGATGTTACACATTTCTTTATTTCCTGGAAAGATGATCCCAGTTTTTCTAATTTCCCAGAATTAAAAGAATGTTACTTTCTTTTTGTTACCATGGAAACTTCTAGTAACACTGGTGTGTGTGTGTGTGTGTGTGTGTTTTCCTTTTCCTAAGTTTAAGAACACTTTAAAAAGATTTGAAAAAACTTTTTAAGGGCAGTTTTCATATGTTTGCTTTCTCATTTTGGGTTGTGATACTTGTATTCCTTTTAATTTTATCAATTCATGTGTTTGAATAGTTTCTGATGTGTGTGCATATTACTTTAAATTTAAAATCACATATACAGATACATAAATATATATTATACGCCATCGTTTGGCTGGAAAGCATTCATTCTTTTTTTTTTTTTTTTCCTTCACTGCACTGCCCTTGTGGTGGTGCTTTTCTGCCTTTTGCCTCCTGAGTTCAGCCTATGAAAAGGGGAAGGCCCTCCTTAGCCTCCACTGACAAGTCCTACCCACTGCCATAGGGTGTGCAATCAGTTCATGAATACAGTTGATCTGGGTCTGTGTGACGTCAACCATCTGGGTGAGCTCTGTAACATCTAGCAAATTCTCTGAGCATTTTCAAACATTTGACTCTTTCAGACAATGTGAATGAAAGATTTTGAATTTTCAATTAAATTAACATTTTGCTTGAAAATGTTTTCACGTTCAAGAACAATAACTCACCTAGATGCTTGGGTTCTTAGCGTTTCTAGCTTCATGAGAAAGTAAAGGGCTGGAGATTTTATACTGATTTAGGCCATGGAAACAGATGCTGGGCAAGGTGGTGTCAGGAAGTTTTGCTCTGAGTTGCGTGTCACTCCTACACAAATGCACGTGGTGAGGACTTCTCAGTGCTCTCAGTGTTGACCTGGCCTAGCTGTCAACTGCTTAATGACAAATTTCTCTGAAGTGAGCAATATTTACAACTATGAATGGACTCTTACCACACTGGCAACTGTTGGCAGTGGACTCACTCACTCCAACCCACTCTCCAAATGTGAAATAGCGAGTATTCAGAAGGGCAGCCTATCTTTCAAAATAGCAAACCTGGAGATGAGCCAACCAACACAACCAGTCTTTGCCTGAAGAATACAGTAACATGGTTGCTTCGCTTTCAATATTGTTAGGAAACCACTGAATACATGAGCCACGAACATGGAAAACGAGGAGTGTGTGGAGGAAAAAGGAATATACAAGGAGGAAATACAAGACTAAACAATGCAATCTTCTCCTTAAATGTTTCAGAATTTTATTAATCCTTTCATAAATTCTTTCCAAATTAACTCAATAGCCTCATCTTGTTTAGCCTCGTATGCGTTTAGCTTGATCGCCTTACAACTAAATTGTGTAAATCACTACATAATCAAGTCTCCTAAAGATAAGAAAAAAAAATCTAGCAAGACTTATGATAATGAAAGATAGAATTAAAAGTTCAAAACTACTAAAAAAAAAATACCACGGCTTATCAGTCAGCTGCGTGCGAGTCACGTTAGGATATAAATGTGCACCTTGAGGGTAAGTATAATCCACTAATACAGGGAGCAAAATAGGGAGGCAAGATGGGGTTGCTAAAAAAAAAAATCATATCATTTTGCAAAATGCAGGGTCCTTTGAAACTCTGTCTCACTTAGAAAACCTCTACATGTAGTCAAATTAACTTTTCTAAAGATAATTTGGTATTTTAAAGGTAATCATCATTTCCTAAACAAACAGATGGCATCATAGGGTAATTAACCATTTTAGGCTTGACAAAATTTTTCCATTTTAGTGTATAGCTCTCCTGATATTGAGGTAAGAGACACTGTGCTGGACAGCATCTGTTTTATTTTACATGATTGGAGTTGAAAATTCTGGAATTTTATACTCACATGGACTTAAAATAATTTGGAAATGGAAACATTGGGACTACATGCTAGAGGCATATATACATTTATGAAATACTCCACTGTCGGGTCATTGATTTAATACAGAATTTGGTAAACTGGGTGGGGGGGTATGAGAGAGGTAAAAGGAAAGAATCAATACGGATTGTGTTCAGATTGATCTTGTATAAACACAACATATTCATGGTTATACCTCTTGTTAGTGATCTCCAGCCAACACAAAGATGCTCTAAATGGAAGACTGATGTTTTAAATAATGTATGTGCTTTAAACAAATCAAATAGTGGCTGCCTCATAAAATTCATTTCACCTTTTACTAACCAAGGTCAGAAATGGAGGGGTCATTGCCTCTGGGTCAGAATTACAACAGCAAATGAGATCAGTTAATCTCACGTGAAATTGGTCTTTCTACATCTACATTCTTTTCAGATCAGTTTAGGTGGAGATTCATTACCTAAACCATATGGACCCACTTTCAATGATACCATATTCTTGTCTTATACTTCCTTGCCTTCAGCACAGTTTTTCTGTGATTCTGATTAGCTTTGAAAAGAACACACTGAGGAGAACTTAATTAAGGATCAGACAGGAAGAAGAAACTGGGAAAGGAAGACATTCAGACAATAAACATCCAAAACAAAGTGCACAAAAAGAGTAAGCAACACTCCCTGGGATTTTCCTTGTTTGGGGATCTTTGAAAGAAGCTGTTATGGGAAGATACGCAGGTTGCTAGAAAATGCAGGGTTATTAAGGAGGAAAAACTCACAGGGTGATTCTCATAGCTCGACTGAATTACTACTTGATTAATTCCTGATAAAACTCAGAGCGCACAAAGCGAGGCAGTGAATCCTTTTCCATCAGGGCATAGATTCTCTTCTGGGCCACATCAAAGCTGCTCAGGGAAGGTTCCACCAGGCTCTTCATGGTGATGTCCTTTGTGAAGTGATCGATATTCACCTGTGGGCCAGGAAATAGGGTCTTGAGTCAGCTCAGGTTGCAGGATTTGATGAGGGGTGGGGAGGGGAGTGGAATTTGTCACCAATAAAACACTTGAGGGGCAGAGGGTCATAAAAAGTAAGAAACATCACTTCTGTTTCATGGGCAATGGGGTAAGGCAAGTGAAGTTCCAATACATGCACGAGTCACATTAGGATCCAATCAGTGTTAGACACCTGCCAGGTGTCAGACCCTCCCCTGGCAGCTAATACGTGCATATGTCACCTAATCCTCACGACGGCCCTATGAATATATATATATCAAGCTTCAGTGGCTTTCTCAAGGCCACAGACCTAAGATGTGTATTTGCATCAAAGGCTCAGAATTTGGATCCTGGTGTCCCAATGCCTAGTCCCTCATCCTTCCTTCCCCAGCGTTTGGTTTCCTGCCTGAGGGAGAGAGTGAAGAGGGGGAAAGGAGTCCTGCCTGGGACTCAAGACCTCGTGCATGGTTCTAGAAGAGGTAGGAAACTTGGTCTTTCCTGAAACAAACCATGAAACAGTGCTTTTGACAGAAGACCAATAAGAATAGCAGCTCATGTTTATTGAGTGCTTCATCTGTGCAGGCTCCTTGCTGGGGACGTTACTTTTACAGGCTCTGTGCTGGTGAACGCATCTAACCTCACAGCTCTGAGGCAGATACTGACCTCTACATCTTGCAACCAAGGAGCAGAATGTTAAGTGATTTGCTCAAGGTCATAAGTGGTAGAGAGAAGTTTCAGAAACCTGGCAATGTAGCTTTTAACCAGCAGGCCGCAGTGTTGGAAGGCACTGTGACTTTTATGCCCTGAGTGCAGTGCTGACACATGGCACGCGTCTCGGAAACGTCATTCATATTAGAGTCCATGTGAATGGTCCCCCCTGGAGTTGTGCACTCTACAGCCTGCACAGGCGTGCCTGAGTTTGATTTGAGAGAGATCCCCGTTTTATCATCTCATATATGCTTTAAGGACTCTTAAGTTCTCTGTCCATAAAAGAGAAGGGAACAGAATCCAAATCAGCCTGTGGTTCTGAATTGGAACACTGGAAAATGTCTCCGGTCTCTCCTGAGCTGCTAGACATCCTTGGTATGGAGAAAAGCTATCTGAGCTCAGAGGACGTTGGTGTGGCTGGAGGCAGAATCAAGGACTAAAGCTTGACTGGGGAGTGCCAGGCCAGAATGGTCTGGACAGGGGGCGTGAGCTGTGCTCCAAGGTCCAGGATGGAGGAGTTGAGATCGTGGTGAGAAGGGCTGGAGTGCTTTCCGCAGGTGTGGTGGAAGAGGATACAGAGCAGCCTCAGAGCCAATGTCCAGGACTGGCCTCTGCATGTGGAGACTCTGAGCCCAGTGAGGTCAACTTACATGCCCACTAACGCTCCGGAGGGACAGGCCATACTGTGTATTTCTCTGTTCCCAATCTGCTACTCTTCTTGCTACACTAAATCAATGCTTTGTCCTTCTCTAACACTGAGTATATGCTGAGCTAGGAAGGCAATTCTACTCAGAACGGTTGAGTATCAAAGAAGTATGAGGCTCTTTCCTAACCTTCATGTTTAAAATAAGGGATGTCTTGGGGGCACCAGGGTGGCTCAGTTGGTTGAGCGTCCGACTCTTGGTTTCGGCTCAGGTCGTGATCTCAGGGTCATGAGAAAGAGTCCTGCGTCGGGCCCCACACTCAGTGGGGAGCCTGGTTGCAGTTCTCTCTCCCTCTCCCTCTGCCCCTCCCCTTGCTCTCTCTTTCTCTCTCTCTCAAACAAGTCTTTAAAAAAAATAAAAGAAGGAATGTCTTTACCACTCTCTAACACATTGTATCCAGCAACTAATAACTGCTATTTGTCTATTACTTTTATATGCATAGGCCTCCTCTAATGAATCATTCTGATAAATATTCATCTGTTGACTTAGCCAGGAAAGCATTATTGATGAATTTTAGATATGGTTAAATGACAATTTGCAGCGTACGAATTATCTGCACTTTTGAACAATGCGTGGCCATTTCTCTTTTCAAAATTTTAGCTCCAATTCTTACTACTGTATTTTCTCCACCAGTTCCTGCTGAGAAAAGGCTGAGGTGACTATTCGGAGAAAGAAACTTTAGATTGCTACTTGCCTGCACAAGTGTGTTATATGGCTCAATCCGCTGCGCATCAATGTAAACTGGTAAATTTTAGGTCAACATACAAGACCTGGAGAATTTTTAGAGTCATAACAGCTGCAGTTTTAAACATGCTCTAGGTACACACACATATATGCACGTGAGATGTTTACGGCGAAGGGGACTGAGGATGGGAGAACTTTAATCAGGGACCCATCTGAGGTCACACATGGAGGAAGGCCCAGGATTAGGATGTCCACATCCATTCACCTCACAGACATTTGCTGACTGCTTACTATGCGCCAGGAGCAAGGTTCCCATTCTCTCCGATGCCCAGCTCAGAAAACAGTGGCCAAACTTAACCCACCTTCCCATCAAGACCTACCTCTTTGGGAGCCTCTGTTTGGATGAATTCTTCATAAATTTTCTTTGCCTTCTCAACCATCTTGGTAGGGGACTTGATCTTCTTGTAGTCCTCACAGGCAAGCCAAAACTCAAGGTTTTCCTCACTGAACTCAGACTTCAGGAAACTTTTGAAGCTGGCAAGTCCATCTAGTGAGGGAGAAGGTCGGTTGGATGGATAAATACATATGCACTACCTGTATACATACATGCATTATAAATTCATCAAAAATATATTACATATTTATCATAAACGTGCTTGCTAGTTTACTAACACTATATCCTACTTTATAGCCTAGGTTCATTTACTGGGTATTTCTGTCACGTAAGAACCTTACAAGCGTTAACTCATTTACTCACATTATGGACCTGAGGTGGGTGCTATTAATGTCCTCTTTTACGAAGAGTTAGAAGTCAGTAACTTGCTCTTAATGAACCAGCTGCTGAGTGACAGAGCCGAGATTCAAATCCAGACAGCCTATATTTGGTGATAAGGGTTATCTGTATACAGCATCAGGGAATACTACAAACACTAATACCATTTTAGATACTTATCAATTACCAAAAAGGAAAAAAAAATATTTGCAACTTGGTTTGGTCATGTAATACCAATGTTGATCATCATGTGCAAACTACTTATGATCCTTTTTTTTTTTTATTTTCCTACAGATGATTTGTGAGCAGGTGTTCTGTTCCAGGCATTATGATAAGTCCCTATGGTAAGTAAAGTCATCATGGTTCCTGCCCTAATGGAGTTTGTAGATTCTGGGTGAAGTAGAAAGAAAATGAAGAGACACAAATACCATTGACAAGACAAAGGAAAAACCATATGAAAGATGGCCACAGGGTAACAGAAGGGTCTTAACTTCGTTTGAAGTGTAGAGGAGGCTCCATGAGAAAGGGACATTCAGTTTGAGACCTGAGGATGGGTGAGAAGGGATCCAATGAAGTTACCACATGCTGAGTCATCCCTATGCCTATCAATCATAAATTGGTTTTTAAAACATATTCAATTTAATATAATTACAATGATTGTGATTGTGTTTTCAGTGTGCTGTTGCTCATGTAGAATAGACTTTAGATTATTTTAAAATATGTTTACATGGGGTGCCTGGGTGGCTCAATTGGTTAAGCATCTGCCTTCAGCTCAGGTCATGATCCTGGGGTCCTGGGGTCAAGCCCCACGTTGGGCTCCCTGCTCAGCGAGGAATCTGCTTCTGCCTCTTCCTCTGCCTCTCCCCCAGCTTGTTTTCCCTCTATCCCTGCTCATATATATATTTTTTCTTTTTTCTATATTTCTAGCACCATTTGTTATAATTTAGTGACACAGGAGTCAGCATATATGATGAAAGAAGGCCTAGATCTCTCTGTCATGGGTCAAGTTTTCATTGTTTCTTAAACAAGAGGTGTCAGATAGTCTCTGTTGAAATGGAAAGATTCCCAGGCATTTTCTAGCTGCTGGGAAATGATAGCAAAAATGAAGTCTTATGAGCACCCACGCAAGACTGTAGAGGAAGCTATAACTTCACAGAATAAGCTTGTGGCAAATTTACTCTCATCTGGCCCATCTCCCCACAACCTATCAGGCACTCTGAATCACCCATTCCACATCTAAAGGTAGAGATAAAACCCCAGTCCTCCCAAGCATTGTTTTTTATGACCTGAGGACACACACTTGGACTCCAGAACAGTGTTAACATTTACCAGGCATCTTGAGGGTGAGATTGGAAAATAACTTTCCAGTGAAGTAAGTCCATTTCCTGGGTACTGGCTTTATCATTCTCATTGAATTCTACAGTATGATTTCAAGGCTTTTTAAAAATGCATACACTTTGAACGGAGACTCATAAAATGGCTTTATACTCTATTAGTCTAGGAGATGCTTCAAGCATCTCTTTCTCTCAACTGGCTTTTGAGAATTCTCTGGATGGTCCCTTAGTAGGATCCTCAAGACAGTCTCCAGATACCTTCTCTCTTTAGCCTCTGAGTGTCTATTCCTCAACACTCTCTGTTCAATTCCCATAATCCCTGAGGAAGTCCTCTTGGGTTAGAGCCAAATAGACTCCAGGAGGAATGTCTCTATTCTGCAAAGAATACACATGTCTTCTATGGCCCACACCACTGCCATCCCACTCTACACCCCAGTGGAGCTTCCAGTGTGCATCCCTGTAAATCGCCACATTCTTCCCAGCTGAGCCTGCACAGAGCCTCAGAGTACTTCTCAATATACCTCTTCAGGTGTCCACTACCTACGAAGCAGAGGAAGCCCGCTTGATCTCTGGTCTTGTGGCAGCAGTCTGGCTTGTGAGCCACATTATAGTCCCAGAGCTGGCCCTAATGAATGGTGTCACTTTTGACATCCGAGCAAAATAGCGAAGCAGCCCTCCCAAAGAAGAAAATGAAGCCACTTATATTTTCCCTGGAAAATAAAAAGAATGTCAGATAAAGCCAAGTCTGTTTGGTGTAATAAAAATTTTGAAAACAAGATTAGAATAAATTTCTTGTCCTAGAGGAAAAATAGTGAAATTTAATGAACAGATACCTGATAGGTGCCACTGCATAGCTTACTGGTTCAGAGCATGGGCTCTGGAGTCCAGGCTGCGTGGGTGGATGCTAGCACACCACATTACTACGGTGGCTAGGGCAAGTTACCCACCCTCTGTGAGCCTCTGCTGCCTCATCTGCTGAATGGATATAATCATAAAACCCACTCGATAAGGTTGTTGTAAGGATTCAGTAATCCATGGAAAGCTCCTACCAGGTGTTGAACAGGATAGCTCACTCAGTAAGTATTGGCTTTTATCATTATTATTCATGCCCAATTTAAAATTGATCTTTATCACTATCTAAAACCCAACTCAAGTGTTGCCTCATATGGGAGGTATACCACCATCCACTTGCTCTTGAAAATTTTTATTATGATGAGGGAAGAGCTCTCTTTGTTCTTTTGTTGTGACTGTCGCTTACATAATTGTCTTCTCCAGGAGACTGTCAATTCGTTGAGTTCAAGGTTTGAGTTTCATTGGTTTTTGCCTCTCTTTCACATCCACTTCCTATCTAAATCTGTGCCCAATACTTTTTTTTTTTTTTAGAAAGAGAGAGCGAGTGAGAGTGGGAGGATGGGGTAAAGGGCAGGGGAGAGAGAGAATCTCAACCAGGCTCTGCACTGAGCACAGAGCCCAACACAGGACTCAATCATATGACCCTGAGATCGTGACCTGAGCTGAAAGCAAGAGTCGTCCACTTAACCATCTGAGCCACGCAGATGCCCCTGTACTTAACATTTCATAGATTTGTGCTGAACTATATAAGACCCATTAAGGGAAGCATTTGCTCCCAAGTCACAGAACTGAAGAACACAAACTTAGAAGAAAAATAAATTTTCTGCTACTACTCTAATGTTTTATTTCATAATCAAGTTACCTAACCTCAATTTGCTTTTCTGAAAAATAGAGAATGTTATGGTACCCAAGTCCTCAATGTATTACACACATTAAATAAACCAATATATACAAAGTTCTTTGGACAGTGCCTAGTATGTGGTGAATAATACATGGAAGCTCTTGTTTATTATTCTTGATATCATTATCATTATTGCTTTAAAGAAATTTGTGGCTGCCAGTGAGTAAGATGAAGACATAGAACAGCTAGAAAAAAAGGGGATAATATTGGAAACCAAAGAGTGAGAAACAGAAGGTGAATACAAAGACAGGAGAGAGAGAGAGAGAGAGAGAGAGAGAGAGGAGAGAGAGCTAGATCCAGGCTACTCTATTCCTCATGGAAGAGTCCAAATCTCAAGGGTGTCTCAGGAAATGTTCTGACTTTCTGAAGCTCCTGGGGAAAAAAATAATTCACATAAAAACTTTGCTGCTATTAGATAGTGTTTCATTCCTCCTCTGCTCTTAAAGACAGTCACGGGGAGAAATTTCATATTTAAGCTCCCATATGCAATCTATTTTTGTGTTTAATGAACAATACACTGGTTATTTGTCCCATGGACCTGATAAATACAGATGGTGTCACCTACAGAGTTGAACACAAAATGTGTAAGAAATTGGCATACTTTCAAAACACAGTCAAATACATTGGAGGATTAAAACTTATTTTTTAAATGAGGAAAGGTAAGAGAAACCTTGTTAGCTGGAAAAGATTGAATAGCGCCTTAATTGTCTTATTTTTAAGAGGTTAAGTACCAATTGATTTAATTTCCACTCAAGAAAAACGTGGTTAAATTCAGGAATGCTTGGGAACTATATCAATTGTGAGTCAATACCTTACATTAGTGGAACAGAATGACAAATACTCTTTGTAAGTCAACAAAGGTGCTATACTCCTCAAGGTTAAATGGTTTAGTTTATCCAATCAATCATGCAAGAGGAGATTGTGGAGTTTCAAATGCATAGATTTCTCAAATGTACCTTTCTTCGTTACCTATTTTGCATCAATCACAGGTAATGCGAGATATTTCTGGTCTTGGATCATTAGTTTTAACAGATTCAAATAAAAACATCTCATGAGAACTGAGTTGCTCAAGTTTGGCTTAAATTTATTCATGAGGCATAATAGTTGGCATCTGGAAGAATGGGTCAAATATTGTTTCTTCAGGTCAGTGGTGCCAGGGTAGAATTATTGAGTGTGCCAGTCATTCCATTAGTCCTTCTCCGGGGATAGCTAGCCAGAGAGGGAAGCAGAGAGCGAAGACAACATGGCAAGAGAGAGGCACAGAGCACGAAGGGGAGTCAAGAGTGAAGCAGGGGCAGAAGGGGAGATGGGAAATAAAGAGGAAGAGAGAGACAGAAGGATACTAAGAGTTGAGGACTAGACTTAGAGAGAGTCTGTCTTATTTACTAATGGCAGGCCCTGCCCTAGGACGTGGCTCTCCTTTGTTTCAGGAGGTCTGTCTTTTCATACCAGAACCCCTCTTTTTCACTTAAGCTAGTTTGAGTATAGAGAGATACCCTTTCAAAGGAAGAATTTTGACCTGAGTGATTATCAAATGCTTTCCCACATATCATTTGGAGATATCAATCGCCCAAGTCTTAAAAATGTTAGTTACCTAGGAGGATAATTATGTAGAATTGAAGATTATATGGACACACACTCTCTCTCTCTCTCTAAAATAAATAAATGAATCTTTAAAAATGAGTATATGGACACACACATGTGTACACAGATACACACTATGTAACACATATATATGCATATGTAATTTTAAATATATATAATTCAGAGAAATGTGAATGCTATATATAGATATATATATACACACACACACACACATGAATATATATTTTCTGCACTGAGAAGTAGAAAACATTACTGTGAGAATCTCAGGCATCAAGCTCACAACATGGGCATCATCTGTTTGCAACCTGGAAGACTCCAGTTCCTCAACAAATCCTAAAGTGGTAATAACTGCCTCTGGCTTAACTTCTACCCTTATCTTTCTTATACCAATAGCTCCCTGTCCCCTAAACGCCTGAAACTTATAAATGTGTGGCCCAACGGATTAGCATGACTGAAAAGGGTTGCATATGGGCACATAAATATATATCCTTCTCCTTAATGGTTTTGCAAACATGAAAATAGTTCTGCTAATTCTCAGGGTTCTTGACCACAGCAATAAATACCTGCACCCAGGATACTTAGCCCTCACAATGTATCAATATATCATCTGTCAGGTTGCAACTGGCCCCAAAACTATTGTGTAAGGTAAGAAATAAAGTCAATTGATAAACATAGAAACATAAAAAATTTTCTCTTGGTCGACTTCATGCGATTTCTGGGTCCAGGAGGCAAATTGAGTTAATTCATTTACCCATTAAGTCAACACTTTATATGTGTCAGGGCAGGGTATTCTGTTTAGCACAAGAAATAAAAAGAGAATCAAAATTGGATATGATTAAGAAAGTTACAGAGTCGGGGATCCCTGGGTGGCGCAGCGGTTTGGTGCCTGCCTTTGGCCCAGGGCGCGATCCTGGAGACCCAGGATCGAATCCCACATCGGGCTCCCGGTGCATGGAGCCTGCTTCTCCCTCTGCCTATGTCTCTGCCTCTCTCTCTCTCTCTCTGACTATCATAAATAAATAAAAAAAAAAATTAAAAAAAAAAAAAAAAAAAGAAAGTTACAGAGTCGATGTTTGACTGTCCAAATACAAGATAATGATTTTATCTCAGGTAAACAGAAGTTTCCCTACCAAAAACAAGACATAAAAAAAAATTCATATACAATTAAATGTATATTCTTTGTTATTTACTCTGTGCCTATTGATCATGATGCTCCTGTGAGAAATATGTTTTAAATCTTCAATTTTGCAAAGCATCTAACATTTCATATGCCATTCTTGCAGTAAAGGTGGAGAAATATGGGTAGGGTGTCTGAAATGGAATCATATTTTTAAGATGAACTATTCAACCATTTATCCTCCCCATAATTGTATACTTCTTATTGGGAAATTATTCAGATCCTGACTGTCACTGAGTTTATAATCTATCACAGGAGGGAGCCGCCAATGAAAAAGTACATGGAATAAGTATTAAGCAGGAGAAAAGAATTTCAGACAAGTTGCTGTGAAAGCTCAGAGGGAGATCATTCTGGATGGCTAAGGAAGACTAAGCATTTAGTATTTGGATTCACTTTTAGAAGAGAGGAAAAATTTCAATAGGTAGAGACATGAATACAAAGTATTCCAACCAAAGGGATTGCATGTAGAAGTTGCATCGGGAGGGGAGAGCACTTCAGTTGGACTACAGACCACCCGTCTGCTTATTGTGGAGACTGGTAAACCTTGGAAACTTGAACTTGATATCATAGACCTTGGGAATCAGCAAGAATTTGCATTAGGGGAAAAGCAAGGAGTCCCCAGGTGGGCAGGAGTTAGCTTGGAAACGATTCTTGCTGGCATTTTGGTGGTGTCTTGAGTGAAGACATAAAAGGCAAACACCAAAGGAGGAAACAAGGCTGATGGAGAGAACACCCCACATTGGGCCACAAAAGCAGTTACGAGCAGCTTGAACAGGGACATAGTGCCCAACCTGTGATTCTTCACCCAGTGACCCACACGCCGCTCTAGCCAATCCTTGCCACACCACCGTGAGGCTAAGCTGGAAAAGGGAGTATCTCTCTCTCTCACTGATGAAAACCTGAAGAAGCACACAGGTCAGGCTGCTTGCTCTGCTCACATGAGGAAGCAGGGCAGATGGGAAATTAACCTGCAGTCTCCAGTCCTCAGGACGTTTTATTTCCACAGTCTCTTACTGTGCAGTAGACCTTCCTCTTGTGAGCTGGATAACCACACTCCCTTGTCATCTTTCCATTGTTTTTTTGTTTTTTTGTTTGTTTGTTTTTTAGGTTATATTTATTTATTCATGAGAGACCCAGAGAGAGAGGCAGAGACACAGGCAGAGGGAGAAGCAGGCTCCCTGCAGGGAACCTGATATGGGACTCGATCCCAGGACCCCGGGATCACAACCTGAGGGGAAGGCAGGCACTCAACTGCTGAGCCACCCAGGCATCCTGCATCCTCCCCTTGTTAAGGCCACTTTGAAAAATTGAAGCCATGTCAAAACTGGAGAAGGACAAAGGCAATACAAGGGCGAGTTTTGGCCTCTGTCCCTTCCCTGACCTTTTCCAGAAGATAATTCCAACTTACAGTTGTTCTGCAGGAGCTTGTCCAGGGAGTCACGCCACTGCAGGGCCTCATCCAGCGAGGGTCTACATCAAGAATTAAAAAAAAAAAAAAAAAAGGCAACAGCCATGAGAAGGGAATTAGCCACATGCACTGACAATGTCTCAGACCTGCTTTTCTTAGAAACGCTACAACCAATGACCCATCCTCAGGATGAGGGGGTTTGAGTTACTTTCTTTCCTGCAATCAGATTCGGTGGGCTGCGTTTGCTTTCACACATCAATACTATGCATTTTCCTCTCCTTTTGAACAAACTTTTTAGGTCTATCGCTCTCTAAAAATATAATCTATTTGTCATGAAGCTGTGTCTTGACATTTTTGTATATCCTGTGACAGTATTGACAACTGTGGTCTATTTCCCCCTGAATGTGACTGAATTAAATCCAGTTGCCCCATTGTAGGGATTGAACTCAAATTCTCTGCCTCACTGGGGCTCCACGTTAGCCACCCAATTCAATCAGCAAAAGACATTCGATTCTGCATCCACATCCCATTGCCATCATTAAGGCTGGTGGACGATGGAAGGTGGGATGCTGCCTCACGGTAGGAATGTGATCATGCTATGTCTACATTTTAAAAAATCTGGTTGCATTTTTCCTCCCCCAGTTCGGATAGGATAATGATTTTTAAAACATTCTCTTTATGAGAAGAAAAGTGGTTATACTTCGTGAATAAGAAGGTTGCACATAAATTCTCTAGATGCTGACTCAGAGGAGGAAGGTAATAGCCAACACAAAAGCCCCCCTTAGGCTGTTTTTATTTTAACATTTATATATGCAGAAACCCTGCAGTTATAACAGCCAGTTCTTCTCTCACAGAAGGATTGTGTCAAGGCAGGCGGCCGTTGTCTGGGAAAAATGGCTGACTGTGCTCTCCTGGGGCTCACCTGCTCTCACTCTTGGCATTGTGATGTGAGTTCCTCCTGTCAAGTGAAAAGAAGCTAACAAGGTGTGTATTAGAATATTAAGGCCAATGAAGGTGTTTTCCTTAAATTGGAATTTCCTTAGCACTTCACTTTTTTTTTTTTTATTCTACTGTTCAGACAGTCCAGGAACATTCCTGCTTCTATCTTTTTTAAAAATATATATATCTTGGAGTTTTAAGCTTTCAGATTAGCAGCTGAGGTTGATAAGACAATTACTAATTCCACTTTTCATTGTGCTGTCCAGGCTTGGATACAGCTTCACTTTATTTATGTAAAGAGTCCAAGGTGGCAGTAGATTTTTTGGCTAAAGTGCTGTGAATGTTGCCTTCACTTCTATGTTCTTCAGTGCAGAATATGTACAGATTTTGAGCCTTAATTATTTGATTTTCCATAAGGCTTTATGTTTTTACTATTTGAAGACTAAACATGCCAAAAGTGAGGGTAACAAACCCGGTGAAATAATCTCACGTGGTTTCTATTTCCCTAGCTAGAAACACGGGTGCTGTTGATCAAGAGCTCCACACTAATTCCTCGGAAATTTATTTTTTATTTATTTATTTATTTATTTATTTATTTATTTATTTATTTATTTGGAAATTTATTTTTAATAAGTGAACTAACTACTTTCCCTCCCCCTGTGTTCTTCTGGTTAGAGAGATGACATGAAGAAGGGATCACAAGTACATCCCTATATTTTTTGCCTCATTTTATGTCTAACCAGAAAGGGACCTGTTTTTTAGAGGTCATTAAGTCCTTTTTGGCTCTCCTTTATTACCTCATACGGACAATTCTTCCTATGTATACATTATTTCATACCTACATTCTTAGTAGTAAGGCTTAAACATCTTAATTTCTTCACTACACCGGTTTCAATGTTCTGCATATAATAGACACCCACCAAGGCTCTATTGATTGTTGACAGAAATAGCAGGACATTAAATAATTGGACAAAAGAAATAGAAAGGGGAAGGCCTGGCTCACTCACTGAATCTCTTTCTGATTTTCTAAAGACTCTCATAAAATGAAATCACCTTCCTTCCCCCTCTTTTCCTCTGGTTGCTGGAGAGGACCACAGGAAGAAGAAATGGCATAAGCAGGTGCACCAAGCTTAAGCACGCTACCAGATCCAATTTGTCCCAAATGGTCTTGTTAGAACCAGACTAATGATTAATAGCAGCAGTACATCACAGCCAAGATTAAATTCCTGAAAAGGACGTATGCAGAGCCCGCCTGGGGGTTAAATTAGTCCAAATTGATTCAAGGACACAGATGAGCGGGACGCATGGCCCACAGCATAGAGCCCAGTGTTCTGATTACCAGCCTAGGAGGTAACAGAGGTTCATCCTGTCCTGATTCTCAGAATTTGCCAGCCTTCATTAAGTCTGACTTCTTTGGAAACAAGATAGATGCAGATCTAAATGGCCAGTAAGTGCCCTGGTTTGCAAGGTCATCACTGACCACAGAGAGTGGGCACTGAGTCTCCATGTGTGGGTGGGTGTAGGGGGAGGGGGAGGAAGTCAGTTCATATGAAAGGCAAAATAAACATTAGTAAAGATGATTAACTGTGTGTTTTATAATGCCCAGGGTAAATGCCAACTGGTCCAGGAAGTGATCATCTCGACTGGAAGTGTTCTCTCTCTTTACTCTACTCTTACCTATTTACTTGTTGAATGTCTTCCGTGGCAACAATGCACCCACTGCCTAAAGGTAGAGTTTGTCAGTCGTGGAGAATTTTTCCCATTGTGCCTGTCTGATGGTGCACCCCCTGCAGCATTAATTTGCCACAAGCATGCGCCCAATGCAAACATTAATGATGGTTCAATGTGCCCATAGTTAGTCTGCTTGATGAAAGCCATAAATAACCTGAAACTTAGAATTCGAAAGTGTTAGCCCCACAAACCATTATGACAACTGGTGGCAACACTGTCACTTCTTAGCTGTAACCATGGGGAAGTATTTTAACCTCTCTAAACACCAGTGGTTTCCTTTCCTTGTTTTTTGTTTTGTTGTGTTTTTAATCTACATGTTCCCTGGCACATGTTTATTTAAACCCTTCTGGTAATGTTCTCACATGCTTTTCTTCTTGACAAGGAAAATGAAATCCCAGTTATTTATTGGCTCTTGTGTGCCGGCTCTGACCCCCCTTCTCTCCCCGCAGGGCAATATGGTCATGATTCGTCTCCAGTCCATTCATGGACATTTGTTAAGCCCTTGCTCCATGGCCAAAAGTGACCTGGGCGCCCAGGAGGGGATGCAGATGAAAACATCTGCCACTTTTTGTGGTCTGTCTGTGGGCCAAACATGGTACATAGAGCTGTAATCCTGGCAGTGAGGCTCGCTCAGCATTTTACCCGGGGAGAGTTTGGGGAGGGGAACCCTTGGTAACTGTTCTCATCGGTACACAGCTAGGTTCTGCTTCTATGTGGAGGTCATTTTAGGCTTATAAAAGTGGCAAAACACCACAAAATGTAGCTAAAGATTAGTCGCATAGGCAGGGGGAAAAGGAACATATGGAATATAAAATAAACTTATAGGAATATCTAGATCAGCTCCGGAGCGTTTCACAATCGATTATATGACAAGCCATGATGACAGTTATTGTAAACTAAATTTATGTGGTGTACTAATATGCTTATGATTCTTTATGAGGACCCAGCGCACCGCCTGGGGGGAATGGTCACATATGCAGAGGGTGGGCGAAAGTGAGAGTCCTTAGAGAGGAGAAGGCTGGGTTAGGATGATTGTTTTTTTTTTTTTTTTTTTTAATGATAGTCACACACACACACACACAGAGAGAGGGAGAGAGAGAGAGGCAGAGGGAGAAGCAGGCTCCATGCATCAGGAGCCCGACGTGGGATTCGATCCCGGGTCTCCAGGATTGCGCCCTGGGCCAAAGGCAGGAGCCAAACCGCTGTGCCACCCAGGGATCCCAGAAGGCTGGGTTAGAAGTGAAGGGAGTTTTCAGGAGGCCAAGAGTTGAGCAGAGGCAAACGCTGGCAAAGGGTCAAAGGTGAGGCTTTAGAGAGGGTTCCTGTGAGTAGTAAGGTTTAATCTGGATAAGGAAGAGTGAAGAGAAGATACCAGAAGCAGCGGCTTTTGTGAACGAAGTTTTGAAACCAAGCAAGCATTGCGAAGAGTCACTCAGAATAGAGTCGAGAGGACGTTGAGCAAGGGGAGCACATCTCTGAGCTGACTCTTGTCATTTGCTTCTGGACCTCCTTCTAGAACACACCCTTCCACTTTGGACTGAGATAGAGACAGTGTAACACCTGTTGGCTGAACAGCCAGTTGTGCAGTAGGTAGTTAAAAATCGGCCAGGGTTGATCACAATTCTTTCAAAATGAGTTACATAACCTTGATCTGGCCTTTATAAGCCTGTACTTCATGCTGGCAATTGGGAGCACATTTTTTATTTCCGTTGACCCTGAGTCTCCTAGACTGCCATCTCCACGACCCCAAGTAAATGCTTTGATTGTTTCATAGTCTCTTCTTGATTGACATGTTCCATTTCTAGAATTACCTGATGAAAGTAAGAGAAAGGGAGAAGAGTAGGAATGAGGGGCTGAGAGGGATTTTTTTCAGAGTGGAACATGGGCCCATAGGGAGAAGAGCAATTAAGAATACTAAAATGGTAACAGATGCTGCCTGTGGCTGGTAGGGATCTAGGCTATTCTTTTCTATTTTTTTTTTTTACTTCTTTTTTTCTAATAAGAAAAATAAAAACATTTAAAAATAGAAAATGCTTTTTTTGGGAGGGAGAGGGAAGGCTGGAAGGGCAGAGGGAGCAGGAGGGAGAGACTCTTAAGCAGGCTCCACACCCAGCACAGAGCCTGACATGGAGCCTGACACAGGGCTCGATCTCACGACCTGAGCCAAAAATAAGAGTTGGACACTTAACCAACTGAGCCACCCAGGCGCCCCAGAAAATACTTTCTTTTAAAAAAAGGGATAGCTTTTTTTAAAAGCTGAGGGGGTTAAAAATACCTTCAGTCTGGAGAAGGTTTATTTTCTTCTCTGAGAGAAGAACATGGGTACAAAAATACAAAGAAATCTTATGTGGGGAGAAGAGAAATTGATGGAGCTCATGCAGAACATAGTCTTTTCCTGTTAGTTAAAAGGCATGGAAAATTTGCCAAACCTGAGGAGGTAGAACTGGTTTAAGGGCTCAGAAGATGGTGGGAAAGGCTTGTCATGGTCACTGTGAGAAATGCAGCAGAGACACACAAATAGTCTCTAGGGATAGGAAGGATTTTTTTTTTTCCCCAAAACAATTCAAACTTCTGGAAGAAGAAAGGAGATAGAAGACAGGAGAAGAAAATCATCCAATAAATACCAACCCCAGGTTTCCTTCCAAAACTATTCTCCGAGTCCCTGTGAAGCTACATAGCTCCAGTGTCTTTGCGGAACATTAAAGCAGAGAATCAGAAAATGCATTTTTATATATTTTTTAAAGTGAATTCCTACAGATCCATAACCACCACACTGTTTTCTTCAAAATAGATTTTTTGATCTCTTGCTGCTGTGAAATGTGGTTCTTATTCTCCACTGGTGCCTAGCACCTGCCACTCCACACTGAATTAGCTTCCCCTTTCTAAATGCAAAAACTCAATTATGCCTCACTTCCGGTTTGAGATCCCTTTGAAGTAATAAGAGGAAAATGGAAACATCCACTTAGGCTGATGAAAAAAGATTTAAAAAGAAGAACTCGTCTTTTTATCTCTCAGCCACTCCAGCTCTATTAAGTTGAAGGTCATTCGGATGAAGAAAAGATGGGCCAGTTTATACATATGTCAAATTTGAAAAGAAATGGAGGTTAAAAGGGTTCCTGTGTTTCTGCGATCTCCTGGATGCTTTAGGATAGCAGAGTGAAGGAATTCAAATACATTTGGCTTTTCTCCTGCTCACTTTCCTTTCTTGATTTTCATGCCCATGAGAATGGTTGAAGGGACAGATGGAGGGTGTGTGTCTAGGCAAGGATTGGCTTCATGGCTGGTGGAACAATGGGAAGCAGTGTGCATGCTTGGAATAGTGTTACCAAGTCACAGCAGAGTCCGTGCAAATGGTGAGCCACACTCCCTGCCACACTAGCTTCAATCTATAGAATTATGGTTTCGCTCTATGCCTGCATCAGTGGAAGTGTGTAGGGGGAGGTGGGTGGAAAGGGAGAGAGAACTGAGGAAGTCCAGCCAGGAATACTAATTTATGGATTGGGGTTAAAATGATTAATATACATTTTAAATAGAATAGACTGGGCAAGAAATCATTCCTCGGTCAAGGAACCATCTTCTGTTCCTCTATCAGACGCTGAAGGAATCCTATTTTGGTGAAGAAGCTATTAGGCTTAAATTATCTGCCTTGGTCTTAGCATCTTCCTGAGGGAAATGTTTCCATTTCTAACTTCCTGCTGAGGAAGCAGCTTTGGCTCATTCCTTAGCAGGGGAGCATCCAGTGATCTTAAGTAATTGGGTCAGGAGCAGATACCTGACTCCAAAGGTGAATAGGTATTTTTTTTGTCCTACTTCTGGGTGGTAAAAAATTGATGAGGAGGCTGGTGCCATTTTGTAAGGGACCATCTGTCTCTACAACGAGGTCCCCAGCAGGGCCTTATTGTTATTTTTTAAGTAACCTGATTGTAGCCAATATTAAGCTCCAGACATAGGAGAGTAAAAAATGCTTATTTATAAACCAACTCTCTGAGGGATCTTATGATCTTCAATGAGTAATAGTGTAGAGGGCTCTACAGATGAGGGATGGTGTTATCCACTTGAGAAATAGCCATTCTCTGGAGGGAAAAGGAGTGGAATCCATGCTCATGACTCACTTCTGGGTCTTGGCTGGTTTCTCTGGCTTCTCATTGTATGGAATGACAAGGTCAACAGCTGAATCTGGCTTCTGAAGGAGAATTCCCAACTTGATCTTGATCTCCTTGGCCCTGAAAGAGAAGATGTAAGGGGAACACCGACACCACATGAGCATATGGATCTGAGACACAGATTTCTTCCTGTGTCATAGAAACAAAAAACAAACAAAATCCCATTTTCACTGTTGTGGCAGAAAGACTACTAATGTAGAAATCGGGACACACACACACACACACCAAAAAAAAAAAAAAAATAGAAATCGGGACACATGAGTTCTAATAATTAACATTTATCAAGCTATTATTATGTCCCTGGTTAATATACATTATCTCATTCTTTAAGATTTTGTTTATTTATTTGACAGAGAGAGAGAGCACCAGCAGGGTGAGAGCAGCTGGCAGAGGGAGAGGGAGAAGCAGGCTGCCCACTGAGCAGGAGCGCAATGTGGGGCTCAATCCCAGAACCCTGGGATCATGACCTGAACTGAAGGCAGATGCTTAACTGACTGAGTCACTCAGGCACCCCTGCCTCATCTCATTCTTAATTAATGTTTTGCATGGATTTTTTTCATTTTATGTATGACAGAGACTATAGTATTATTCTCATTTTGCAGATGCAGACACTGAAAGTCAGAGTGTTTAAATAAATTACTTAAGATAACCCAGCCAGTCTGTGGTGGAGATGGGACCAGAGCCCACACCGTCTGACTCTAGGATTCACAGGTGAGCTACCCACTGCATTGCCTACCTGTCTTCTGAGGGCTCTGGTCCCAGATCTGCCATTAATTAGACATGGAATATTTGAAAAAAAATAATCATTTTTTATCACTAGACCTCAGTTCCCTCATCCATAAAGTGACAGAGTTAATCTAGATGTTTTCTTCAGCTCTCTCCAGCTATAAAATTAAGTTATTCTTCCTGAAGATGTATTCCCTTTAAAGCATTTTTTATTTCGAGGGATCTGATTTTTTTCCCCAACCGCTTGCCCATTGCTCCATAATGGCTATTGGTATCTCACACGCAGTAAGCCTTCAGGAGATGAGTATGAATTGCCAATAGACCAACTAGAGCCACATTACATCACTGCTTTCCACCCTCAACATTTTAGTGAGCAGATGTAGTCAGAATTCTGTGCATTCCTCTACCAAAGGATGCAACTATTTTCATGCTTTGTTTCAAGACTAACCTTATCCATTATTTCATGGCGAGTCTGCACCCAAAAGAACACCAAGCAAATCATAAGCATTAATCCATGAGCCAAGCTGTTATAGATTGAGAGATCCACAAAGCTCTTTCACTATTGCCTCAGCACTTTACACATGCTCTTAAGATAGGATTTATTGTATTGCATCATGGTGGTTGATTCATGTCTGTTTTTCAAGCCCTGTGAAGACGGGCATCGAGTTCTGAATACCTTTAACTCCAGTGATGGCACAATGCATGGTGACGTAGTCAATACTCAAAAACATTCACCAGAGGGCAACCTGGGTGGCTCAGTGGTTTAGCGCCTGCCTTCAGCCCAGGGCATGATCCTGGAGACCCGGGATCGAGTCCCACATTAGGCTCCCTGCATGGAGCCTGCTTCTCCCTCTGCCTGTGTCTCTGCCTCGCTCTCTGTGTCTCTCATGAATAAACAAAATAAAAATCTTAAAAACAAAACAAAACATTCACCAGAGTCAACTAGAAATATCTAGAATGTGTTCCTCACGAATCTGCTAACATTTATCTCTCAGCCACAGCTGATCCTAACCCAAATCTTCAAGAGTTATGATGGGATTCATCTTGTGGCCAGATAGGGTTTTGCTGCTCTAAGTAGATTTTCCCCATCCATTCACTGGAGACAGTGATGAGACAATTTAAGTAAACAAAACATGTGAGATAAACAATCATGAATATCAGAGAGGAAAAGTTAAGGACATGTATTGTATACCTTACAAAAAAATCTATAAATATTGAATCATATCATAGTTTCCTTTAGTGTCATAAATATAATTTTGAAACTATGATCTAGTCCCTTCTACAATGTCTTTTCCTTTCCATTTCTTTCTGCTTCCATTCTTTCCCTAGGACTCTCTCTCTAGCTGAAGCCAAGTTGGATCCCAAACCCAGCAGATCAAGCTCACCCAAGCATGGCACTTTGGTTAAAACTGGGCAAGTTCCGTGGGGGAGCTTGTATAACACTTGAGAATAAGTGTCATTTTGACTCCAAGCTCTGCAGGTTGCTTAAATTAACTAATGTTTTGGATTTTTTTTTTTTTTTTTGCCTAGAAAACGGGACTGATAAAATAGTACATCCTCTTTTACGTGATGATTAAATATGCTAATGCATGTGAATCACTTGGCAGAGCAGTTGGCATATAATACTGCTTCTTCAAAGTTAGCTCTAACTGCATAATCATTTTTCCAACTAAGCTCAACCCGTGTTTCCTAGCTTCAAGTACCAAATTAAAGCATCCAAAAAGATTCCCACAAGTTACTAAGAATTACTACACCCACCGCCTGCCATATTCTAGCTCTGGTCTGGAGTCAAGAATCACCAATCTAATATTTATCTGGAATAGAAAGAAAATATTACGAATGTAGAGAAACGAGGTGGGGATGCACGCATGCTGGCGAGTGTGCCCTGGGACAGCCAGAAACACCCAATCCGTGTTTTTACTCCTTGATCACACTTGTCAGCAGTACGCAGGAAATGTACGAACACCCATGGGGTAAGGTCCTGGCGGTCAAGGTGCTCACGGCCCATTGGGGCCTCAGGCTTTCAAGTGATCACAAGGAGGGGTTCAAGGAGAGGACGTCCAGAGGGCAGCAGAGCTCTGCCCCACAAGGGCAAACCAGGGGGGCTTCTCAGGGGAGGCAAAGTGGGAGCAGCAGTTTGCCAGGCAGACAAGACAAGGACGGTCCTTCCAGGCAAGAAGAGGGGAATGTGCCTATTGCTTGAAGGGATGCTTCCTTGTTGCTGGAGCATAAAGTGTGTGACAGGGAGAGCAGAAACCATGTCGGGTGAAGCCGGCTTGCTCTGCCTACCCTACCTGGGGGACGGAAGGATGACACAGGAGCCTCTGTACAGCACTCAGCCTAGGGCAGTTTTGGAAGAAAACCCAAAAAAGGGTAAAATGCCTGGAAGGTGCCCTCAAAGACTGTCTCTCCCAAAACAGGTGGCAGCCGGTCTTGCCAACTCAATCTGTTTCAAGTTTTTCTTCTGTTAACTCTTTCAGGATGTATGTTCCCATAAAAACACTGTCTATAAATGGTGGTTAAATGTTTAAGGCATCCCACGGAAGCCTTCTAAAACCAGAATAAAGGACGCCTGGGTGGCTCAGGGGCTGAACGTCTGTCTGCCTTTGGCTCAGGTCGTGATCCCAGGATCCCGGGATCGAGTTCCACATTGGGCTTCCTATGGGGAGCCTGCTTCTCCCTCTGCCTGTGTCTCTGCCTCTCTCATGAATAAATAAATAAAATCCTTTAAAAAAAAAATAAAGTGAATCCAGAATGAATCAGAACCCTAGTATGATTTCATCTGTATCACTGCTTAAATAAATTTTCTGTGGGATGATCTAGAAATCAATGGCCATTTAGAACATTGCCTATAGAAAATTATATTCCATTCTTCAGGGTAGCAAACCTACCAGTACATCACATTATTCTCTTCCTCATACTTGCCTTGGGGATGAAACAGGGAAAGGAGATGCAGGGCTCTGTTAAAACTTCTCTTGATGGCTTCCAACTCCTGACTTAGTACGTGTTCAAATATCTGACATTAAAGAGAATATATACAATGGGAAGTCCATTTGATTTAATTAGGAGTTTGTAGGAATACGGAGAATGAATAATATGATTGCATCTCCTCTTCTAAAACACTAAAAGTTGACAGGGTAAGGAGTTGACAGATGCTGGAGTTGAAACCACTTGAAATCTTTTATTCTTTTGCAAGGATAAATAATGTTACTACATTTGTTTTTCTCCTCAGAAATTCCTGGAACAAGGGGGAGGCATCCCCCCCCCTTGCATTCCCCTCCCCACCCCTCCCTATACACACATATGGGAACAAAATAAACCAAGTGGAAAATCAAACAAAACAAAAGCTCAAACCTATCATTTTATTTTCCCCCCTTAAAAAAATCAACTTGAATGAATCTGACATTAATTTAATGTCAACAACAACCTCGCCCAAAGAAGAAAACTTTCTGACACTTTGGTGATTTCAACTGGAGTCTTGGGCTCCATTCGACCCGACACTAGGCATTTTTCCTGGGTACATAACATTAATGCTGGTGAACAAGAAACAATTTTTACTTCCTCCCATCTCATCCCCGTCTTGGTATCCTTTTGTTTTACAAAGAAAACCTTGTTTTGAAATAAAATCGATGGAAATGCCTGGGTGAAATTTTAATTAAAGGCTCAGAGGAAGATAATTCTTTCTGTAGATGACTCACATTAGTGATTTCAAACTGGAAAGGGTTTGAGTAATTGCAGGGTTTGCGGTTTTAAATCTGTGCCTTCTGTGGGTACGCTGGCCAGGAAATCAAATTTCAAAAGGACCCTAGGCCACCTGGGCCCTTCCTTCTAATGGGTGAATTGAGTCAAAGATATTACCTTACTGCATACAAGTATGAAAAACAGTACAAGCAATCAATCAAAACAAATCTAGCTGAATTTTTAAAAACACAAGTAGAATATAGAATAGCCAACTATATGTAAAGTCCTGTGCTAGGGGCTTCAAGGGTAACAGAGACAGTTCCTTGCCTCAGAGACAATTGGAACAGCTGAATGTAGGACACATACATGCAAACTAAATGCTAGATTTTTTTCTAGTCATTGACCACCGTGGGTGGGATATGCCAATTAAAGGATATAGACCCCAACGTCAAGGAGTTCCAGTGTGTGCTAACGAGATGACACAAAAGCAGTGCAAAGAGAGACATGGCTTCAACAGCTGCCCCTACAGAGCCTTCTGTATTTTTCATTTATGGTCCTTATCAATTTGCACATATATCTCTGTATTTTTATTTGGGTCCTGTCTCTCTCCCTACCATTAGCATGGCAGGTCTCCAACAATATCTGTTTGGTTCACGGTTCCAATCTCAGCATACAGCTCAGGGCCTGGCACTTAATAGGTGCTCAGAAAAGATTTTCTCTATAAACCGATGAATCAAAAAGCGAATGAATGAATTCAATTTCTAGCTGAGAGCAAAACTACATTTTGGGTTGAATGAAAAACGGGGGTGAGTGTAATACTGGAGTGTGGCACAGAATAAGGCCTCCAGAACTAGGCTGTTTTTAATTTGGTTAACTGGGTGAGGGGATGTAAAACGTCACCAAATGACCACAAGGACTCTAAGGTAACTGGATTCAATTGCCATCTATTAAAGAGGTTGAAAGTTAAGTAAGGCTCAAACTGAGCGTGCTCATTTAGTTCCTCACCCCAGACCAGGTCTACTCTGAGGAGAAGGGGCAGGGAAGGCAATTACAACCTCTAGCAGCCTGATCAGAATCTATTGTGAGACCAAAATTTATCAGGACTTAAAAGAATTAGAAGTAGCCCAGAGGCACAGACCCGTCCTGTGGTTGGAAGACTTGGGGTCATCACGGGCAGGTTTCATTCTAGACTCCAGACATCTATTAGGAACAGTCAAGAGGAAAGACAAGATGGAGGACATTTGGGAAATATAGAACAGGGATTTTACATTTCCAAAAGAAGTGTCCCAACAGGTCAGGTATCAAGGACAATCCAGTTTAAAGTGAATTCAGGGGATCCCTGGGTGGCGCAGCGGTTTGGCGCCTGCCTTTGGCCCAGGGCGTGATTCTGGAGACCCAGGATCGAATCCCACATCGGGCTCCCAGTGCATGGAGCCTGCTTCTCCCTCTGCCTATGTCTCTGCCTCTCTCTCTCTCTCTCTGTGACTATCATAAATAAATAAAAAATTTAAAAATAAATAAATAAATAAATAAAGTGAATTCAGCTTAAATCTGTGTGGCAGATGCCCCCTGCTGGTCGTGGGGAAGTGTGTATGTCAGTGAGGAATTACCTAAAGAGCAGACCTCTGTGTTCCAGGCGGCCACCTTCTGAAAAGACACCCCAGGAGTAAAAAGGACATGCCCTTTCTTGGCTCCTGAAAGTGCAATAAATACCCAGAAAAGATAAACAACAGTCTCTAAAACACTTGTTAGCAACCAGTCTCCACTGGTCTCTGGAGAGTACTGCACCCACCAGAGTCAGCTGCTCTGAGACGCAAAGGAAAAAATTAGCTCCTCTGAGTTCCTGCAGTCGAGGTGTGAATCCCTTAGACAGAACCCAAGCTGAGGCTGACAGAAAAAAGGGAGCCCAGAGGGTGTGTGTTCACGAGGCAGGACCCATCTGGAAAGATTCATTTGGTTGAAGACTGAAAAAGCCTTCTTGTTGGCGGTTCTTTTAAAGCTCAAGATGAATGGAGTTTGTTACTCATCAATGGCTCATGAGAGGCAGGGGTTAGTAAAAGGCCTTGAAAACCCTTAGCAGAACATAAAGAAATAGAAGTGAATGATCAGGTCTGTTCAGAAACTGAAATTCTCAACCCTCCAGGGTTGTTGGAATGTGGTCTCTTAAAATCAAGATCAACTCTCATGTGTAGGGAGAAAGTAGTGCCAGGTCATTATGGTAGAGAGAGAATGCATCAAGTTTGGCATCTGCCATTTTCCTGAATTAACCTACTTCCATATGAACTATAGATAATCCGCTCCTTGTTTATGTTCAGTCTTCAACCTTGACCACCCCAGATTAACTTGTTATCCTTAGGTCCCTCGACCAGGGCACTTATTTAAATAAACTGATTTATTTCATAGGATTATAGTAGAGATAGAAAAGACTGGCCTCAGTAGAGTTCTCCTTTTGCTCACTTGTTTATTCAACAAATTATTAAATGCTTGTCATGTGCCATACGCTATTATAGGTTTTGAAATCCCCAGTGGAACGAAGAGAAAAGGTCCTCTCATGGAGTTTATATTTTAGTTGAATAAGACAAACACAAAACAAGGAATCAAAACAATGCAATGAAAAATGTTAGCTGGTTGTATGACAGTATGACTACAGTATGACCTTATGTATGTAGGAGTTAGCTTCAGCTACATGCCCTAATAAGGAATTCACGTTGCACTGGTGATCAACGAGCATCTTATTTTATTTTTTTAAAAGATTTTATTTATTTATTCATGAAAGACAGACAGAGAGAGAGAGAGAGGCAGAGACACAGGCAGAGGGAGAAGCGGGCTCCACATAGAGAGCCCGATGTGGGACTCAATCCCGGGACTGTAGGATCACACCCTGGGCCGAAGGCAGGCATTAAAACCGCTGAGCCACCCAAGGATCCCCTATCAATAAGCATTTTAGAAAGATCATGCTCCAGAGGGGATTGTTGTAGGGGTCTCAGCTGTCCTTATTGATTGGGACCAACATCAGATGCTTTGGCAGTTAGCAGAATATGTTAGAAATGAATTTTTACAAGTAGGTTTGTTCATTAGATAATGATCTCTCTCCTGTCATGATAATGGCCTAAGTCATGTGGACCGGTGACTTGTTGTGGAAACCCCAACCTGTTTCATAGAAAGGTTATACAAAGGTAATTACCCCTTCACCCATATAGACGGCACCTGTAGCTTGATCCCTAAAATAGTCCTACATTTACGCCTTGATTCTGAGATGCCCCATTGCCTGATACCACCTACAAGGGTATCAGAATCCTATCTCAGAATATTATTGTCTGACTGAATTTTTCCTACAAGTTGTGGTCAGAACACAAAGAATGAGGATTTTACTGATTAGAGGATGAGTTGTATAAACATTTTGACCAGCTTATTGATACAAATTTGCCTAAATAAGTTGGCCCAATTGAATTTCACTATATGTACGGTGGTCTTGCTTTCTTAAACCAGTAGCAAAGTTGTGGAGAAAGAAATAACCAGGGCAGTCCCGGTGGTGCAGCGGTTTAGCGCCGCCTGCAGCCCGGGGTTTGATCCTGGGGACCCTGGATCGAGTCCCACATCAGGCTCCCTGCATGGAGCCTGCTTCTCCCTCTGCCTGTGCCTCTGCCTCTCTCTCTCTCTGTCTCTATGAATAAATAAATAAAATCATTAAAAAAAAGAAAGAAGTAACCATCATCTATGACTAAAGATTAATAGCTACATTTATCTACCAAAAAGAATCTGATAGTTGGATATGAATGAATTAACTTAGGTTTGTTTTCAACAGCCACTTCCTATCTGTGTGACTTTATACAAGTGATATAATATCTCTTGGTCTTGGTTCCATAATCTGTTAAAAAGGGATAGCATTAGTGCCTTCAGTAAAAACTTTCCGTGAGGAATTTGTGAGATAAAGTATGTAAAAATTAGCACAGTACCTGAACATAAATGGCATGCAATATACGGTGATGGTCATCATCATCACCACCACCACCACCACCACCATCACCACCATCATCACCACCATCTCCACATCATCTCCATAATCACCATCACCATCATGATCACCACCACCAACACCATCCTCATGACCACCACCATCTCCATCATCACCATCATCATTATCATCATCATCACCATCATCACCACAGTCTTCATTACATACTTACAAAACTTCATCTTATACCACCTAGTATTACAGTTTATAGCAGTTTCCTTTAACTTTGGGGATATTGGCATTTGATTGCATTAAGCTCATTTTCTCTGGGTAGAATAAATGAACTCAATGCTGTGAAAGGTGAAATGAAACGGAGTTACTTATGTCCAGGGATTTTAAAATGAAGCCGGGAGGCCATTAAAGAATTGGGCCTTATGCATGTTCTCATAGTATGAAATCATGAACCTTCAACTGGACCAAACTGCAAATATTGCGAGGGCTCAGCCTGAACACCTGCAACTTGCTCTAGTAAGAGCTTTTGCTTAGTGATAGCCTTAGCAACCAATTATGTTCAGCTAAGATTTGCTTCCCGCCACCAACACCAATAGAAATTCTTTGTAAACAACATATATAAGTATTCCCTTTTGTCTTTAAAAACCCCTGACTTTCGTTCACAGAGGGGAGGAGGTGGGGTGGAAACAATGCATTTGAGGTGCTACCTGGATCTGTATTCTCTGCATTGCAATTCTGAGACCCTCAAAATGCTTTTGTTTTATTTTAGCTTTGCCCCTTTGCTTGGTTGACATTGCCTTCAACATTACTTTCTTGGTGAAATGACAACGATACCAAAGTGAGAGAATGAGGAAATGTCAGAAGTAATTCCTCGTGACCCTACCCTGGGGAAGACAGGAGGAAAGCTAGGTAGGAAAAGCCAGGATGGTCTCAGCAGTGACCAAAAACAAAAGTGAGGGCCTGGTTCACCTATAAGTGGTGTGGAAAGGTCTATCTTTGTGGCACCCTCTTTACTCCCAATTGATCAAAAACAGACTCGATGTGGGTAGGTGAGTAAAGCCCAGTCCTATTTGATGATGCATTTTCTTCCTCAGTCATCTGGAGAAGAAACCCTCTGTCTCTCCAGATCCCTGGTATATCTAAGTGTAGAGGACCACGTGAGGTCACTGGACTTTCATTTCAATCACACAGTTCCTGCATCTAGGTGCAAGCTCTCCATCTGGTCAAGAGGTCATGATGTGGGAAACGAAGGCAGGAGAAAAATTATTAAATTTCCTTACTACCTGCAGCCCCTTGGCAAGTCCTTGAAACAGGCAAGGGGACACTTCTCTAAGAACTCAGCTGCCTTGATATTAATACTTTGTTAAGGGCAAAAGGCAACCTTAAGTCCAACCCCCAAGACCCTGTAAGCCTACTTCAACATATAAAAATTCCTTTGGAAACTTCCTTCTCTAAACCCACCAAAATACATGTTGGCAATCATACCCCAAACATATGACCCACGGGTATATATCTGAAGAGCACCATAACTGAGTTTTTACTAAACAGTAATACATGACCTTTTCCTAACAATAGCTAGAACCCCAACATCCTGGAAACCTAGCTCCAAAATTCCTGAGAGACTTACTGTGCTCCCTAACCCCCTCCCAACTTGAAAGTATATAAGGGCCACTCCTCATGACCCGAGGGCAGCCCTTTCTGCCCACAGATCCTGTCTCTGTGCTCCAATAAAACCACCTTTCTGCACTAAAGACGTCTCAAGAATTTCTTGGCCATTGGCTTTGAACCCTAATGCCTTTCCTACATCAGTCACTCCTCCTCACAACAAATAGGTAGAAAGCCTATGATTGGCAGCAATTCTTAAAGATAATAATAGGTTTATGTAAACAACAGTTTACATACAGTATTAGTTTATCGAGGCATTAATTCATGTAATCCTCTCGATAGAGTTTTGCCTCTGACTTTCAAGAATCTATATTCCCCGAATTGCTGTTCTGAGACAATGCTTGAGATAACTAGGCCATTGTGCTTTCTAACCTCTGAGGGAGTTGTGTGGAGAAGCCAAAAGCAGATGTTAACAGAAGGTAATATTCCATTTCTGGCCTTGGTTTTCCAAGACCCTAAACTCATTGGGAAGATAGGCTGACCTGTTCCCAAAGAGGAAGACTGCTTTTAATGAATGGTAAAAGAAGAAGCAGAAAAGTAGAGAGGGACAAGAGAGCATTCCTGAGACAAGGTCAGAGGTCAGAGGACTATGGTTCAGTGTTCCACAACTCTTCAAACCAGCACCCTCATCCACTCCACATACTCCTTTGCAGGACTCCAGGGAGGTGGTAGGAGCACAGAGGGGGAAAGATAGAAGGTGCCCATGAGACCTGACTGCTAGCACCAGAGCTCCTGGCTTCACCCAAAATGATATCCAGACCCAAGCAAAGGTCTGAGGAGTGGCCTCAAGGCATTGTGAAGCTTCAAATGAGAAACATAAATAATGATGCATCCATTTTAAATTATTCAAAACCAGACACTTGTAAGTGTGGAAAAGCATGCCCCACACAAATACAAGATTGCTTAAATTAAAACAGCAAGTGTTCAGGAGAACTCAGTAACCATATGGTGATGAAACCATGGGAATAGTGAACTATACATGGCAAAGTTTCCATTGCTAAAAAAAAAGTCATCAAGAAAAGACAAGCAACCAGCTGTTTTGGATAATGTAAGTTATGTATAACCAACCACCTGGATCTATTCAGATGATCTCATGTGACACTTTCCAGATCTCAACTCCATTATTACAGCGACATATAACATGTTCAATCGTGTTCAATCTCTTCCCTGCACTTGGCAAAGAAAATGTCCACCTCCCAACTGTGGCAAAATCCTGTCCCAGGTTATATAACTGGAAGAGTTTGTAAAGCAAAGAGGCTGTTCCTAGAGGGACAATAAAGTGGAGTATTGGGCTCTTACCCATAAAATCAAATACCAAAATTAAAGGGCAAGAGATGGAATAGTATGGTGAGTAAGGGCATGGATGTTGGAGCCAAACCATCCAGATTTCAAGGGACCTTAGATGGTTTTTAATTTGCCATCTCCTTACTTTAAAAGTGGAAAAACTGAGGTTTATGGAAATTTAAAAGTTTTTACAGAATCTCACAAGATCTTATTCTAAGATTTCTAAAAAGTTACAGTGCAAGGGGTAGAACACATTTTTTTCTGCAAAGTTGTGGACAGCATATTTTCAAGAAATAATGCTAGTCCTTCATGAGTGTACATCTAGGAGCTCCAGATGTATGCATTTCCAAAAGAGATAGCAACATTCTTGGGGGCTAATAGCATATCTTACTTCCTTGGTCTCCCATAGCATCTTGAAATTAAGTACATTACAGCTGCCATAAATCCTAAGATCACAGGTCCACACTGCTTGGGCTTATATTCCAACTCTTACTTACCAGCTGGGTGACTTTGGGTAAGTAACTTAGATTCTGAGCCTCTAGTTTCTGTGCCATATATATGTTATGAGGCTAAATAAGTCAATGCATTGAAATGTTTAGCATGGCACTTAGAGCATAGTAAATAGTCTTTAAAGGTTATATATCTGGATCCCTGGGTGGTGCAGCGGTTTGGCGCCTGCCTTTGGCCCAGGGCGTGATCCTGGGGACCCGGGATCGAGTCCCATGTCGGGCTCCCAGTGCATGGAGCCTGCTTCTCCCTCTGCCTATGTCTCTGCCTCTCTCTCTCTGTGACTATGATAAACAAATAAAAATTAAAAAAAAAAAAAGTCAGCTGATAGAGTTGATTTAAAAAAAAAAAAGGTTATATATTCTTATTATTGTTTAATTATATTTGCCCCACTATCTCTAGCACAATGTCTTGGACATGGGTGTTTACTACTAAATGTTTATTGGATGAATGGAATGGAATGGAATGGAATGGAATGGAATGGAATGGAATGGAATGGGGCGGAATGGAACGGAATGGAACAGAACAGAACAGAACGGAATGGAACAGAACGGAACGGAATGGAATGGAATGGAATGAAACAGAATGGAATGGAATGGAATGGAGTACGTTCAACAAGGATCTGGTTGACTAACATGCAAGATAGGCCCCTTTCAGAAGGCCTCCACCTTGGAATAATGCAACTAATTCTGAGGGCATAGAAAAAAATACATTGCTGGAGAACACCCCTATGGGGTGTCACAAAAAGCCAATCTGGAGATGTCTATTGCTACCTGGAGTGGCTCAGAGCTACACTGTAATATTACCCCCTTTGTGCCACTATTAAAAAAATGGGGAGGAAAAAAAGAGTATTGTTTTTCCCAGGCGTTGGCTACTCCCTACCCAAGGATTCCTGTGGAAATGGAGATATTTCCCATGCTTTCATGGCCTGTCTCTGACACATTCATCACTCAGAGTAGGTTAGTGGGGGTAATGAAAGAGGCCATGGGGGGACAAGACAGGATAGAAACAGATTATTTCCCTCTGACCTTCAATTCCCTGTTTTATTCAAAATATTGTTGGCAAGATTTCTGGACTTTTGGTAGTTCAGCTTGGAAGGCAGATAATAAATAGTGGGAACATCGTCCTCAAGTTGAGGAAGACAGAAATTTATGGTTTATTTTGAGTTCCCAAAGTGGAGGGGTCAGAGTCATTCCCACGAGAGCTTCTCTGAACACTGGTGTGACCCATAGCCTTTGAACATCTCCATGTTATTCTGCTTTAAATTATGAAGAGGGACTTCGCAGACTGGAGGTTTCTAGTTCTACAGGCCCCTACCTTACTTAACTTGTTTCATACATTACAAAAGAAGGACATAAAGTGGGTAATAAAGAGTGTTGAAGAAGGCAGAGAGGGAAGAGCATCAAAATAAAATTCACTGGGACCTTACTCAACAGTAACATGTGCTACATCACTTAATAAAACCATGGTTCCCAGAATTTAATGTGTCTTCTCACTGTGAATTCATGTAACAGATCCAAATTCATTACCTCAAATAATCACAAACAGTTGGTTAACATTTATCTTTGCCAAATTATTAAAAGGGTTTGTCGGGCAAAATAATGACATAAGTGTGCGGAAGAAGAGAACTATTTCTTGTCTGAAGCATGGAATTTGATTTCATACCACTTCATCTCTCCCTCCACCAAAATATGGTAACAACCCCTTATTATTCTCAAGATTTCTATTTTCAAGAACTATCTAGTTATTGGTTCACACACTCATTTCCATTCACTTATTCAACACAAATGCAATAGACTTAAAGACCCCCATCTTTCAGGCACCGTGCTAGAGCATAGGGGAGAGTTTTACAAAATAAGAAGAGATTGTTCCTTACCTCAAGTAGCTTTCATTTTACAAAGAAGATACATCTACATAATTTTATTGAAATGCAGCTGTGATATGGTGGACTAAGCCTTAGATTTGAAACCAGCTCCTTGGAACTCATGCACATCAAGTGTACTGTCTGACCTTGGGCCTGACATTTAAATTATCTGTGCTGTGGGGGCACCTGGATGGCTCAGTCAGAGAAGCATCCCACTCTTGATTTCAGCTCAAGTCATGATCTCAGGGTCCTGGGATAGAGCCTTGGTGTCGGGCTCCACACTCAGCACGGAGTCTGTTTAGGATTCCCTCTTTCTCTCTCCGTCTGCCCCGCCCCTCGCTTGTGCTCTCTCTCTCCCTAGCTCTCTCTAAAATAAATAAATGAAATCTTTAAATAATTATCTGTGCTTTTTCATTGGTAAAACAATGATGCTGATGATATCTACCTTGCAGGGTTAGAGTAAGAATTAAACCAGTTGCTTTCAAATATCCAACCAAAGCTGAATCTGAGGGAAGTAGGGGAAGAAGAGGTATGAGCTAGAAGAAAGATGAAAAAGTTCTCTGAGGGTGAAGAAGATAGAGGGCTAGCTTCTCCCCAAGGGAGAAACAGAGAAAGTCTCCCTGAAGGGTTGAAGTTTGGGAATGTATGATCTGGCTTGGACCCCGTCCTGACCGGGGAGGACGGGGAATCGGTGTGCATCCCCACACAGGTGCTTGCTTTCTGTGTGTTTCTTCTGTCTTCCCCTGGATCCTTCCCAAAGTTTGATGTTGAAATCCCCACCTACCTAAGACATTTTCTAAAAATTCCAAAGAAGTTTTCAAAGTTCGGGAGTGTGTTGCTGGGTCATAAACCTGGACACTTGTCTCATAAGCATTCCCTCACATTCATCCCCAGGGGCAACGCAGTCTGCATCGTGGCACTCCCACATCGGGACCTGAAGAATGGGGATGCCCTACCCTGTGTGGTTACTGGGATAGGATGGGAGTTGCTAAGTTAGAGAACTGGGCTCGGGATAGAAACAATGTCCAGGAACCATGCAGATGGTCACCCAGTTGCCACCAGAAAGATGCAAAGCAGGAGTCTCTGAGCTGAGGGCCCTCCCCTAGACTGAAGGCACAAAGGATCTTAGACAAATGCATGTGTAATTTCATGTCTTGCAAATGCAAGTCATAGCTGATAGGAGACCATCAGATATAAAGCACAAAGGAGAAAGGGCCCAAGGAAGCAGGCCCTGAGAGGTGCTAGGGATATGCCACAGAACGCAGACGGGAAGAACAAAGTCTTCTAAATGGTATAAAGGATCTAGTTAAATCCTTGAGATATGGCCTGCTCTGGCGAAATGTTCACTCAAGATGGCAGAGGAACAATCTACAAGGCATTGAAACAGGCACATGAAGAAGGGGAGTTGGGAGGGGTTCTTGTCTCATTTAATTTTGGATGCTATGAAGTTCCCTGTTCTGGCCCCATTCTGAGACATGGCTGCAGAGTTTCCCCAATTGAAAATGACTAAGAAAAATCAAACACTAAGAAAAATCGCACATGTCCAGGTAATGAAATGGTTTACTCAACACACCTAGTGCATAACCTTATTTAGTGCATGTAACGATCCTATGAGGGAAGTATAAATATTACCCCCATCTTGCAGGTGAGAAAACTGAGTTACCAAGAAGTGTGTGGATTTGCCCCAAATCATCTTTTTTTTAAGTTTTTTTTTTTTAGATTTTATTTATT